>NC_031768.1:103011120-103110081 GCF_001522545.3 Parus major
CCTGCCATGGCCAGGGAACCACAGCAGCCTGGGCTGGAAGGAACCTGGAGCTGTACCCTGTCCCAACCCCTGCCATAGCCAGGGAACGGGAGCGGCCTGGGCTGGAAAGGAGCTGGGGCTGTACCTAGTCCCAACCCCTGCCATGGCCAGGGAACCGCAGCGGCCTGGGCTGGAAAGGACCTGGGGCTGTACCCAGTCCCAACCCCTGCCATGGCCAGGGAACCGCAGCGGCCTGGGCTGGAAAGGAGCTGGGGCTGTACCCAGTCCCAGCCCCTGCCATGGCCAGGGACACCTCCCCCCGCACCAGGGTGCCCAGAGCCCCATCCAGCCTGGCCCTAAGTGCTGCCAGCGATGGGAAGTGCACAAGCTGATACAGTTCTCACCATCCAAATCCAGACTTCAGTACTCTTAGAAAATGTATACAGACTGAAGGAATTCAGAGTATTCCAGAATCCTTTTACCCTGGAGGTCACCACAGCCTTCCCAGATGGCAGCTGTGTCTGTGGCTGAGGGCAGCATTCACGTTTTTCATGGAGCACGGCAGAAAGACACTTCAGCCTTCAGCAGCCCCTGTTCCCTGGGACAGTGCAGCATCAGAGGCTCTGAAGGGATCACTGTCAGCATTAGGCTCTTCAGAAAACATTACAAGGCATAAAAGCAAACTAACCCCAGCCCAGACAAACCCCCAGGCTCTGAAAAATCCACAACATAAAAACATTGTCAATAGCGCACATATTCTATATATTTACACAAGAAATACTGTCCGAATTAATGCATTCATTTTAAACTATTTCCTATGCAAGTCAGAGAAAAACTCACTAAGTTTAAAAAAACAGATCAAAGAGTATGTACACTGCCACCAAGCACTCCAGTGAAAACTTCCAGATTCTTAGTTTAACTAGATGGGCATGTGAGAAATAGATACTTTTAAAATATTGCAATACAAACTGAACTTCAAGTCAAACCTGAACTTCAAGTTTTTTAGCTGCATTCCTCATTAGGCTGTCACCATGTAAGGTTTTCAGACAGCAAAGGTTTCAGTTTCATCACAACTATGTTCATTTGCAGTGTGTTTGATGTCATTTTAACCTTTTTATCTTTCTCTGGTGTAGGAGGCTTGAATCAGTAGGACTGATGCTTAAATGTGTAAACTCTAGGGCTTAACATGTAAAAGTAGATTCCCACATGCAGTCCTGCTGCATGCGCTGTCGTAACATTTGCTATCACTGCAGACCTGTGCAGACTGTTCCATGAGAGCACACTGTGCTGGTGTCAAAGAAAGCCTAGTGCCAAGTCCAGCTCTACCAGGTGCTGCATGGAGCTCCATCATTCCCTTCAGGGAGACCCCTAATCACCAGAGGACCTTTCCCATTACAATCTCATGGCTTTTGATGATGTCTGAGATGGAAAAAGACCAAAATTTATGGTTTACTGCAGAATCACAGACTCGGTAATCTGGTCATCTGGTCCAACTTCCCTGCTCAAGAAGGATCATCCCAGAGCACACAGCACAGGATTGCATCCAGATGGTTCTGGAATGTCACCAGTGAGGGAGACTCCACACCCTCCCTGGATGATCTGTTCCAGTGTTTGGTCACTGCACAGTGAAGAAGTTCTTCCTCAAGTTCAGAAGGAACTTTCTGTGCATCAGTTCCTGTCCACTGCCTCTTGTCCCATTGCTGGGCACCACTGAGCAGAACCTGGTCCGTGCTCTGACCCCTCCCTGCAGGCACTGACAGACATTGATGAGGTTCCCTCTCACTCATCTCCTCTTGAGGCTGAACAGCCCCAGCTCCCTCAGCCTTTCCTTGTAAGAGAGATGCTCCAGTCCCCTCATCATCTCTGTCACCCTCCGTGTAGCTGCTCCTGGAGTTCCATGTCCCTCCTGTCCTGAGGAGCCCAGAACTGGACATAGCACTCAAGATGTGCCTCACCAGGGTGAGCAGAGGGGTGGGATCACTCCCTGACCTGCTGGCAATGCTCTTCCTAATGCACCCCAGCACACCATTTGTCTTCTTGGCTGCAGGGCACACAACTTTTTTTGTTTATTCCATAGACTTTTTTGTGATGTCATGACAGGAGGGGTTTCTTCTTACTGCGAACTTCTTTCCAGAGGAAGCACTACTAATGAAGGAAAGGAGTCGCAATCCTGCAAAGACCTCTTCATCAGGGAGCTGAAATATAAGCAATGACTACAGAATCTGAAAAACATGAAAGATACATTTTGCCATGAGTCAGTCAAAATGTAGGGTAGGTACTCAGCAAGCTGCATTCAGTTGAGTGCAGGTTTAAAATAGGATATGCCCCTTCACTATTTAGAAAGTAAGGCCATCCTTCCCTTATCCAACAGGGCTTGTACCCTAGAAAGAAGAGGCTCAGAAGGGACTTGAAAAATAAAAATAAGCTCACAGGTGTGACACTACACAGGAATGTGGCAAAGCTGGCACTCAGTCGAGGAAGCACAGCTGAGACTCAGCTGGTGACAAGAAGGGAAACAGCCTCCTTGTGTGCAGGCAGTAAGTCCAGTGGAAAAGATGCAGTTTTTCCCAACAGTTTTCATCTGTCCCTATTCTGAAAAAAGGCATGCCTGTCCCTTTAGTTACTGTCCAAAATACACCTGTTTTGCCTCTTCTATAGTAGGGAGCCACACTCCATCATTTCTCATGGACAAACCCAGCTTTGCCTACATTACTGAGAAGCACCGAGTCTCCTCTGGGCAGAGAGCCTGTGGTTAATCAAACACAGGAAGAGGGAATGAAGCCAGCTGCAGAAATCCTGATGGAATATCTCTGTCCACTCAAACCTCTGAGTGTCTCTGTAGTTGACACCACCTGTCATGTCTTTTCTGAACTCAGCAGGGATCAAACTCCATAATACTGTCCCTCTGGAAGGAGGTGTTAGACTACAGTATTTAGAAGCCCTCAACACTTACTCATTGTCCAGCACTTCTCTGTATACATTCTTTGCACAGCACCCTTTTATACACTGCTTGTGAACAGCATTTGCAAACACTCCAAATTATTCAGTTTTAAAAACAGAAATAACTCAAAACAGGTAAGTTTCAACCTAGCTGTATTACCTGTGTCTCTTCCTCTCTTAGATACCAAATACTGGTAAGATCTGGCTATCTTAAACCTGTTGTAGCTCTCTTTGCCACACAACTGGTCTTTTCCTTGAAAAAAACAAAGAAGAAAGATCCCAAGCAATCAACAAAATTATAGTTTGTCCTGAGCCCACTACTTAGTTTTAGAAGTGTCTTGGCTGGGGACAGTAGGCAGTGAACCAGCTAATAGCACAGACATAACAGAATAATTACTGCAAAGTTTTACAACTTCACTGAACTGACACAAAATTCCCATTGGGATACATCATACTTTCTTGCTTAACACCAAGAACTGACATTAGGCATTTACAAAACAAGTCTATCCAAAGAAAACATATAAAATTACTACAGAGCAAATAGAAACCACCATACTTTTAAATTGGTATGTTTAGAACAAAGACAGGGGGACAAGCACACTATCCATGCAAGTGCCCTCCTGAAGGGGTTGTGACCAGTTTGAACACTTACCAGATTTTACCTAGAAACTTCTACTTTCCTAGCAAAGATACACAGCTTTCCTAATCCTGTGGGGATATGTGTCAAGGGAGAAATTATATCACTTTATTTTGTTATTAAATAGAAAACAACATTATGGTTTTTTGTCAACTGCAACCAACAGGTAATTAACTCCATTACCATCCATTTCAAGCAAATTCAGAGCACAAAGCACCACAAAATCTCTTAAGAAGTCCAAGTAGCACAGAGTTGTCACTGTCTCCAGTGGAGCAGAACTGGCAAACAGGATCAGTGCTGTTTCACTTGCTCAATGGAAAGCATTTGAATAACAGCTTTAAACTGAACCAAGATAAGGGTGAAGTGGAATGAATTCTTAAAACACAGCAGTATAAACCGTTGTATACAAAGAATGTTAAGGATTACATCCTACAGAAGGAAGCTGGAATGACAAATCATCTGTTCAAGCTTCTTGCAACAACCACATAACTAAAAATCACCATCAGCTGAGGGTGGAATGAGTGCCAGTGCCAAATACAATGACAGGTCTTAATCTCACATTGAAAAGTATTGGAGATGACAAATTTTCTTTCAGAAATTCAAAGAGAAATTATATGCATTTCAAAACAATGTATTTGTTCAAACAGACTGAAGAAAGAAGGGAGGAAATAAGTTTATTGAACATCCAAACTAAACTTGGATTTCACAGAACAATATTATCTTCCTGGAAGAATGGGGGGGGGGGTTATTTGATTTTATTGAGATAGGTGGTTTTTTTTGTTGTTTTTTTTTTTTAAATTCCAGACAAAACAGCTTCATAAGTAGATTATGAGAATGTATTACCTTGAGCTACTGAAAGTTACAAGTTTTTCAGTTTCACCAATCAAGGTTCCTTACAAAAGCCAAACACTCCAATCTCTTCCCTAAGAACACAGGAGGTTTTCTTCAAATTGCATTACGTAACACTGACTTCTCTGCTTAAAACTTATTTCAACTAATTTTTTTTTTCTAATCCACATAAAGTTTATTATGTTTACATTGCAATTCCCTCCATCTCATGATCCTGTATTATCAAAAATTTTTTTAAAAAGCAACCCTTCCTCAAACTCCCACAGGTTTCCCAAGCTCTTAGTCCACATTCAACTGAAAGTTTTACTGTTACAGATTAAAGGTCACAGACAAAATGCACTTTTTTTTTTTTTCTTGAAGAATATCTATAGGAATTAGTGCCTTTTCCCTACTGTCTGTATATCCACAAAGTTCAGGTGGGTCCAGGGAACTTGAACACAGATAACAAAGCAGATATGGTCCTGAACACTGATAGGCAGCACCCAGACACAGAACACAGACATGGGTAAGGACTGCAGTTACCAACTGAAATCAGCACAGCAGCAAAAGCTGCTTTTTGCCAGAAGTTATGTTTGACTGCAGTTTTAATAATTCAAGACAAAGTATAAAGATCAGGGTAAACTGAAAATTATTACACAAGAGGAACAGTCTCTAGAACCTTCATAAACCAGGACAGTGCTGAGATATAATGCACAAGACACCCCTCACACTCCTAAAGTGCTCAGTTCAGAGTGCTCAGTTAAGTAAGTGTCCAACAAATTACTTTTTTTTTTCTTGATATGCCAAGACATGGTACAGAAAGCCTCTGCAGTTATTAGCTTTGGCTAACTATCCATAAATTCCCTCTTTCAGGCTCTCAAATGCTGAGCTGCCAGACAGTATGTATGTTGATGGTGTTATATGACCTGCAGATCCTGCACAGGCATTTCGAGGAAAAGAACGACAGAAACGGAAGCTTACACAAATCAGATGGAAGCAGAGGAATTCTGGTTCTGTATGCTGGTGGTGAAGGTACAGTGGTTAATTCAAGCTGATGGTTTATCAAAGACTTACCCAACTACCATCTACTACATTCTTCAGGCTATAAAGCCTGAAGAATGAATATTCAAGTGGCTTCACTGGGGAACACCAGGGCAGGGGAAATAAAAAGTGAAAGAATGAACCATGGAGCCCAAACTTTTTATTTAAGAGGTATTTCAGTTTAGATATGAAGAGAGCGATGAAGAATGACCATATACTAACAATGATGATGAATCCATCCTGTGACCATCATCCTGAAAACAAGCTTTTCCCACTATGCATTTCCCAGCCTGTGAGAAGGGGATTTGGGTTGATCCCAACCACCAGATAAGCAAGCCAAGCTGTTCTTTCAAAGTGCTACCTCAAGAAACAATTTTTGAGAAGCAAGAGTCTTTTCCTGCTACTTACAGCAAAGATCTGAAATTCATAATTGAGAACATTCCATGGCCAAGTTCAAGATTTTAAGAGCAGAACAATAAAGCTGGAGCACACGTGTGTACGGCAGTTTGCTGAAGTTCAGAGGCTTTGTTCCCATATGGATCAGAATAGAACTCGGAATGCTGAACCAAGCAGGAATGTTCTGCTGAGTCTTGCCTATAAAGATGCTCTTTAGGAGTTTAAAGTGTTTCCAGTTAGTAACTTATCCACCAAGACCAGGACTTCAAAAGATCTTCAAGGACACAGTACATAAAGAAAAAATGGATCTCAAGCACATGAAAAATAATTGGTTCACTTGAATCACACACCCCACTTTGGAATACTACCTACTGCATTTTGCTAGAAGACCTCTTTAGTTAAGAGCATTTTTGTATCTGCATTATTGTCCCCTCCACCAAAGAGAAATGGAAAGATGCAACTGCTTTCCTCTCAGTGCCAAGACTGATATTCTCTATTCTTGCATTCTTATAGACTCAAACCTAGAGTATTTTTTTTTAAACGTACATTTATGTTGAAAAATGCTGCACAGATGAGGTGACTCATTGCAGACCTAGAGTGGTGCATTGTTCCATCAAAATTCTTTACCTTGTGCTTATATAAGGCCTCCCACAGACATCTGGACCCAATGGAGATTGAGAGAAGGAAACGTGACAAAATGAGGAGTATGGGCAGCAACCATTGTCTCCGTTTATGAACCTTAGTTTGTTGGACAATATCCAGCTGTCTTCTGTGTGCTACTGGTGGTGTCCAGTTCCTTTCAGGAGCTCAATCTTCACAGGAGTAGCCTAAAAATAACCTGAAAGATACTTAATGCAGATATTATGAAATTTTGGTATGTTAATGCTTGAATACAAAGCATGTGCTTTTGGCTCTGCTCATACTCCAGGTTTTTTTGAGCAAACCTGTTCCCTGTAGTAGGGCACAGACTGTCCACAAAGCAACACTGACTCACTAGTGAAGGTCAAGTTCTTGGTGTCTGGTGGGATTCCAAATATCCCAAATTTAAGAAGTACAAACTGACTCCATCCATCCTCTTCATTTGTTCAGCTCCATTCTGCTGCTGCTCATGGTTTTCTGCCAGGCTGAGACTGACAGAGCTGCTATGATAGCTTGAACTATAAACAACAAGATTCTTGATACTACAAAATATCACGTCAAGTAAAGCAATAGGATCACGCAGCTAAAATGAACACACATATTTGGGAGAGAGATTTAAAAAAAGGCAATTAACTGAAAGTGGGTAAGTTCAGGCTCTTTCTCACTATGAAGCAACATCTGGAAAAACCCCACCTTTCACTTGAAGATACAAGTGATTTTGTACATGAATTTTGGGTAAATTTCCTCTTTTTGTGTTCTGTTAACTGAAAAAAAAAAAAACCCTGATAAAACCCATACCTCTTTACATAATTCAGTCACAGATTATCAGGTAGCCAAATGGACCATATACTTTACTACCTTACAGTTACTTGTAGAGGTTTTGTGCTGGGCATTGTGCATCCAAGCTATCAACTGCCTTACTGCAGAGAGAAAAGCAAGGCTTTTAAAAAAAAAAACCCATAATGTAACCATTAATGATTTCATTGAAGGTTTAAACTCAGATATTTAAAATATATTAAAATAGCAAAATACATCTATATTTATTTCTGCTCTTCTACCTTCTCAATTCAACTCAAAAATTTGTCTTTGCAAAGGAATACACATTTATCTTCAGTACAGTGAACATCAATGGATTATTTCCACACTTTCAGAAACTGAATAGAAAAAAAACCCAAACAAAAACCAAGTCTCATCCTTCTTTGCTTCCTTTTAATTTAAATATTTTAGGTATTCTTCCCAAATGAAATAATTTATTTTTCTTTTTACCTTAGAAAGAGTGTTTCCCATGTGCTTGTTGTGAAAGATTAAACAGATGAGGGTAACTGGCTCCTTCAGGGTAGGAGGGGAGCTTTCCTTAGAAGCTTCCACAAACACTCCAACTCCAAACCTGTTAGCCAGAATGAAATAAAGTTGCTCTTTCACATCTAATTCTTCCTACTGTTATTAAAAAAGCAGGAAGTCTGACCTGTTCAAGACCTTGTTTAAAAATACAGTGCTAAGTAGCCATATTCTTGAGTTTCAAATTCAAGTGGAACAGGTGCAAAACGTAAAAGCTTTTAAAATGTATCCTCTCCCATTTCATAGCAAGCATACCTTTTTCCTTTCAGAGGGATATTTCACACATCAGCACTCTCAGACCTACAATACTACTCCTGTGCAGTATTTCACTTGTAAAAGGTCAACATTCTTTATTAAAAAAAAAAATAAAAAAGATAAAATAAATGGGTGGTTGGAAAAGGCATGAACCACTGCAATACTGAAAAGAGAAGTGGAGAACTGCCCTGAACAGATTTTGAATTGAAGGCCACATTCTACTCCCTGTACATTGTGATCCAGTGTCTCTACAGAGTAAACAAATTCTCAGACTGATAGGTGCTAAGATTGAACTCTGCTGCTTCTTGCATATGAGATGCCCACATTTCTGCCCACTGCATTTCTAGGTGGTCTGAACTTCATCACTCCTTCCCCCTGTGGCCTTTTATTAGCAGATATTCAAACACCACTTGAAAGCCTGTAAGGAAAAGTTGTGTCGCTCCAATAAAAACATACAAATAAATATTCACATATTTTACTGATCTAACACAAAACGTTCTCTAAAAAGAGAAAGAATCAAAATAGTGTCAGGTAACAGCATTACCTAAGGATGCATTAAATCTCTCTTTTCACAAAATAATTAAGTTTCTTCATTAAAACAAGACAGTATTTCAGTTCTACAAAACAAGCCCAATAGATATGTTCTTTTACTTCGAATAGAAATTTAATTAGGACAGATAAAAGATTTTTGAGATATTTTGTTGCAACAATAGCAACCCATTTCAAATAAAGAATTAAAATTAAGATTTTATTTCTGGTCACTTACATGACTCAAGTACCAATTAAAAATGAAGATTAATCCTTAAGCTTTATAAATTCATTTTTTTAAAACCTTTATTTTCTCTACTTAAATCAATTTTTAGAAGTTTTGTTTAGAGGGTTTAATATATTTATACTGAAAATACTTTTACTTTTTTTACTTTAATTTTTTTACTTCAATTTTTTTCTAAGAATAAAAGGAAGGTGCCATTATTGTTTTGATTCAGAAGCCAGTCCCTATTAGAAAATACTTGGCATGGCCATTCACACGCACACTAAAGTGCTCAGGTGCAGTATCATACAGACCAGTGAAGAATATACAAAACACCATTGTGTATAATACTGTGACAGTTTTTCAATATATTCACATACAGTAATTTCCAAGTACCTGAAAGGAAACTGGCCATAAATCATGAAGAACCTTGTCTATAAAATTGAGTAACCCATCAATATACTATATCTCTTCTAAAAATACCTGTATTTTACAATAATATACAAGGTATCTGCTTGCAAACACAGAAGTAGCCATAAATAAAACTTTATTCTTTCTTTTCATTTACAAGCTACCAAGTACCATGTATTTACACAGCACTGGACACTTAAAGTAGTTGCAGTCACAAAATGATCCAGACAGCTGTTGATAAAGTAAAGGATCTTAAGATAAAAGCAAAGTAATACTGTAACAGATAAATGGCAAAAAAGCAGTTTTGCCATAATGATCAGACTTGCGTGTTGCATCAATTCTGGTTGAAACGACTGAGCGCCATGCGATTCTCAGCTTTAATCGTTTGCAGTCTGGCTAAATTTTGTACAGTCATTTCTCTTTTGCAGTTATTAAAATAAAAAAAGTTAAAAACTATAGCAGCAACAAGCAAACCCTGTGACAGGAAGGCAAGGTTTAAGAACTAAAAAAGTTTATACAATGTGCTTAGGAAGGTCTGCAGAATTTATCTTCCATCGGCTGGAGTTCGACTGAGTGACAACATGATTCGGGCATATCTTTCACACAGTTCATGTGTGGAGTAGGAAGGTAACTTTGGCGGGTCATTGAAACCTTTAATCTCTGTAGAACAATCTAGCAGTTTTGGCAGGAAATCTGTCAGTTTTTCTTGCAAGTTGGCTGCAAATCAAACCAGAAAAACAAATATAAGCATTTATATCCGCATGTAGAACTACCCTTTTTCTGCCCAATGTTGCCTTTTTTTTTGTTAATTAGTGGGTAGAAGAGGAGGAGTTTCACTTGGAATAATTCAGGTTCTTTAGACCTACCAGCAATAACTAGGACATATAAATTCCTAGTAAGATGTTAATATAAATTCCCCTTTAAATGATCTAACACAACCAGTGTTTTTCTATTCAAAAAGCATGTTTCCTTTACAGCCTGATATCCCAGTGCAACATATGGAAAAACTTTTCATTTAAATGTGTACAGGATTATTCAAAAGTCAGGGCAGCTCAAAAAACATTACCAAGGCACAAAAGATACAATTTTAATTCTAGACATTGAAAACACCATAAAAAAAGCTGCACAAGGTCCTTATAACTTAATAACAAATTACTTACGTTCCATTTCTTGTCCAAGATAGGAACACCAACGGTTTCTCATATCTTCCACAGCAACAATATCTTTCTCTTCCATTTCATCCACCAGTAGTAATGGCAAACATGGGACAATAAGCTCGTTCATTATGATCAGGCCATTATTTACTTCCTGATCATCTCCTGATTCAAACAGTGCTGCAGCATGTTCGTTTAGTTTCTTCAGAAACCACCACAAAAAAGGAAAGCCTTTAAGTACACAGCATTTCACAGTCTACCATGCATCACTACCAGTTTGTTTTAAAGCACAGTCTTCCTACAGAATTAGCTGGCAATTTGTATTAACCACAGCTGTGTTCTAACATTTACTCCATGATGCATATGCTCTACTAATCCACTTGAACTTGTGCTGTTCCTCAAGCCACTTCATTTCATACCTGTCAACTCCAATTTTGCAGCTGTTTTGTTAAGACTGAGTTTCTATCACCTGCTTTTATTTTTTCACTATTGTTAAAAGTGACATTACAAGCAAAAAATCCCTTGTTGCAGGCAAGGCATCATTGCTGATGACTTTCCCAGTATTTGTCTCCCCATCAAACCATGGCAGCAGGGTGAGTCTACTCACCAACACCGTCAACCACTACTCCCACCTAGCCCAGACATGATGCCACTGAGCCCACTATAATCATAAAGAAAATGAATGGCTATTCAAAAAAAGGTGGGGAATGATGTTTTCTTTTTTACTTTTGTTTTTTTTCCCCTTACAAGCCTCAGTATTAAATTTCTAATGCGGGGAGGTTTTGGGTTTGTTGTACATGACAGCAACACTTCTCCATTAATTAATTTTATTAGAGCTATGCAGCAAACTCAACATTTTGAGTTCTCCTTTCACTTACTAGCAAACACTCTCGTCTGTAGTGAGATATCAGCTCTTCATCGTGCCCTCTGTACGGGCCTTTGGACAAGAGTTCTTTGTTATTCTGGTAAGCATAGATAAGGTAGAGCAAGGCTTCCATGTAACTGGAGTGAAGAAACAAAAGCATTAGGTTCAACATCCACGTACCACCAGCTTCAAGATAACTACTGTGTTCCTCAAAGGACAGGTAACTCCACTTGCTGGATGGCAAGCCCACTTCTTCCCACCAATCTCTTCATAATTACTTTTTAAACCATAAAATTTTGTCTTTTACACACATTAGAACAAATTATTTTGTTAGATCATTACACACAAACTCTGATCCAAAGCTCACTGAAACCAATGTGTATCATTTTGCTCCAAAACCAGCTTTAGATTAGCCTTGAGTATATCCATGAAAACTTAATTCTTCCTGACTGCTTTTATGTCACATTGGGTTTCAGCTTCCGTTGCCATGAATATCTTGATAGCATTCTACACCTCAGCAAATAAGATTTAAAGCTGTCACCTTATTTCTAAAACAAAACCTGTGAATTTTTAAGCTTTATGAATTGTAAGTTCTTCCAAGTTAATTGAAATTGACAGTGATGGAAGAAGCCATTATAGCATTTCAAAAGTAGAAGTGCTGTTAGACTGTTGATATTTCTGTCTTTAACCTGAATGCAGAAGATAAATGCAAGGCAAATTGGTAGAGAAGGAATAAGAGAGCACCCAAGAACCTATCAGTTAAAGATTGACAGACATTCCTTCAGGCACAGATGAACAATCTCCCCTCACACTGCTGCAAACACCTGAAATGGTTAATTCGCTGATTTACAAAGGCCCAGTTATGACACAAAAGCACTGAAAGCAGTTCTGGTAGCTACCCTAAAAACAGGCATTTTAAAATTGAGATCTCATTTTTATTCAAATTTAAAAAAAAAGAAAGTAAATCTAGGAAAATAAATTTCTTAAGGGAGTGGTTAAAGGAACATGAAATTATGCACTCCCTCCTGACAAGAGTATGAGCTCATGGGTCAAGATGAAACTTCCAAAATCAAACTACCAAGCTACTGAAAAAGGCTTAAAGTTATGTGCACACACAGAGCATATCTGATACAAGTCAAGAGTTTTCCAAAGTAAAAAACTCAAAACATAAGGTAGTACCTCCAAACGAGACAATATAAAAATAAGGGAAAACACTACTTTAAGTCCATTTTTCCTAGCGATGAAAACTCTTCATGTCCCTGGTCACCAATAAAACTGACCAGACAGTTGAAAAATTAATGTAGGAGGAAAGGGGAAGAAAAAAGAAGAAAATATGATTACAAGAATTGAAACTGATGGTTATACAGCCACGGGAGGAGGAGCTTCTCCTTCCATTCTTGGTTCAGTTATTTGTGAAAGGGCAGGTTGAAGCTACAGTGTCAACAGCTCTGCTGATGCAAATTGAAACTCAGTGGTGGTAGTTGCCTTATTTCCAGTCACCCTCTTCTTGCACCTTCCTCGCTTGTGTGACCCTTTCCTGAAACAACTGTGATGACATTTAACACCAAGGTAATTTATTTGAGATTATCATGACTGTATATCCACGCTCAGACTCCTTATATATATTGGGTCTGAGGAATGGGACTACAGTAAAATTAGATCCATACATCATAGGGTGGCCTGGGTTGGAAACCCCTGTGCCATGGGCAGGGACGCCTTCCACTAGACCAGGTTTTTCCAACCTGGCCTTGAACACTTCCATGGACAGGGCAGCCACAGCTCCTCTGGGCAACCTGTGCGAGGGCCTCACCACCCTCACTGTAAAGAATTACCTCCCAATATCTAATCTAAACCTCTTCTCTGTCAGTTTGAAGCCATTCTCCCTTGTCCTGTCACTCCATGGTCTTGTAAAATGTCTCTCTCCATCTTTCTTGTAGACTCCTTTCAGATATTCAGGGGTTGCTTTCAGGTTTCCATGCAACCTTCTTTTCCTTCAGACTGAATAGGCCCAACTTTCTCATCTTGTCTTAATTAGGCAAGTGCTTCATCCCTCTGATCATCTTGGTGCCTCTTCTGGACTGGCTCCAACAGGTCCCTGTCCTTCCTGTGCTGGGACCCAGAGCTGGGTACAGCCCTGCAGGTGGGGTCTGAGCAGAAGGGGCAGAATTCCACAGGGCTTTGGATACAGCCCAGAACATGGCTGGCTTTCTGCCTTCTCACAGCTGAACTGCATGTAAGCTCAAGCCTGTGCAGCCTAAGCCTAAAATCACTGAAGCTGCTCACAAAATTCTGGAGCTCACTAGGTTGAGGCTTAGGAAAAGACACAGAAAGCAAAGAATGGTGAAATTTTAGCATTGCTTTGAAAAATGCATTTCAGTCAAAACCAAAAGGCTGTACTGGCTTTCCAAGAAACTTAAGAGATAAGTGGTAAAGCATACAGTTTGTTCACTTTTAAGTTGCTGCCACAAGAGTGAGCTGCAGGCAAAACTCCTACCAAGGCTCATTAGCTGGCTGAGTTCACCTCGGCCAGAGCAAGTTACTGTCCCATGTCACAGTCAGAGAAGATCTGCCTGAAATTCTTAACCTGCCTTAATTCTTCACCTGCAGTGAAAAGTGGGCCTTGTCACCCACCATCAGGGATCATGAGTGACCATTGGAAGTAGGCATGAAAAAGATACACCAAACTACTTTAAAGCTAATTTTTGTGTTTGTTCAACACATTACAATTAAATAAATAAATACTGCTTGACTAAAAGTCGACTTCTGGCTCCATCAATACATCAAGTGCTGCTAGGTTATTGCTTAGTGTTACTGAAGCTAAGAAAAGTTTGTCAACAGAGGTGGGTTTGTGGGGAAAAAAAAAACCCTCAAAACAGTCCTACTAATGAAGATCATATTTCTATTATGAAAGCCTATCCTTTCATTAATATTTTTAAACTTATGTTTTTATGATTTTAGTGTTAAATGAACTGACAGGTTAGTCTTGTTTTCAGCATAAGGATGGTACCATTGCTCTCTCAAGTGTGCAAGGTGGGAAACTCAGTTACATCTCTGAGTCCTTTGAGAACCTGAAGCTGAAACACAGGTATGTACTTGCACAAGATGCTTTTGGAGCAGGTCACTGGATACCCAGATCTCACTCATCCATTAACTATACTTTAGTCCTACTGTCTTTGAATCAAACATTTTGTGAAACACTTCTGAAATTGTACCTTTTATTTCTGACCCATATTAGAGTGGAAGACTGGTGATAATAGGTTTGTTTTCTAAATCATGAAGATGCTTTCTAGCAAACACCTCACCCTAATTCTGGAAGCTGTTGTAAATAATGGAGAGCTTTGTTTAGAACAGAGCAGAAACCTGTGATTCCCTCTCCTCTCCATGGCATAACCAGAATATGTTACAGCAAGAAGGAATTTATTGAAAACAATGGTATTTTACAATTGAAGGTGCCACTCTGGAGGTCCCAGTGCCAAGGAACTTGAAGATGTTTCACCCCTGCCTGCAATCTTAGAGAGTCACAATGCCTGTGACATTTTTGCCTTTTTAAGGAATGAAGCAACACCAGTGTTTTTATTTTTCAAATAAATCAGGTAATCTGACTAATCTTTGTACACAAGCTCTTTAAGACCAATAGTGTAGCATATTTCAATTTAGATTATTAGTAAATATACTGTTTATTACATGGTGGTAACCCAAAGATAACCCAAGACTCTGAACTCATTGTGTTAGCCAGTATAAAAAGATATATGTCATAAAGGCTGTGTCTTTTGCAATCAGTTTTCCTGTATTGTTTCGTGTCTTTCTTTTTTTGGGAAGATACAAGATGAGAAATATGGAACAATTTACTACACAACAAAGAGACAAAATTAAATTTGACTCCTGCTATAAATTTCCCTAGCTATTTTTTTATACATGAAAAATCAGTGATTGACTACATTTGTACTGTAATCACCATTCTTGTTGCATGTGTAGATCAGAATAAATTTTAGCTGTTTTGAATTAAGCACATAAATGTCACCCATTTTATACAACCACAATTTCTGACTTGGTTCAAAAAAGGGAAGGGAATGAATCACCATGGAGTTAAGGACAATCAGCTACAACAATGACAGCTATGTATGATAGTTTTTCTCAGATATGTTCTGTTTTCCTGACCTTTAGAGCCCACCGTAGGTGGAGGTTTGGCTCAGACTAATGCAGAAGGTAAAACTGCTTCAGTGGGAAGACCCAGTCAAAAAGCAGGAAAGATATGGACTTGACTGACTGAGTCTACTGATGAAAGCAGATAAATGTATGTGCATAGGTGGTGCCAGAGAAGGAGGATTTTCATGGCTGAGCAATACCCACAGCACCAGAATAGAATAGAAGGAAGAATAGGGGTGCATGTGGAGGGTGCTCTGAAAAGAACCCATGGCTTGATAAGAGTGGAAATGGAAATTAAGAATAGGAAGTTGCAAGACTGAAGACATTAGTAGACTGAATAAATGCTTATTTGAAATGAAGAATACATTAAACACTTAATTTAAAAAATAGCTTTACTTATCAATATTAAATTTTGCCTTCACATCATTCTACTACATTTGAGTTCTATACTACCACTTACCTCTTTTTTTGGAAAAACTCCAATCCTACCATGAGAAACATGGTTGTTTCCCTGAAATGTCTATAGTCTTGATGCCATCTCTGCATGTAAGAAAGGGTAAATAGAACTTCATCCACAAAAATGAAATATAATTTATTTTTTTAAACACACACCCCCCTCCACTTAAATTTAGTGTCCTTAAGTACTAAAGACACCAGTAGGCTTGTATATGTGGAAAGTCCACCTGAATCCACCCTCCCTCAATAAAAAGAATATTTTAAAATGTCTTAAACATTTCTATATGAGGTTATTCTTACAGAACCTATTAGCATTTGAACAGAACACAAAACATCTTTGGAGAACCACAGTTATATTATACGAGATCTTGTTTTTTTCTTCCCGACATTATTCGGAAAGTATTGGAAAGCTTTCTCATATGCCAAATATTAATCTTAATTTTTGATACAAGAATGACACAGAAAAATCATGAACACTTTGCATGGGAAGTGCTAAAAAAAACCCCAAATGCAACTCAGATGAGATGTTGGTGCTGGAGCAGAATATTTATCATACTGCATCACCATTTATACCAATAGACTCCAGGTTCACTTTACAGGTAAATGCTCCCAGTGAGAAAGGCACTTTCTCTACTGAGGGTTAACTGCTGACTTTCAATTGTGCATTAAAGATAAAATAGGGGACAGCACACCATAAGATGCAGCTACAAGCAGATTCAACAGAAAGAGCTTGAGAAAGCATCCATAAAATGCCAAATCACTATACCGGACTGACACAATCTATGCAGAATTGTGTCCCCAGCTACCTATTACAGGAGCTAAAAAAGGGGAACTTTCTGCAGAGGAACAGAAGATACCCCCACTCCCCACACTTAGAGAGCTAAGTCCAGAACTGTTTGTTCTCTCTGTGCAGCATCATTCAGAAAATGGTAAAACACTGAGCCCTGCACAGCCAAGAAAATGTAACTAAAATACCACTATGAAGGTCCTTCTCTATCAGTGACTAGTGACATTACAGTGATGTTACAGTGACTACTGTAATGCAGTCACATCTACTGTAGGTCTCAAACCTACATGGTAATGAGAAGAGGCAATAAAAATATTTTTCACTGGATCTGTGAAGGAATGATTACTCCCATTATCCTCCTGATGAAGTTGTTTGGAACTCCCACCACAACAAGGAGGTATAGGTGGTGGACTGGCATCTGCCCAGGACATAAATACCCACTATTAAGAGGTCTTAATGAACAGTATTACTCAGACTTGAAACTGATGCTGGAAAATCAGCTACAGGCTTAGCTTTAAATGTGAGATGAATTATTTTAGCAACTATTAGTCACGATTATTTAATGTCCAAGATTCACTCTCACTTTCCCTCCAAGTTTTTCTAAACAACACAGGAGGAAAAAACTGAATGCATAAGCTGGTTATGCATGGTCTCAGCAAAGAAAAGAATCTGCTGCTCATAAGAAAATGGGAATAGCTGCAGAGACAGCTGGAGGAAAAGCAAAAATGGGACTGTGCCTGCTATGCAGCTCTCAAGATGACCAAGGCTGGGCACAGACCACTCTCCTCTTTCCCTGCCAGCTGTGTCTACCTAGAAAAAGCCATGTGGCTCATGTGGTGATAAATTGCAAATTATTGTCAGTGACGTCAAGACTCATTAACAACATAAGGACAGATTCCAACCTAACAATTATTTATGGTTCAAACACTGGAATTACAGCTGTGGAAAAAGCAGCTTTAGCTCAAGAGCAGACTTTGGACAAAGAAGGGGTCTTTAAATAAATAGCCAGTTTTAACTTCTGAGCCTGAGACAAGAAGAAATTTGTGAAGACAAAATTCAGCTTTACTGATAACTATTTCACATTACAACTTAATTTAAAGCATATGAAATACTGACCTCATATTCCTCCATGTTTACTTCATCTGGCTTTATCATTTCAAGTTTGGCTTGAGCAACCTTCATTATGTTACGGCACCTTACAAAAAGCAATTAAAAAATAATGAAATGTTACTGGAAATTCACAGAGGGTATTATTTTTTCAAAGACAGGAGGCTCAGACAGTATGAGCTACAGCCTTATGTACACCAGTATGAAAATGCCTTGCAAAATGTACATTTTATTATGCATGGTATAATCAGCAGGAGAGGGCATACTTTTGAAGTATGCGCAATGGAGGCCTGTTCTATTTAAAGGATTATTTCTTTTATTTTGCTAAATTGCCACATTCCTTAGTCTTTCCTTTAATTTTACATTTAAGGTAGTTTGAAACTCCCTGACAATTACTTTACAGAAGTTTAGAAGATTATTCCCTACACAGAAATCAGACTGTTTTCCAACTTTTAATTTACCTATTTATATAAGTAAGTAGATGGAATTTTGAGTGGAAGAGAGACATTGTCTTGCTCTCAAGTCAGCCACTCACTCCATTTTGCTTTTTTTTGGAAAGGCTTTGCTCTCTTGCTGCCTTTCAGGGCAGTGAGGAAACACAGTGAAAGAAGGTACAGAAATTTACGTGCAAAATTATGAACAACATTGAGCATTTCTACTTATTTTAGATGAGTAGAAACTCAACTTCCTGATTACTCTTTCAACAGGGATTTTTATAAAGATTATCTGTTTTAAAAAGTAAATTTGCAAGCTATTAACTAGGAGATAAAGCCAAACACACCAGCCAAATATGGAGGGGTGTTTCCACACATCAGAGAACATTCATGAACACAGGAAATGAGATGTGCAGATCTTATTACCTTTCATCAAAGCTGAGATTGTGATCTCCAAACTGTTCCAGTAATGTTCTCTCAATTATCTTCTTTGGTGCCTGGTTTTGGATGAAGTAAACAATTGCATGACGCAAACGATAATCACATTCAGGTGGTGGATCTTCCTGGGCTAATTTTAGCAGACGTGTGTATTCCAATTTAATTGCCTACATAATTTTAAAAAAATAGACATTATTCCTTCTGGCTTTTAACTCAAACACCACAGACACAAGATCCTTTATCTGCCATGGCATTTTGCCTATAAAATTTAACAGATCCACAGACCACCCTTCTAAGAAGTCTAAACCATGTTTTTAAAAAGAAAACAAACAAAACCACAGATAAATTGTCAAGTAGATACTTTCTCCAGTTAAGCCTGACAAAATCCCAAGTAAAACCTTCTCTTCAAAAGTAGTTCCAATCCTGTGCTATGTCTCCCTGAGAGATTTATCCAATCCTTAGAGAAGTTTCTTTAAGCCCAAGAAAAGTACAAGATTTCAGACACTTGACCTTCAGAAATTTTGTGAAGTCTCATAAGGTAAAAAAGTACCTCTAATACATGGTTAAATGCAAAGACATGAATAAAAGATATCCTAAAGAAAGTTTAGTGAACATGAATGATTTGGAAAATACTACATGGGAATGAAATACATCTTTCAATGAAAAACAAATGATAGGCTTTCTGAAGAAAATAATAATTCAATATGAACAGTATTGCCCTATAGGGCAGGATGCGGCCCTCACTGAATATTTTAGAGGTCATCATAATAATTTACTTTTCCAACTTTGTCAGCACATTAGGTTTTAATGAACATCATTTAATATGTTCATTAGATTTTATTCACTGAAACTATACAGCATGAACTGGAGCAACAAGAAAAAGATTTAGAAAAATGGTCACAAATGTTAACACACATTCCATAAATTCCCTCTGGAAACAGGGAGGTGATCAGACAGCTTCCTAAAACATTAGCAAAGTTTCAATACAATGTATCACAGAATAATAAAGTATCAAAGCAGTCATGACACCCTCCCCCCCTTCAGTATTTCAAATGTCTTTATGTTGTAATACCTGACATTTACCTATCAGAAATTTGGGCTCACATCCTCTCCTAATCACACATTTTGTTTCAGGACTAAACATGTAGGGTAATAATCATACAGGTTTAAACATAGAGCATGTGGAGGCCTTTAAAACTTAGGAGAATGTTCTGCATCAATATCTTTAAATCAGTATCTTTAAATACTCATGATTTGCATTATCATTAAAAAAGATGTTTAGGACAACAATATAAATGCCAAAAGTCACGGAGTTTCTATTATCTTACATCAGAAATTCTACAATTAGAAAGTCAACATGGCTAAGAATTAATCCTTGTTTACTGAGGAAGTAAAAATAAACTGCTATCAGACATTGAATTTTTCATATAATTACCTAGAAGTAGGAAAAAAATGCAACACAAACCATGTATTTTTATAATAATTTTTAAAATAATGTGGTATTCTACAGATTCAGAAAACTTTAACAAAATGGAAAAATGGTATTTCTCTACAGAAAAAAGGACAGTAGAAGAAAGTATTATATGCTTTAACTTTCTGAGGATATTATATAAAGATCTTAAAGGAAACATTCTGGGAGGAGTTGTCTATAAAGGTTAAAGAACAATGATTTGAAGAGATCACTGACCAAGAAATATCTGAATGTTAGTCATGTCTTAAACCTGAGATCTAGAGGAGTGAAACCTTGGCAGTAACAATGACGCACACCAAAGGACTTTCACCTAAGTAACACTGTAAAACAAAGATATAGAACCCCTTCCAGTTTTCTGAAAACACTAATTTCATAAAAAACAACACAAAGGAACACAGTAATGGTATTAAAAGACATCATAGCTCCTTTTATAGTAACTTATGGGAAAACATGAAATTTCATCTGATGCATCCCAAAACAAAAATTTTGTTCCCAAAACAGCCCCACTTCATCTGCATCCCTTCATACTAATGCATTTCTTCAATTTCAACTGTTCTAAGCTACTGCAAACACGATTCAGCAGAAAATGAGTAAGGAAAGTTTTCTACTTTATGTCAAAACATTTTCTCACTCTAAGACATTTTGCTCCTGTGAAGCCTAAATGTTTAAGGATTCAAAATTAAAGACTGAAAATCATTTCAACCAAGCATTGTTTTGATAGCTCTAAAGCATTAAATATAGTTTCATTTTGAACTAATTTTCTGGTTTAACATTATCAAAACACCCTTTATATAAAAAAAATAGATACAACTGAACTTTCTGGTAAGGAGTGATTTGATCATATGAGTATTTTTTTTTCAACTTAAAATCGATTTATGTATTTTCATTAATAAATTTGAAAAAAACCAAAAAAGCAGCCAGTGCTGAATCTCAAACAAGCCCAGTTTCACTGAACAGAGGCTGTGGCAGGTGTCTCTCCCTTCCCTGAGATCAGGCACAGTTAACAGAGACAGCCCTGCAAACACATTTTGGTTATAAGCCTTCTGTAAGGATCCACTTCAAACACCCACACAGACAAACCAAGCAACCCATGAGGTTTCAATTTCCTCACTGAGGGGTGCAGAACTTTTTGGTGGTGATGGTAGGGTTTTTTGTTTGTTTGTTGCCTGTTTGGGGGTTTTGTGGCTTTTATAATTTCTTCTAATGGAAGTACACCATTAAGAAGAAAACAGACCGCTACTCAATGACAAGCAAGAAACTTCCTTCTCCTCTCCAAATCACATTTGAGAGGATTTTACATTTTAGATCATGCCAAAGCAATTCCCTTTCTAGTAGCCTGAAAATTTGAAAGGCCACAAGCTTAAGGTGCTTAGAAGTTTGTGTATTTAAGAAAATGAACACATTCTTAAATCTAGTGTCACAGTGAAGACTTATCACTGTAAAAAGCCAACGTCTAATTCCCAGTAATAAAAAAGTGCTTAAATAAGTAGTATTGACACCCATGTGGTTACACAAAAGTAAGCAATTTAAATTTAAATTTATTAAAAATCTTTTATGGAGTACAATCCAAGAACATCTCTTTGAAATAAACAACAAATGACTGAAAAGTCTCTGAGTAAAAAAAACCTGATGTCCACAGTTTAGCAAAAGCCTGAGTTTTATTACTAACAGGAGAAAAAACCCATATCCTTTTACTGATTACACATCTAGGTTTCATGTTATTATTATGTTATTCACTACTACTATTATTAAAAAGCTAAAATGCAGAAAAGTATATGAGCTACTGATATCAACAGGGCAAGTATCTGTCTATTTTTTAAGGGAAAATATCTAAATGAGGGATTGATATAGACAAATACATATAAATGCTGGAAAAGACTTTATATACAGAAAGGGGTAGAGGGAGTAGTATATCTAATAGGAAAAGTCAGAGGAGAAAAAGTTGAAAATGTTAGTTGTACCTTAAAGAACCCTGCTTCTGGCCCACACCTGTCATAAACATTCCTGGCTTTACCTATAGCCATGATAATACCTTGCATGTTCGGGGTCAGCATGACCTGCCACAAGGGATTTAAGGTAAAAGTTTTGAATGATTAATATTTTAATGACTAAATTCAATATGCTTTTAGTCTCATGCAAGATGAAAAAGCAACTTAATGCATGCATATATTGATATGGCACATTTCAATACAGATCTGGTGAGCATATTCTGCAAATCAAATCATGGCATGTGTATATACAGTTTTACTGTAACAACATTAAAGGAATCTTACAAAAAAGAAAAAAAAAAGGAAGAAAACAGTGTTGAAAAAGTCATATGGACCAAACTTCCCAGGAAAGGAACATGCACAGTTCAGCATTAGTACCAAGCAGAAACTGCACACTGAGTGAGTGCTACCCATGGCCATCTAAGAATTAAAATAAGTTTCAAGAATAAAAATCATCCAATCACACTTCAGATATACTGCACTAAAGCCATGGAAAATGATACCACCTGTATTTAATGCATATTTCAAGGTCAAAATAAGAGACTCACTGCTGCAAATGCAATCAATCCCTGAGGCATCTGCACACAATTTCTTAAAACATCAAACTCAACACAATTAACAAACACCAGACATCTCCTGCTGCTATTCACATCAGTTACAAATAATTTGATACAGTCAAGCTACTCAGAAAAGCCTTTCTCCTTTTTATCTGTAAGCAAAGGGAAACACTCCCTTTCTCCCTTCCCAAAGTACTGCTGGCACAGCAACCAACGATGAAGGATCTTAAACTCCTTGCAAGTCTCCCACACATAAAAACATTAAGAAAAAGTGAATACACTCACAAAAAGAACAGGGAAATAGGCAAGAAAGTTATCCTCTAGAAAGACAATGGCAAGGAGACAAAAGTGAAAACAAACAAACAAGCAGATCATTATATGAAGTTAAATCCTCGTTTCTTTCAAGGTGAAGACTATGCATCTATGAGAAACTAAACTCAGTGTGATAATGTCAATTAAACCATTTTATTCCTCACCCCATCCCCCCAGTTATAACTGATCACACTTCCAGGGCAGAATGACCTGAAATACCCATTTCCCTAGGGAAGGTAAAGCCCCCCAAGAACCCATGTTCAGACCCCTGAGAATATGGGCTGCACCAACCCTATTCCCAACCAAAACAAAATGGGGAGTAAGCAGTGACAAGGCAGGGCAGTTTGATGACCAGCACTGTTGCTTTTGATTGCTGAAACTAGGCAGCAAAAAACAGCGGCTCTCAGAAAAACAATGGGCCCCTCAATTATTCCTCAAGTGGTATCAGGCACATGTACCAACCTGAGTCTTAATTATTTTTAAGATTTTCAAGTTTCAGTTCTACCAGCTATATCAGTTTCAGGCTATTTTCATGGCTAATTTAATCCCCAGAGCCTGAAAAGCTTAATCGTGGCAACTAAGAGATCAGACTTGAACATGAGCTTTACTGGATTGACAAGAAAGCACAAACACATCCCTCAGTGTCCTGTCACCTTTTCAATAATGCAGCAGTGTGCAGTCAATCACCAGTATTTTGAAGGCTGCCTGGCCTAACACAAACATTCAACCTCCACAGCTGAAGAGACAAATACACCTCCAGTGTAAACGGTACCATGCAAAGCGTGCCCAGTTCAGAGTTTGTAGTGCTTTCCTTCCGTATTTCATGACAAACTATAACATTGTTAAAGATCACAATTCGCTAAGCATTTAGTTTTGCAGAAGTCTGTTAGGTGTCACAGTGTGCAAACATGCCAAAAATTCTCATCAGGCAGCACAGGGAAGCACCGAGGAGGAGCGGTGCACACAACTGCAATCAGAGGTACCTCATCGTCATAACCCCCCTCCTCTGACTCAATCACAAAAGTCCCTACATCAGGGATCGCCACCTCTACCACTCGCTGGGTAGGAGCTGCTTGAGCTGGGGCATTAGCAGAGCTCTGCAGAAGAAAACCATTATCAGTATGTGTTTGGGGGAAAGAAAGAATAGTCATAATAATCATCAGAAAATACAGCGAAATTATGGAGAGATGCAAACTGACAGGCTGTTCTAGTACAATGATGTCCACTGCTGAAATTCTGAAAAAATTCAGAAACTGTATCTAATTAGAGAATATAAGTGATACTTATGATCTTTTAAGCAGTAGATTTTAAAATTAAGCCATAATTACTAAAATTATTTCATTTGTTCTTTATTCACTAATTCTACCTTTAGAGGTCAGTATACCAGTATTATAACTCTAATATCCATTATAAATTTAAGCCATCTGACAAAGGATAAGTCTGTGAACTACAATTTTTTTGTACATTTCACTCCAAAATTACTAATTATATCATAAAATATCAGAATAGTTTAGGAAGGGACCTCAAAGATCATCTAGTCCTAAAGATGCCACCCACTAGATCAGGTTGCTCAGGGACCTATCCAGTCTGGCCTTGAAGAGGGCCAGGTCAGATACTTCCTATCTGAAATAACTGATGAAGTCACACTAAAGGATAGAAACAAACTAAAAGCTAACATTTCCTGATGCTCTGGGAGAAAAAACAAACAAAAAGCCTCTAACAATCGAGATATTTTAAAAAAATATTTAAAAGAACATTACATTCAACTGGTTTATTTTTTAGAAGAGTAACTAATTAGAAAATCAGGAGAAGATTATCCTAGTCATTAAAACTCTTGGTGTGTTAAACGAAGTTTTAAATAACAATGAGACAAATCTTGGTTCCTGTGATCTATCACTGACTAAAAGGCAGTTTGCAACAACTGCAGAACTTAAACCTTGACTCTAATCCAAGCAATGGCAAAGTGCTAGACTACTTCTTCTGCAGCTGTAACCATAGCCTCACCTTTTAACAAACATTCCAAAAACATACTCAGTATCTATTTACACTCAAAACTGTATAAATACAAAGGAAGGCTGTGCAATAAGAGGGCAGAAAAAAAGGACAAAAGGCATAAAATGGACAAAATGAATATGTGATGAATAACCTATAATCCTGTTATGTGCTGATGTTGGCTTCCTTCTTTTAAAAATGGACGAAGAAAAAGTGAAGTAATGGAATATATCCCTGCATGTCTGAATGCATAAGGAAACAGAGTAATCAGAAAGCATGCTGATATACTGAGAGGGAAGCACAATTCTGCATAAGTGAAATTTGGGGATACTGAGAACAGCTTTTAAATGTTAACAGAGTACCTTCAGATTAACTAGAAATTTACTTTAACAGCTGAAGTACATTTATTTCTAAATAATGTTTGCATGGTTTGCTGTTTGGGGTTTTTTTTCTCATTAAACAGGCTGTGGTGTTCCCCAACCACAGTCTTGTGAAGTCCAAAGTCTGACCACTGTAAAAGTGCCATTATCCTTAACTACAGCACTTGAACCATGGAAAAAAGTCTAAGATACTTTCACATCCCACTAGGATGGTGCCAGAAACCCTGGAAGAAGGACAGCTTTATGAAAGGCATTTTATCATGCCTTTTGGTACCTTCATAGCCACCTCTTCAGCTGGAGCAACACATATTAAACATATTATTATTAGCCTCTCACTAAGCTGTTCTGAGAACTCAAAAGAGGCCAATACGCAGCAACCTAAGGCTTTAGTGGCAGAGCATCTCTTCACCCAGAGTTAGATGAGTTTCCCTGTTAGCTTCAATTTCAGTTTAGTAGAGGAAGTGTGCTTCCCTGCCTTCCTGACACCACAGGAGGGCTGGAAAACCCAGCAGGTCAACAGGGTTCCAACAAGCTGTCACGTCATTTTCAAAGACTGCAAGGTATCTGGGGCCAGACTGCTTCTGTTTAATGAGGATTCATACCTGATCTTAGCAAGCATTTTGCACAGATCTAAACTGTTCATATCCTTAGTGGTTACTAGGGACACCTAAGGAAGCCATACTGTACATTTATGGATCAAGTTCCGAGACAGATGTATATATATTGTTTTAATGGCATTTAGTTTTGTGGCAAACACGTTTGTCATTTATCTACATACTTAGAGGGAAGGAAAAAAAAATATTTGCTGAAAGAAAAAAATGTCAAATACTAGTTTCATTAATAACCCATAAAATAGTTAATGTGCCACTCCTCTTGGTATACTTCACACCAAGTGGAATCAGAAACACCCAACACATTATTATGGACATTTTAAGTTAATATAGGCATCCTATGAATCACAAAAAATTATTTTCATCAAGTTGTGAATCTGCATAAAGCTACAGAATACTGCTGAAAAATCCCTTATTTTTGAAAGCTACATTAACTTCCACAGGTCTGTCACAGGAACTCAATTATATTCTTATATTTCCCAGATAAAAACTTGACTGTCTAAAGCATTATTTTTCAAGTCTGTCAATGTCTACTCCTCAAAAATACATGGGATCATCAAACATTTTTAAAAGATGGTGGGCACAAACAGCTGATTGTAATTTGAACAATATGCTGTACACCTGACAAGCACTTTAATCCCCTAGAGAACACCTATCTTAGTATTTTTTTTGCACTACATCCATTACTGTTGTACACAGTTTCTGGATGAACTTTAGTGTTGGACAGTCCCTGAAGAAAAAGCAATTTTCAGTTCAAAGTTTCCAGACTCACACCCTTTTATCAGCTTTTGTATCATTTTTACTCGTAAAATAAAAGCAAAAGAAGTATTTCAAGCTTCAAAATATCCTCACCGTATCCATTATAGCTTCTGGACCTCTATCTTCTTGTTCAGCTAAAGCTTTATTGATTGCTTGTACAGAATCTTCTTTTAAGTGCTTTGAAATATCAGTTCTTGATGGCTGCTCTAAATATTCTGGTTCTCCTGCTTGAACTTAATGACAGAAATAACATAATTTTGTATGTTAACATAAGCATGAATTTTAAATTGATTTTTTTTTTGGATCACTGGCTCATAAGTAAGTTAAGCACATAGAAAATGCAGGGTAGATCATACAATTCACAAATACAACTTTACACCAATATGTGTCTCATGTAATTTTAAACACTTTCCTACAAATGGATCCCTGATTTTATATGAGGAACAACAGACCCTTCCTGTCCATACACCCATTAAGGCTCTTGAGTGAGGGGTGTTCATCAATCAGTCTCAAGGATGACTGAGAACAAAGGTGAGATTCTAGCTGGAGTTTCTGTGGGAAACAGATTCAACATATGGAATGATTTCCAGGCATTTGAATGCAAGATTTATTTTTACTTTGTAGAATAATAAACACATTATATTTTTCTGCCTTAAGAGAGATCTCAGTCTCCTCCACTTGAGAGCAATAAATTGATTAGTATAATAATGTCTTTATATTCCTTACATGATGAAACCAAATTTTGTCAGATTAAACATTCATTTTCTACTGTCTATTACTAACAAAAGAAATATCATGAATCTCAAAGTGTTTGTGAACTCAAAACACAACAGAAGATGAAGCAACTCTCCGTAGAGTTTACAAAACAAACAATGCCATTAAATCACTGCACTTCTTACACTCATTTTGCAGTCACACATAATTATGAGAAATGTATGTTCAACCTTTAAGTCTCACATACAGCAATGAGAACTCCTAGGCAGAAAATTCATCATGTCATCTTTCACCCAGCATACACAGCCTACTGCAATGGAGCAAGAGGTGGATGTTACCAAAAACCTGGCAGCTCTGGTTTATAATCAGATTGCCAGTGCCCCTTATTAGCTGGGTTCCTACAAGCATTGGCCTCTCAGTTGCTGGTCAGAATCTTTTCCACAATTTTAACTCCCCTCACTTCCACACAGTAACTCCTTAAGCCATCCCTACTATCATTAAATCTATTCAATGCATCACCCTAAATACATTATTCTGCTCTTCAGATCTAAATGCTGTTCTAATTGTAAGTCTCACGCTAAATCATCCTGAATAGAAGAAATACATTATTTACAGACTAACAAATCCTCAAAACAGACTGGTGAGACCTGTCTTAAAAAGCCTCAATTTCTATAAGGGGGGAAAAAAACCCAATGAATAATTATTTTCTTTAAATAAAAAATGAAATGCAAAAACCCACCCCAACAGGCTTAACTTCAAGTATAGTTACCTTGGCCAAGTAAATAGCTGTTATTCAAGATAACACAAATTAACTTTTTCTTCCTTTGTTACACTGTAAAATTTTATATACAAGCCCCAGTGACTTTAGGTCCTACTCCTTTTCCAAACAGGTAGAAACAGCTAACCTGGAGCAGGTGAGGGTGCTGGTGCCCTAGGTATCTGAGATAACAATTTCTCCTGCTGTGTTTTCTGAGCAAGTTCTGCATCCCACTCTTCAAGTTCTTTTTCAAAACGTTTATTGTCTTCTTTGACATAGTCCCTTAGATCAGAAGGCAGTGTGTCCATTCCAACAAGGATTTGCCCTGTTTCTTTGTTGAACTCCTCTGTGGTAACATGAAATAGAAGTTTCAGAAAAAGAAAGAACAGGACAAAAGAAAGTAGAAAATATGTTCAACAGATGCCCTCAAGTGAATTACTAGAAATGTACAGTGTAACACCAAACCTCCAAAACTATATTAGTTTTAACTGGTTTTACTATCTGTTGAGCACTCTATGTGAACATTCAGAGAATACTCACAAAATCCCCACTGTTGCTTGACTGTATTACTGCCACAGAGAGCTGGACACAATTGAACTTCCCAAGAGAAAAAGGGAAGGAGAGTTGGAGAGTGGACCTACAGGAATTCACAAAGCCAGCTGATAAGAACACCAGCTAAGCTGAGTAATCTTCCTTTTGTTTTGAGAATGGTCTCTGCAAGGGTATCCCAGAGGGATCCACCAGCATTAACTGCCCTGCAGTGAGCAGGCCTCAGATTTAATTGGAATGGCACAGGCAGCCTACAGGGCCCAAACACTCTATGGCTTCAAGCACACCACCAAGCTGGCAACCTAGGAATGTCAAGGGTAATACAGGCTGCCATTTAAAAACTGAACAAATGAGCTCTTGAGCCTTCTGCCCTATGAAAAAACAGGAACCTGAGTATTTTCCATGACCTTCTACTGAGTTTCTGGACACTTTCACAGACAGCTCTCTATCTACCATTATCAAAAACTTTGTGCTAAGGGATCTCTGTCCTCTCTTTAAACACTAACATACAAAGCCTTATAGCTCCATACTCCTACATAACCTGAATAAAATTTCCCAACCCATGTATTACGTAGGTTTGATGTGTGGTTGGTAGGGCTAAGTTATTCACATTCAATTTACTGCATAAGCTTTCAAGTTTCCACACTCCAGCAGAGTGTATGAGGGTTCTGAGGCTTAGAGGAAAAAAAGGAGCTGCATGAGGATTTTAATGTCAAAAGGCTAATTTCTCTATTTCCATACTTCCCTTCTAATCTTGAGATAAACCCTCCAAAATTCTTCAATCCCTTCTCTAAAATATTTACAAATTAGCAAAGATTTTGGGTTTTTTATCTTACTAATGCTGAAATGTTGGTATTATCTTTATTGATCTTTAAGTTGAACAGCAATTGTTCCACCCACAAAAATAATCTAACAGTGAGGAACAGGAATAAAACTTAAAACAACTATTAAAAACATTTCACAAATCTGGAAATCCATCTAAAAGAAGTTTGCTTTACCAATGTGTTCAGCTATTCTCTATCATGCAGAATCTGTGTCAGTAACCTTACCTTGTATCAAGTACTGCTCCTTGTCATTGATATACATTAAACAATATGCACTGGCATTCCTGTAACCACCAAAAGAGTCCCGTTCCAACTCCTCCCAAGTTGACTTTGTCACAGAAATATCATTATATTTCATCCATCTGTTCTGGTGGTGGTCATAAATATATGCCCAGTAGTGGCCTGCATTCGCTTGACCCTCATGAACTAGGACAGCATGCAACCTATAAGGAACCTTAAAAAAACAAAATAAACAGAAAATAAAATAAATATCAAACCCTCCTTGATAGCATTTAGTTCCTATTGTATACCAGCAATAATTGCTACATGGAACAAAAGTAACAGAAAAAAAGTTATTCAGGATCAAAACACAACACAGAGGAAAAACAAGTAAAACTAGCAAGCAACCTAAGGACTCAGAACTTTGTTACTCACCCCTACTCGTTACAGAAGATCATTTTAAAAATATTAGTGTACAATATAAATGTCTACTCTGCTGTCTTTACTGCCATGCATTCTCTTTTCTTAATTCCTTAATATTCCTACCTTCCCTGTATCTACCAAAAAAACCCCTCAAATAAGTCAGCCTTGACTGTCTTTGATTTGCTTCAGTTCCAACCTGGTAAACCTGTCAAAAAGTCTGGAAAGATACATGCAAATCCACGGTAATAAACTCAGAGTTTTCTGTATGCCAGTAAAAGAATTTATTTACATTAATACCTGGCTTCAGTTTCCCAAAAATAAAATTCCTACGGCAGAATAGGAATACAACTATTTTCCTGTATTTTAACTGTATCAAGAAAAGCTAAATAAAGCATGGAAGACCTGATAAGGCCCTCTCCTCCTCCTGAGGAAAAGGATGATAGCAGTCTCTAGGATCAGTATAAAATAAATTCCAGGCTACATCTCTAAACCAACAGGTAAGAACAACAAGAAACTTAGTTTCTACCTAAGTAACTGGAAATCTGAAGGAGAAAGAGAAGCAGAATGAATGAGTTCTTCCTTACCTACGAGTCTTTTGAAAACATCTTAGTGATTGACTCATTTTAACCTGCTGGAATGGCACATGCAACATAAAAGGGAAAGCTGGGCCTCCCTGCTATACCCAGTTGTGCCTCAATGACAACAGCTCAGCTGGAATGAAAAACCCCAAAACCAGCTTGTACTGGTTTCACAATCTGGACTGAAGATAAAGAGCCTCTTTAACTCAAGGTGTACTCAGTATTTTTCACAAATATTGTTTGAGTGATGCAACACTCGTAAATACACACATAACTGTGACTGGAGAAATTCCTTGAAGTTATTTTTAACCTGATCATTCTCTTCCAGGCTATATGCAAGTGCTGGAGATTTTTCAGCTCCCCTTGAACTGTAAAGCAGAGTGACTGCACAGAAGCTGGAATCAAACAGCCTGTCATTTCAGAGACCAAACCACACTCTAAATCTCCCAAACACAAAAAGTATACACAGAAGAAATCCTAGCAAGTCCTTAAATCTGAATGCTCTGGGGTTTTTAACATCTGTTATAAAACCAGTATGAAAGCCTCCTTAAAATGACTGCAAGCCTGTGTATATGCACAAAAATCTATGCAGATCCTGATTTTAAAAAACATGACTCTTTAGACTTTGTCAAAATAAAATTTTCTTACCCTAAAATCAGGAACTAAAAATCCCCATTAAATTTAAATAGTTTTACTTCAAACCATGCTAACTGGGTCAGCTTGAGGGTCCCCACTCTTTCCTCCAAGTCAGGAGAAGCAGCTGTCAGTCATGCACACTGAGCTTTCAGGAAGGCTTTCCTCAGAGGTCTGTGACCAGGGGACAGGTGAGTTCAGTGCCAACAGACACCTCTTGTAATAATACAATATATAATATATATGTGATATATATTATATAAAGCAACACAAACATAGATGGCATTAAACTTCTTAGTTTACACTTACTACTTGTGAAGCAGGAATGGAGCTTCACCAACCCCATCACATCTAGCTACAGAACAGGTATGTCAAAGCTGCTATATCCAAGATGAACTCCCACAGAAAAAAAAACAGTTGTGTCTCTTTATCAACAGCAAGTTCACAGAAGGAAGGAAATAAATAAGCAGCTGATGAAATATTCATTCAGGAGAATGAAACAATAAAGATTTTGGGAATGTATTTCATATGACAATTTGACAAAGGTTTTATGGTCTACTGTATCACCTTAGAATCCAAAAGGACAAAAGGAGAAGAAAAAGAGCTTTTCAAATAGTTCATAAATACACTAGGAAGCATTCTGCAAGTATTATACATTTGTCTTAAAAATGTGTGCCTAGAACTTGACTTCAAGACTCCAACCCTGCAATTGTGCAGAGGGAAACATATCTGTAAGACAGTACTGTGAAACTGCCCCCAGGGAATGGGGCAATACCCAGCTTTCAAATCACCCAGTGACAGAGACAGGGGGGGAAAAGTAGACAGTTCTGCACACCTGCCTCCTTGCTATTGTGCCAAAACAACCACAGGGACAAACCAGCTGAGCTGCAGAAGGGCAGCTTCCCTTCCAGCCTGATTTTAGATGGGTTCAGCACCTACTTTGTGTTTTACTAAATAATCTCTTTTTTCTATTGTAATGACGGCTGACTAGCCTTTGCTATCCAAAGGTATTTCCTCCTACAACACCTAAGACAACATAGGTAGACTACTCAGATGCAAGTCAATTAATTTTACTGTTAGATGACATGTAGTCTGTGGCCTTCTTTTTATAACACAAATATTAAGGAAAAAATGTGCCTGCTAGTAGCAAGCTTAAAGAAAGTCATCTAGGCAAATCTGCCTGAAATCCTTAACATCAGAGTTCAGCTGCCAGTAACTATTAGAAGCCATGTACAAAATGAAAACATACCTCAAGGAAAACTGTAAGCTGAATAGATCTTACTTGGAATGAAAATAGTTCTTTTTACTAACAGAAAGTAACAGAGGAAGTAATCCTTAACCTTAAAACCTGTCAGAGTGAGAGAACATGAGTATGTGAGCGTAAGAATTTGCAGAAGAGCCACAACTCCACAGTAAGACATTCTAAAAACACTGCTTAGATTACACAGAATGAGAATTTGCTAGAAGACAGTTTAATAATCAAAGCTGTGACTGATACATAATCTAGACAAAGTTTGAAAAACCCAAAAAACATCAAAACAAAAAACCAAGCCAATAGCAACAAAACCACTCACTGGGACTATCTACAAATCAAAATCAGGAGCCTGGAATTTCCATGTATTAGCATGGAAATTGCAATACACAGTGGCACTAAGCACCAAAGTAAATAATACTTTCCTGTGTCTAATGCTTCACCACCTTAAAGCCAAAAGGTTACTGAGCAATATGGGCAAATCAAGGCAAGAAAATTTTGTTGTGCAAATCTGCGTTCAACTGAAAAACGGGGATCAGAGATAGAACATATTTGGGCTTTTCATCACATTTGCCTGAATTTAAGCATGTCACCTGTGAAATATTCTAACACCGTCTTTCATCTGGGACTTACAAAAAGGACTCAACTCAACTAAAGGACTTACAAAACCCATTATGAATTTCCAACAAAACTTCTAAAACACTACATAATTGCTGTATACTTGCTTTGTTTTCAAGCAAATCTAAGAACTTTTTAAAAGTGCCAAAAAGGGTCTATTTTCAATTATTTCATGCCAAAACTGTACTTACTTGGACCATTGTTTTGTCAGAGTACATCAATTCAATTGTCCGATGTATTCTAGATATACTTTCTTGCAAATCTGAAAAAGAGAAGAAAGAACCTCTCTTCCACAAGGCTGTATAACTGCACACAACTACATCTCAGGAAAAGCCAAACAACCAGCCAAACAAAGCCAACAAGCCACAACAGGGCTTGTATTTCACACATGGAACATCTATCTACACGCCAACCGCTAAACCTCCTTGGATGAAAGATCTCCCCCACTTTCACAAATCCTTTCCTACAGCAAATGTGCATTCCCCCAGTGTGTGGCATTACCTCTTGTGTCATTCTCTACTTCAGTCCTCCAGCGATGCAAACAGCCCTCCAGGACAGACAGCTCCTCCTCCGTGATGTGCCTTGGTGCCGGATGCATTGGCAGGTCAGGGGGAATCCGTGATTGTGTGAATGGTTTATGGATTACTGATCTTTGTACAGGAGATGTGCTTGGGACATCTGATGATGAAGGCCCCTGCTGCTCTGTTGTGCTGCATTCATTCAAAGCATGGAATATTAAAATTGAATCATCACATAGACTAAAAGTTGCACCATAAAAATAAGCTTTTCATCTGAAAATGGGCATTTTAAAGGTAACGATTTCCTGAAGTCCAATCCAGAAGAGGTAACTACAATAGCAACATGGAATTACTATTTAAATTCTGAAAGCTTTGTGGTGTATTACATATTAGCACAACAACAAAGTCTGTTTTATTTGAAACACTATGGAACAATTTCAAATCATATCATACACGTAAAAAACTGGTTTGAAACATTTACAGCCAAATGGCAGAGAGACAAATCACAGCAGTTTATCTTATGGCCAATGACCATACAATCCATAAAAGCACAAATTCTCAGTTTAATAACTTCCTTGATGTGTTTTATGCCTAGCAGAGATTTTCTAATGCCCTATCTACAACTTACATTAGCTGAACAGCAATAATGAAGGGACCTCTGATATTTATGCCACACTGGAAATGTACTACTAACTGATCTAAATTTGTTCCAAATCACTCTAACTCAAACTTCAAGCAGCCATCTTAGGAAAATTCTGCAAGAGCAGCTGGGTAATAAAAATGAAGACTTGTTACAGATTCTTCTCTTTCCATCAACTGGAGTATCAACTCTATATAACGACACTGCATAAGAGGAATCTAAATATCTTGAATGCCACTGAATTTTTACTTTGTATACAGCATCATGATAAAACCTGAGAAACTTGGATTCTTCAGGAGTTTAGAAAGTTCTGAAAACATTAAGAGCTGAAAATGTCACTCCATATGACATGCTGTGGTGTTTCTACAGATGGACAAAAATGTCACAATACCTGTATTTCCACAAAAAAAACTTCCTATAAAGGAGTTTAAGCACTTTGTTACTTTTGGTATTGCATTTCATGCAAGTAATGGTAACTTTTAAAAGTTTGTCTTATCACCACAATTTCTGCTGGCATTATATCAGTAAAGCATTGGAAATCTTCTTAAAGCCTTTTTAGATTCGTGTACTTCACTTCTCTGAACAACAAATTTAACAATCTTGACTTACTCAGAAGACAGAACCCTACTGTCCAAATACAACATACAAAGTGAAGTTATAAACTGTTAGTGTCCATTTATCAGAAGTTATACTCTATTATCATATAATTATTTAGGTTGGAGAAAACTTCTATGATCAAGTCCAACCATTAACCCAGCACTGCCAAGTCCAACACTAAACCACATCCCTCAGTGCCACATCTACACATATTTTAAATACCTCCAGGGATGACTCCACCACTTGCCTGGGCAGCATATTCCATATGCTGCATATATGACAACCCCTTCTGGGAACACATATTTCTTAATATCCATTCTAAACCTCCTCTAGTGCAACTTGAGGCTGTTTCCCTGTGTCCTGTCACTTGGTACCTGGGAGAAGAGGCTGGCTCCCACCTGGCTACACCCTCCTGTCAGGGAGTTGTAGACAGTGAGTGATCAGGTCTCCCTTGAGCCTCCTCTTCTCCAGATCAAACATCCCCCAGCTCCCTCAGCTGCTCCTCATCAGACTTGTGCTCCAGACCCTTCCCCAGCTCTGTTCCCTTCTCAGGACATGCTCCAGCCCCTCAATGTCCTTCTTGCAGTGAGGAGCCCAAAAGTGAGCACAGGATTGAGGTGTGACCTCACCAGTGCCCAGCACAGGGGGACAGTCACTGTCCTGGTCCTGCTGTCACACGACTGCTGATACAGACCAGGTGCCATTGGCTTCTTGGCCACCTGGGCACTGCTGGTGTTCAGTCACTGTTGACCAGCACCCCCAGGTCCTTTTCTGATGGGGCCTCATCTGCAAACTGACTGAACATACACTTAATCCCCTATACTGAGTTACTAGCTTAAATAGGGCAAAAAACAACATTATTGGACATTTATCTGTCTGGTACTTTAGCTACTTTGCATTTAAGAAGTCAGATTATTTAGGTTCCTGACAAATTTGGTAAGATATGCAAACTGCATGGCAGAAAAGGAGCTTAGCTCCCAGGCAAAAAGTAACAGATAAACTGCATACCAGAAACCTTGATGCTATGCAGCACATACACACTGCCCAATTCAGATTCTTACACAATACACATGGGAATCAATGACCTCACCAGAATCTTCTGTCTATTTAGAATTGTAGATGGAATTGGGCTGTGCTTGAAAATGGTAATCTCCTTTTGAAGACATTTTTGTAAGTGCATGAGACAGACCCAGGTCATTAACATTTTTGTTTATTTAAGCCTGCCGTGCTGAAAGAAAAGAGCAGAAACTTTACACTAGGCCTCCTTAGGAGATGCCCAGTTTTATTGGTCTGGTGAAGCAAGCAGCTGCACGTGCTCCCTCTGTCCCAGAGGCTGTTTTGCTGTGGCCTGTGCCCCGGGAAGCAGAAGGCAGCCCTTACCTGGGGGGTATCTGTGGCGGCAGTGTGCCGCTGGCAGAGGCACTGGCACCCAGGTCATCCACAGGGGACGTGCACACTGGCTTGCTGGAGGCGAACTCCAGGGCATACTGCAGGACATCTACCAAGGGGAATCGTTTAGGACCAGAACCATAGCTTAAATATCTGTTAACCACAAAACGTATTAATGCCATCACTCACAGATACAAAAAAAAATAAAAATTAAAAAATAATTATTTTTTTTTCTGATTGATTGTAATTAATTAAAGTAAACCTTTCCTAGCATGTTTTACGAATCAGAATTACAACACTAATACACAGCTTCTAAAGAAAGGGTAAAAGAAAAGAGATCTAGAAAGGAAATCTCAGGTAAATAAAGTGTATAATTGCAAAGAGTTATTCTATGCAGCCCATAATACTATTTGCATTCACACAGTTATCTATAGTACCGTTCTAATCTCTGTTGTAAAACTGTGAGGTACTCTTTGAGTCTCTTGATTTCATCCCGTTTAATTCTTGTTATTTCTCTGTTTTTGTGCATATACCTGTAAAAGAAGAAATTTAGAAAGTAGTGTCAGCCCATAGTATCCCAACAGTGAAAATGAGGTCTGTCTCCATCAGCCACACAGCTTAGTACTAATAAAAACTCACACCCTCTAGAACCTACAACATACTCAGCACTAAAACACAACTGAGAAGAAAATGAGCCTTCCCTTCCACAACTTTCAGAAGATGCTTTTTTGACACTTTTTTTTGACACTTTTTCCCCAGTGTCAAAAGCTCTGATGGATAACAAACATGTATTAGAAAGCCATTATTAGAGAGAGATTCTAAATTAAGTAGTTTAAGTGGTAACCACAGAGTAATACTCCCGTTTCATTATTTAGGTTCACAAATAACATTCAGCATCTAACTGAAAGCCATCCTGGTATTTCTGCTCTGCAGAGAAACTGCATGCACTCATGCTGAGAATTGACTGCATGTTTGAAGAGTATCTGGAACACCACAAAATACCCAACTTTTTTATCCAATCCCTGTTTCCCAAATGCACCCAATAAAAGGTGTGATTTTTCAAGGTATTTTGCCAGTGTACACAAGTACCTAGCAATAAATGAAAGTGGAAGCAGGTTTTTGACACAAAGCAGCAGTATGTCTTAAACTGTGATCTATATGTATTTTCTGAAACAGATGAAACCCATGAAAACTAACCTATATAAATAGAACATATGTTTATTATGATTCAGGTGAGCATAAGACACATCATCAACTTAAACAAACTTACAAGATTTATTTTATATTCACTAGAATTTTGTTGATATTATACCGTACCTGTCTAGATACAAAATTGGAGGAAACTCTAATTTGTTGTGTATCTTCTCTGGTCTTCCCAAAGCCTGATTAAACTCAAATCTTGATAGCTCAAAAGTTAAGACAGGAGGAAGCTCTGTGAACCAGTGCTGGATGAAGAAACAGAAAGCCCCAAAATTAATGCCTTCCAATAGCAGATATTCGGTAATAATGATACAATACCTGCACACTGACACAGCTGTGAGAGAAACTTGTTTTAGAGGGTGGGTTAGTGTAAGTTTTCCAATGCTACCACCTTCTCCCTTCAGTGTAAACAGACCACTTGCTGCTCATGCTGCATAAGGGCTTTGCTATCTGTGTTCCAGCAGGGGAGGCAGAAATACTTGTTCCACGCACATTTGTTTTGCTCATGCAAACGTCAGCTCTGCTTGAGCCTACCTGCCTTGCCAACTGTTCTGTTCCTTTAACTCCTCAATGATATGGAAAGGGTTGTTTAAACTGTTAGTAAGTGTTCTTCTCAGGCTTGAAGTTTCTACTCATGTCTCTAATCACTCCTATCATCATCTTATCCCATTTGTCTCTGACTGCTCAGCAGAGGTCTAGCCATAGTCCTCTTTTCTTTTTTTACATACAATGTTTCTCAACTACAATACAAATTCAACTCCAGCTCTTGCACTGAAGATATTTTTTTTCCTCTCCATTCTCACACATAATAATCACAGTCTTCCCATTTAATAAAGTTTTGGGTGTGTTACCATCACCTGAAATTTCTCTGATTGCTGCAGACACCACTGACATGTATTTGTCATCAGTACCATAGCCCAGATGTGGGATTTGATTCAGGGCTCACTTCAAGATCTCCTATCCAGCCAAATGTCTTTTCATAAAATACCTGGCAAGCAGCCTTTTCTTCCTGTGCTCATGGCTAAAATTCCCTTGAAGCAGGATTTAAGTTCCTCAGGACAGAGAGTATCTTCTTTTTCTGTTCCTACATTAGCCCATTTGCTGACACCCTGCTTTGTAACTGAGGCTTTCAGGTATCATGATAACAATACAAATAATGATAATGATACTAATAATAATAATAGTCAAGCTAAATACCCCATTAGAGTTAATGGTGGGAATAAAGAAAAAAACCCAGAGCGTTACTTTGAGGATCTTTCAACACATGTGAGTACCACATTATTATTCTCTTTAAGCTGTGATATCAATCAGCTTAGAGAAAAGTGACTTCAGGTCTTTGTTTAGTTGAGACAGACATGGTAAAGTTACAAGAAATTCAGAGTTCTTTAGTACTTCCAAACCTTCCAATGCACTGGAATCTGTTTCAGGCATTATACTTAAACACAGCTACTAAAAGAAGCAATATCACTATGGATTACTTTGGGAAAACATAACCAATTTACTTAGTCCTGGTAATAATGAAGCAATGTTTTTTCTAGAATAGGACTTAATACATTACTTTTCTTGATTTTCCACCATTGTCAATCTGCCATAAGACTATTTCACCTTTATTTCCACATGCTAAGAAGCCAACCTGACAATTTCACAGAACTCAAAGCTTAACAGTATAGAGCTGTACATCCTGCTGTTTCCCAGTTTCCCAATATTACAAGTTAAAAAAGCCTTAAAACCACAACAAAAAAACCCACAACACCCAAGTCTGACATTTCTAGTCAAGCATTTATAACAGAACTGACATTTTATGCATGAATACACACAGGTTATAACTGCAAGAAAACCTTTAGTTTGTCAGATGAACAACTGCGCTCTTGTAGTTTCACCTTGCATGAAGAAACTAAACTTGGGATTGTACAAAGAAATTTTATGAGATTTTGCTTTCTTCAAATTGTATTTCAGGAAATATGCTCATTGTAAAAGAGATGCCATAAAACATTTGTTGTAAAACAGAATTGGCATCAGACTGCAGGATGATTTCACTGTGTGTCACTAGGCTTCACAATTAAAACCCCATGTGTGATATGATTAAAGGAAGCAAAATTTCCTCACTACAAAAGATTGACATCAAGGAAGAAATTATACCTGAACTTTTTATGTAAGTAGGAACAAGCCTCCTAAGATTTCACATCTTGAAAATAACTGTGATGAAGCATGAACAGCTGTGTAAAGAGAAAGTAGCTCAGCCTTTACTGGCAATGGGGATTCCCATCTATACAGCTGGTGCCATGAACCATAAAAACCAGACATGAAACACAAAGCAAAACAAAGGGCACTAAAACAACATCCCAAGAGGAGTCCACAGGAGCACTTAACTCACCTCCTGACCAGACTTTGCAGAGTTTTCTGAATGGAGAGATTCAATTTCCCCTTCAATCATTGCAGCTTCTAGGCACTCATGCAGATCTTTAAAGCCATTAACCTGTAGTGGATACTGGCCAAACATTTCTGTGTTTTCAAATTTTTTACCTTCACATGAAAAATTAAACAGTTAATGTTTTAGAACAAACATTTACCTGGAAAAAAACCATATCAATCCTAGGTCAATTGATGTAGTCTACTGAACAATGCCCACATTTTCTTATTTCTTATTCTTATTTTCTTATAAATGTCCAAAGACAATTTATTCAAAAACATTGCTCAAACAATATTGAAAATTACGGCATTTTCCTTTCCAGCCCATTTTTTAACATTGTTTTAGCATCTTTTGGTAATGAGCGAAACTCAAAATTACGTGGCACCCAATACATATGGGAAGTTTTACACATATAAATCAAAGTCCTCCCCTGAAAATAGGAGCTTCATAATACAAATGTATATTGTATCAGCAAAGTCAGTGGAATTGCTGGTATGAAAGAGCCCTTTCTCTAAGTAGATTTTGCAAAAATAAGCCACAAAAGAGAACATTCATTTCTGTCCTGAAAACAAGATTATAACTTTGTAACACTGTATAAAGATGTAAGTGCAAACATGAGGAGAAATATGGGGGACAAGTGATTTCATCCTAGAATTTAAATTTATTTCAATCTAAAGTTAGTAACAAGTCTTGCATCTCCTTGTTTCTTTGCATTTGTTTGATTTTTACATATGTCCTCTGTTGAAATGAGAATGTAAGGGATGAAAGTAGCTAAATATAAAGGAGCAAGAATGCTATCTACTAGCAAGAAATGTGCAGAATGGTTCAGACATCTGACAACAACTCACCAGAAACATGTTCAAGGTCATGGAACAACCTAGAAGCCACTTAAAAGACTGTATCTGCTTCATTCAAATGCAAGTGTCATTCATTTGGAGGGGAGGCAGAATCACCAACATTAAAATGACTCAAAAATACTTTCACACTATCTTGGAAATAGAGAACAGTACAATTCTGCAGATCTACTATTTACACACAGATAAGATAAAGGGAAGCTTGTTGTACAGTCTCTTCCTCCTTAGTGCTCTCTCCAACACTGCCCCTGAGCAGGTTTCCATTGACTTGTTTTCCAACAAACTGTACTTTTAGGAGGGTGAGTTTTCCTTATGAGAAATTGTGCAGAAGGAAATGCAATAACTGAAGTTTTAAATTGCATTAAAATGAATCAGAGGGAGCATGACAGAACAGTTCAGTGAAATACAGTATCTTGCCTCCTGTACACCATTAGTAAGTGGTAACAGTGCCCTGATAATTTCTTCCAAGCATTTGCCCTCAGCATCTCACCCTAATTTCTGCTGCACTGAGAACATACACTCAGCTCCTGAAGGTTATGAAAACAGCCTTTGTGGATCCTTGCATTTCTGCTCAGTCTCATACCTGATCAGCCATTTGTCACAGACAAATACATATATTCTCCACATCTGCTTCTGCAGAAGTAGCTAAAATCCTAAAACTGCATCAGTCACCCGTGTGCTTGGACAAGCACAAAACAGACATGACCAGAGAAGTCCAACTAAATTCTGATTCATACCTTCAAGTACACCTACTGCTAGAAATCGTCCATAGAACAACTCCACCATTGGGTTCTTTGGTTTCTCTCCATCCCTAAAAAAAACAGGATCTGTGTTAGTGCAAAAAAAATCCAAGTCAAAGCTGTCACCTGTGATTTATAAAACTATAAACAGACTATTCTAAATTCATTACAGAAATTATGCCCATTTTACTGTTAATTTATTTTTGTACTTTCCTCTAATGACAATAACAATGATTCAGATATTTGCAGGGAAAAGCATATTCTGAAAACTAATTTTAGAAGTGTTTCATTTTATGACAATCTATGCAAACTAGACTCAAATAATGAGTGGTTAAACTGTACAAAATCCCTGTAAAGACTGTTTCTTGAAACACTATAGAAAAAAATCATGTACTCAAAAGAGTTTCCAGATGCTTACTAACACAAAGAGTGAGTATTTCTGAGATGAGAAAAAGGAGAAAGGTTTTGAAGTACTTTAACTACAGGATCAGAAAGCAAAATGGCATTAAAATAAAAAAAGCCTAATTGATTATCTACAAAACATCTCTACTCCTTATATACTCTGGACTTCATGGAGCTAGATTTCTAACATGAAATAAGAGGGTGAAAAAAAGACAAGTCATGGAAAAAAACATATGACATGTATGGAGAAAACCACACTTGAATTAAAACAAGCTAGAGTCAAAATTTTGTCAGCCATACAGATAACCGGATTTTTGGTCATTTGGTTTGCTTTTCTCTCATCCAAATGTTCAACATGCAGAACTAGAGAAATAAAATCTTACCTCTCTTCTTCAGCTTTAATTTGAAAGGCATCTTCTAGCCAATCTAATAATTTGTGTGTAAATTCACTAACATCTTGCTGTTAAAAAATAAAGTGATCAGTTCACATATGTAACAGAACACAACAAAGTGTCACTTTACATGAACAGTTTAGAATTCCCTTCCCCCTCCACCAGTGTTCCAAAATCACACAATGTCCAAAACTATGCCATAATTGTTTTTTTTTTAATGAGTGGCTCTGGTGTCCCTCAGCAGTGACACTGTCCTGTGATCCTTGTTACTTGGGCTCAGCTTTCACACCACGCTAGTCCAAAGGCATCTCGTGAATCCCACTGTTCAAACCCTTTGGTATCTAGCAAGAGGTGACTAATATTACTTTCATCGAGCACTAAATTCAGTGTGCTGCTGTAATTAAACACCTCAGCCACATAACCATGTGGGAAAACAAAGTATCTGAAGGAACAGAATGTTTCTCCCAAAAAAAGCAGAATATGCACATTAAGATTTGGGTAATAATTCTGAATATGAATATTTAGATCCTCCAAACCAGTATCTAAGCAAGCAGTATAATGGGATTGTACATTAACAGTATAGCCCCAGATGTACTGTTAGATCAGAACAGTATTTCTCTTTCAAAAACCCCCAGACTTAGAGGCTAGACTAAATCCTAACAGCAAGAATGCTGAACTATTAGTTCATTTCTAAAATAATAGGAAGAAAACATATTGAGTAAAATCATCCTGTTATCTGGATTTTTTTATTTTTTTTTTTATCTTTCTAATAAATGTAACCAGAAATCACATAATATTATTACAGGAGAAGGTCAAAGACTGTGACAATTAGAAGTTGATTTTCTGTGGACATTTTGAAATTCTGTTGTAATAGGAAATGGTAAACATTTCCTATTACAATATGACCATAAAAACATGCATAAACTTGACTGAAAATACATGGAACTTACCTGTTGGGAATCATTTGATTTAAAAGCATCTTTAAGGATTTCAACTGCTCTTGATGGATCAACATATTTTCTCTTTGAACCAACTAGAAGTGCAAACAGGTACCTCAATTCACGCATGAAAGGCAGATTCCTATGTTCCTGTATGTGAAGAATGAAAATATTTAACAAAGTCATAACAGAAATCTACTGAACAGAAGCATTACCCAATAAACTGAGTAACATTATAACAATATATAATGTCACTTGTAGTACTACACCTAGGTAATGCTGCATGCCTTTTACTTGTCAGTGTTACAAAATAATGCAGCTCCCTGGGAAGAAAATTCCATTTCAGAAACTTAAGATCCCTGAAATTATATGTAGATGATACTATTTATCTTGAAGTGGGTCTGAATTGACAACTGGACAAGTAAAGCTGCACTCAGGACAAAAACATTTCACTCAAGACTTACAAAGCCTTAAGCAACACACTAAAACAATATGCATTATTTTATTGCAATTAGTATTCCTCTATACCTCTAGAAGAATTTCTTGTGAGCCTACACACTCTTTGGCACCTTTTCAAGCTTATTTTTTACTAAAGACTACATTTCTAAGGTCTACATTAACCTCTATTATTTCTCTTGACACAAGTAAAACAGCCTGCTCTTTCTACCCAATTTTGAAGTACAGTTTGTGTGACTATGGTACTCTTCTGCTGGTCTCCAGAAGAGAAGAAATACTTTCTACTTGCATAATGAAAAACAAATTAACTGGAACACAAATACCATAGATTAAATCACAGGTTGCCAATGCTGTGGAGATTGGAAATCTACTCCTGAGTAGATAGTTGGCAAATTCTTGTGAAATTAAAACCCATGTATATACCATGTATATACCCCATATATATTTAGAACAAAATATCATTCAAAGGCAGCACAGATGTCTGATACTGGTCAAACTGGAATTACTCAATGACAAACTATTTTACATGCTCATCAAACAGCAGACTTGTTTAGTCACTCCTGTATCAATCCAGGAGGTATAAAGCTTTTTGTATATAAAATCTGGTTTACTTCAGATTTAAAAAGTGCACAGAGAATTCAATGTGTTCCACAAAATACCTAGGAAATACTTCTAGTCATGGAAATCTCTGAATTTAATCTGCTCTTCTTGTCCACCTTGCAAAATACCTGCTGGTTATAAACACCATTCACAGAAAAGGCTGCACTTCAGGTGCCACCCTAATTCAGTATCAAATAATACTAATTTAAGAACAGAACCAATCTCTTATTTAGATACTTAAAGCACTATATAACTATATCTATAGTTATATATAGTTTTATAGCACTATGTAACAATAAAAGAAAACAAACTGCAAAATACAAATTGTATTTTTCTTGCTATTTTCATAAAGTGTTGTATTAAAACAAATGGAATTTCAAATTTTAGATACATTTTATAAAGATGCTTCAATACCAGTGATAGTTCATATGCTAATATAAGTTATTATTAGAATACTCTAGATCTTGCCTTCTTTTTGTTACATCTGAAGTAGACATACATAGACATTATTATAATGCCTATTATAATAGTACATATTATATGTACATACATATACATAGTACATTATTGCATTACCCAAATTTAAACTTTGGCTCAGTTTTAGCTGTACTTGTAAGCCTTAGCTTGAACAACTGCCTAGCAATGTCAGTATTACTATTCATTATTATTAGTCAGGATTACTCAAAACAAATATCTACAAAGGCTACCAAAGTTCTCTAAAACTAGGGAAGTCCTTGCTGCTTTTGAAAATGCCCAATTTAATGCATTACACATAATCCTAGACCAGAACAAACCCTAAAATCTTCAAAATAAGGTGGGCCAGTCCCTAAGATAAGGTATTAAGTTCAAAAAAAGGGCTTGCACATCAAAACAAAACTGATAAAGTGATCACCACACAGCATACAGCTCAAACCTCTAAAAAAATCCTGTACATGCACGAACACAAAAAGAAGATTAAAATAAGTTTTTAACTAAGCACTCTATGAAAACTTCATAACCTAAGACATTCTCCATTTTATCCTGCCTGCATAATTTCTTACTACCTGCTGAAATAAGTTATTATTATAAATGCTTTTAAATCAGTCTACATATTTAAAACATAGCAAACATTCATTATGGCCAATAAGTTTGCCAGGAGAGTGAGATAATGGTAATATTACAATAATATCAGAACAGGCGGAAGGATGTGCTAACCTGGACCACAGTAACCTCTTTCCTCTGATAATAAAATATTTCCTGAAGATATCACTGAGGCCAACTATTTAGCCTTTTAGCAAAAAGATCCGTTCATGTGACAGCAAGGGCCAGGAGAACTGGGACAGCAAAGAAGCTGCAACTTTGTTCTCTGCAACTACTCTGTAACTACAGAGAAATGCATTTGTTCTACAGAAAGAAACCAGGGAAGACAGATTATTTTCAAATTAAAAAGACCAAGATTAAATTGAAGATTTTAAGTTAATGCCCAAATCCAGAAAATCAAAGCCCAACTAGCTGACAAAAATATATATGAGATAAATGGGTCTGCTGTTTGTTTGGGGGATTTTTGGAAATAAAAAATTATACCAATGACTTTTGGATTCAAAAGCTTACATGCCAAATTATTCATTTATGATTTGGATGTGCATTTGGATTCAATATATTGATGGGAGAGAACAAACACCCTGCTCTGCAATATTCCCTGAAGTACAATCACATGCTTTAATTCTAAATCAAGAGATTGTCATGACCCCAGCATGAAACTCTAATTCCCACCAACTGGAAGAATAACAGGATGTAAACCCAAGTATTCAAAATCTGGGATTATTAAAACATGATCTTTATTAGTAAGGAAATTTGATCCTGGAGAATGTCAGTCCCATATGGTAGTTAATACTGGAATAAAAACAAAACCAAAACTAAGGCAAAATAGTTTGAAAATAAGTAAGCAGCTGGAAATAAATTCCAGGGCTTTACTTTTTTCTCTATTGTCAACTGGTAACTTACATCACTACTTGAAATCAATTTGCCTCTAATTGCCTTCACTTAGAAAGAAATAAAGGCACCATTTTTGGGGGTATGCATAAATGTATTATCAGTCTTCTATCTGCCTGAATTCCAACTAGTGAAGTGATTCCTTATCCTAAATTCTCCTCAACCCTTTTTCAGCAGTAGATAAGACAGATGAGTACACTAATTAATAGTGTTGCTTCATTCTGGAATGTACGTTAAGAAAGGAGAGGACACAAACTACTGCAAGAGATTCTTTCTAGCAGGTTTGCAGAAAGCAAGGTTCCTGCACAAATTCATGCACTTGCCTGCACCATTTCACACCAACTTGCTGTCTGTTATGGTCAGGATTTCTAAAATAAAGCACTTTGGAACAGTTAAAGGCATTTGGCTGCAAGTATCAATGCTTGGGCAAGATGTTTATGAAGACAACAGATTGTTATCAGCTATTTCATACCACTTTTTAGATGCCAATTACTTTTCACATGCTGAAAAATGAACACAGAATTTCTGAATACTAAAGGATGTTACTAAAACAAATTACATGATGAAAAATTAAATACTGGGCAGAAAGTCAATCTAAAAATAATAATAATAAAAAATTAGTACAATTCTTTGTAAAGCATGACTTAGATTTTTTATTAAAATACACTGCTCCATCCCTACCTTGTTTTGGGAACACTACTCGTGTTTTATTTTCACATCATCTCATGACCTAATGCAATATGCTTTCCAACCAAAAAAAAGTGACTTCTTGCACTTTGAATGTGGTGAGGAAAGAAGGGGGTAGAGCAGGGGAGAAATTATCCAGTCCTGACTGAATATTTAACTTCCCTTTTATGGAACATACCCAGAGGTTTAGAAAATGGACACTGCCTTCTCTTCATCTGTTTTCTTTTGCTTCTCTAATTACAGCTCTTACTTTTGATAGGGAACATTCCAGAGAAGCCTGAAGGGACAAAGAACTAAGAACAGGCTGACAACACATTCCCTTTCTTAAAATCTGACAGAAAAGGACAACAGGCAATAGTCTAATTTTCTGTGAGGATGGTGAGGCACTGGCAGAGATTGCCCAGAGAAGCTGTGGATGCCACATCCCTGTGAGTGTTCAAGGCCAGCTTAGATGTAGCTCTGAGAAACCTCATTTAGTGGAAGGCATGCCTGTCCATGGCACAGGGGTTGGAACTAGTTCATCTTTAAGGTTCTTTTCAACCTAAACCATTCTATGATTCTAATTTCTGGATATGCAAAAAGTCACTGCTCTGTAAAGTCTCTGCTAAAAATCAGGCAACTAAAGTGTCTTCACATTTCATACAGCCTCTTCCTTTTCCATTTCTTCCTTTCCATTTCATAGCATAGAAGCCAAAGGGCCCCCATTGTATCTCTTCTCAAAGGATGCCCATGAAGTAAAATTGGTCTTGCCTCAAGAAACCTAAGCCAAGGCCTCCCCCTCCACAATCCTATATAACTACCAGGATAAACATGAGAAAATTTGTATTTATAATCACCTCCTGAAAAAGTCAGAAGAGACAAGCTAATAAATGAAAGCTCAATGTCAGATGAGTGGGAGGGAACTGGAATAAAATACATTTGCTAAGACAAGCTACACACACATGAGAAATGTCCTGCCTCTCTCAGCATCCTGCCCCGTACTCTGCTGTGAGGTTGATGCCATTTATGTAAGATCCACAGCAGGCAGGTCAGAGAACTGTTAACTGGCACCTCTAAAACCCATGCAGGTATGAGCTAGAGAACAGTGCAAAATTCAAGTACAAGACAGACATGCCCTCATCAGCCACAAGAGGAAGTCAGCTTCCCATTTTACCTTTTGGTTTCGGGGCAAATCTTGAGCGTTTGCAGGAGGATTGAAATTCAAAACTAGTCTTCGAAACTCCAGCAGGTTAAATAATGACTGAAAAGAAAAAAATTAAGAAAACCTTTAAGCACTTCTACAAACAATACAAAACTCTTCCAAATAAGCCTTAGCAAAACAAATGAACTGATAAACATATGCAATGTTAAGTTTTATTTCAGAAGGCAGAGTACTGCTAAACATTTTCACCAGAAGACAATTACTTTTGCCAAGAAAACAGCGTAATAAAAAAATATCTCTGCACTTAATCACATAAAAGGAACAATAATTTTTATATTGTTATATATAATGTTTATATAATAATTTTTAATGATAGGCAAATTACATTTTACAACATAAATTTTATCAATTGTGTAACTGTCAGTTTTCAAATTGACATGAAACACTGTTTATCCATCTAAAGTTTATCTTGTAGGCCCTCTATCATCTACTTCTCAGTGCACAGAGAGTATATTTCTGCATGTGCAACTTAATTTCACTTGCATTAGCTGAACATTTTGCATTCTGTCCTCTCCTCCCATTCCTATATGATTTGAGGGATGCACATTAGAGTGAGGAAATTGAGTTTGCAGGTAAGGCACTGGTAACATTCCCATTTTATGGACACATGAGTAGACAGGTGTCTATCTAGGACATGAAAACAGGTGTCTGCAGGCACACCCACAAAGAGCTCCACAGTGTAATACAGAGCCAAGAGAGGACAAGAGCAAGATGACTCTGGGTTGCAAACAACAAAAGTCCAATGCATTGGGCTGAGAACTGGGTGCCTCAGAACTTGTGGAACTGCACCACTGCTTTTCTGTCCTGACAAAAAACATCTTACAGAAGAGCATTTTGATGAGGACAAGGTAGGAGGAAAGGTCCAAAGTACCTTAAACATGCTCATCAGAGAAGCACAGGAAAGATCTGCCTTCCTATCTGTACTTTCTTCAGTTTACAATCTATAATTAACCCTCCTCCCACTCCATCACATATCATAGCTATTTGTTTTGGAAAGCAGAGTTTGCTTACCCCAGCAATAGACTTTGATCCCAGAACTTGTCTTACCCATTTAAAGACTTAAGTCACAGATCTGATCAGTTTAATAGGTTTTCAACACCACAGTACCAAATAAGTGAAAATGCAAATTGTGAAGAGGTTCTGCACTTATTCCAGTAATTCAGGACATATTGGTAGGAAAAACAAAGGTGGTGAAAAATTGCCATTTTCCTGATTTTCCTCATGAAAGAGCCTGTACAGTCTAACCTTTTCCCATACCCCACAGTATACAGCATCCCCAACAAAACAAAGAGGCTACCACTGTCACATTTCTTTTTAGATTTAAAAAGTATCAGAAACATCAGCCAAGACCTTTCTGACCTTGCTGAATCAAGGCAGACAACCAAATAGTCACTTTTTTCCTGTTTTGCTGTTCAAAATACATGTTTACTTTTATCCATCCTTGCAGAGAAGGGAGATTAAAACAGAGTACTTTGTTTACTTACTCAAAGCACAGAACATATTAATATTTAATTCAAGTGTCAGTCTAGAAGCTAATACTAATTGAAGTTACGTCTCATGATGTAACAGCATTCCACTGGTCTTCATCAAGCAAAACATAGCAATATTTTAGGTACAAAATAAACCAGCTGCTGAAATATAATGTCCAAAGGCTGAATTCTCTCCATAACTAATCCAAGTGCCATCAAAGTGCCAAGCAGCTGAGCAGGACAATTTCATAATACAAACACACAAATTATGTAGAGAAAACTGTACTCAAGTTTAACATTTTTGCCTGGTATGCAAACCAACAAGTTTATCATAAAAACTCAGTTCTGTTAATTCAGAACTCTACCAAACATAATTCCACACTTTCTGACTGACCTGAGCAAACCTATCTGTGCAATCTGCTGAGAGTAATTAAGAGGATTGTCTGATTTGCTCTTTTCTTCTTCAGCCTTGTACTATTCAAAATTTCTTATGCAAGATGTTTAGTTGTTAAAATTCTTGCCAGAAAAGGTTACACTGTGCATGGTTGTTTTGAGATGCAGCAGAACCCTGACAGCTTATCTGCTGCCAACACCACTAATACACACAGGCCAGCATCATGCTGCAGCTCTTCTATACTGAGCTAAATCAATTAAAGGTAACTTCTACCATCATTTAAAAAAGAACATTTCCCAGTGTAAGTGTAAACAAGTGCCTGAAACCAACTATTTTTGTGCCTGAAGTATCTCAGTGAGGAACCTAAAATTCTTCCTGAGGTAAGGAGATAAAAATAATCTCACCTAAACCCAGCAGAGACCTCCCAAGGCCAACCACCCCAGAGCCCAGAAAGGGACAAGGCAAAACACTTTCCAGTTTGCTGAGCCAACTTCTGTCCAGGCTCCCTGCACCCAGGGTAAGTGGCCCATGAGGCAAAAGCTGCTCTTCTGCAGCCACCAAGAGACAAAGCAGAGACTGTCCCTGGCCCAAGAGCCATGCACTGGCCCTAGCCTAAAGCTCTAAAGACATCTGCTTTCCAAACACACTGTGTGGAGCAGCACCTCACCTCTCACCCACTTGGCTTCAGCTGCACCAAGGTGTCAGGAGTCCCAGTGCAAGGAAACAGGCTGCATCTAAAAGGTCTACTTCACATCTACTGTCCTTGATTAAATACCTTCACAATTTACTAAAGTATGCAAAACTTATGCTTGAAAGAAATACTCTCTTCAAGGTGGTTTTTTTTTCCCCCAGTGCATTTAAACCATTTAAAAGCTGTCATCTGGAAACCTGACTAAGCCAAACTAAGTTACACCAACTCAAATTGCCATGAACATCAACATATTTTTAAAATACTGCCTTGTATTCTGACAATTTTGGGGGGGTGAACAAGACAGTAAAAAGTAAAGAAGAAAAAACAAGAACATAAACCCAGTCTCAGTTTAAGGCGTTCACACCAACAATACTGAATAGCAACAAGACATTGTGGCTTTCCCCTGAGTGGTTATGATGTTCTTTTAGTCATACCTGAGAGAGTTGTAGCTTCTATACTGTAAGATACTAAAACATTCACTTTTATGAGTAATGTTGACTTACATTGAGTTCAAACACAATTTCCAAATCTAAGTTGCCTAGGTTTCCCCCTTAAAACACTATGTTTATCCCTTTTTTCCTTCACTTAAAGTCTAGGATTATCAAACAGAAGGACCTTGCGAAAATTTAGGTTTTAGACTGAGCAAAGGATTAACTCTTAACATTCAACAACTGTGATGGTGTATTAATGCTGCAAGAATATAAATTAGTCAGGATATAAAATTTATAAATGCCTGGCATGCAACACAGATCATTAAAAGCCAACAGCAGAGTCCTAAATTAATAAAGTTACTGACACCAATAACACTTAGAGAGTGGGAAAAGACATCTTCTAGATACAAGATGACCCAACAAGCTGCTGCAGAAAGCTTCAGACAGGCTCTCTGGTGGATTCTCACAAGTTTGTAAGCATGGAGCACTAAAGCCAGCTATTTCACTAATAGATTGATGAAAACATTTGGTTCTTTTTTACTATCAATTTTGTATTTGTTTCCAGCACTGAGAACAAAAAACAAGAAAAAGGCACCAAAAATGTCAACAAGAACTGTGCATATTTAATATGTGTCACCTTTACACAAGTTTGCATGAAAACCTGAAGTTTATAAATACCATGAACACAGACAGCTTCCCATTGAATCCCTTTCCCAAGCAAAGGTTAAGCTTGGAAGGACAGAGGGAAGACAGGACAGAAGGAAGAAACCCAAAAACTAAATATATCTTTCCAGGAGAGCTTGAAAAGCAAATCTTGCCAAGGAAAAAGAAAAGTATGCTTTCCCCTACAGAGCTCCTAAACAAATTCCTTTATGTACTGGCATTTAGCTAAAACATGATCTTGCATAAGCTGAAAACATGTATGTATTAGCACATCACAACACCCATTTTCCTCATTTAGTCATCTAGGGCCCTTTATGCATTTACAATTTGATATTTATTTATTCAATTTTTTATTTAAAGACATGAAGCCAAGACCATATCCACCTTCATTTTGTGTAATAATCAGAGAGCAATCTTAAACAGTGAACACATCATTACTGTTCTAATAATAAAAAGCAAAAAATAGAGCTCTGTGTCATAAAGTATATTATTTGAAATAGTTTGTCTCTGCCAGCATGACAAATTAGATTTATGTTCTTACTTCACTTTATAAACAATTCTGGTGGTGTAAGGTATATAGAGCCAGTTTTAGTGGGGTAGACTACTATAATTTTTTTCATGTTAATAATTCAAATAAAAGAAAAACACAGAGCTATGGAATATATGGTCCTACCTGCATACATTGCCATGTTTCCTTCAATAGAATAAAGAATTTGAAATTACTAGTTATCAATATTTGACATGCTAAGGTTCAAAATACAAGTACTCCTAAATATTGCACAAATTGGTGATTTAATACTCCTGCATGCCTCTGACTGAATATTAGTGTCCAAAACTCTATATTGCAAGAACATGAGCAACTTCACTGACAGCTGAGTCCAGTTCTCACCAACTTGCAAGCCTTTTGGACTCTATGTCCCTGTATCTTGAGAGAATTGGGATTGCTCAGCCTGAAGAAGAGAAGGCTTCAGGGTGACCTAACAGTGGCCTTTCAACACCTGAAGTGAGCCTACAGGAAAGATGGAGAGAGACTATCCTGGAGTGACAGGACAAGAGGGAATGGATGCACACTCACAGAGTAGGTTTAGATCAGATATTAGGAAGACATTCTTTACTGTGAAGATGACAATGCATTGGGGCACAGGTCCCATCCCTGGAAGTGTTCAGGTCCTGGTTGGATGGAGCTCTGAGCGACCTGGTCTAGCAGAAGGTGTCCTGGCCCATAGCACGGGGTTGGAAATAGATAATCTTTAAGATCCCCTCCAACCCAGGCCAGTCACTGGTTCTAATTTGGGAGAATCATTTCTCTCTCCTCTTTAAGGCTTTCCAGACATTTCCTATTTATTGATTTATTTTTTTTTCCCCCTTTTTGGTTCTTATTCTTGAAAGTACACAGCAAAGACCATAAAGTGGCTCCCTGTTGCTGCTGCAACAGTTGCTCTGCTGGGCACAATGCTCCCTTTCTACCCTGCTCCTCCTCGTAAATTACTCTGGGATTGTCTCCCATTCCACCTGTTTGTATCTTATTCCTGCTAAGTGGTAAATCCTGTTTCCAGAAGAGAGACTAATGATGGGCATTAAGAAATTAGGAAGTCACCCAAAATATAGTTTTGTGCTTCTTTATATACACTGAGGATTTGGCACAGTCCAAAACTTCTCTCGTATTCTTTAGAAAATTTTGTGTAAGGAAGACAGAAGGGAAGTGAGCAAAGCAGCTTCAAAGCTGGGACTTCAGCAGGTTCCTGTTCAAGCTTCACTGTGAAAGTATAGTAAAAGGAGTTTTCTTTTTCTCTTCCCCTCTGAAACAAAAACTCCTACAGACAGATGTGACACTGCCTCATGGCTGAATTTGAGCACAACCACCCCACATGTACAGTGGTAGTGATGTAGAAAGCATTTAGCAATTTGAGAATCACAGATTCAATTCCAGGTCTCAAAAGTTTTGGAAAGTACCTCTAAAAGGACATTTTTATTTATAAACAAACAACCAACTTTTTTCTTCTGAGAACCTAGGTATAAATTACAATTTTAAGCTAGCATGTCTTACGTCTCCAAAAGGCTGAGGTGCAACATGGAAGAAGATGAAAAACAGCTTGCATACTGTTTGAGCTAGGAAATCAAACTAAGGCCTCTAGTAGGCTTGGGTTAAGTCAACATTTTAAACAAACAGCTCACTATGGAATTACCAGCCTGAATTTAGAGAACATTTACTTGTTTATAGCAACAAACTTAGAACATTACTGCAATTCAGAAGACAGCTAAGTATGGTATGTGTCCAGAAGAATTCACTTTATGCTTGTGTCTTGGCACATACTAAGAAATGCCATCCAACCACTCCTCTATTACATGGTCAAAGCAAGAAAAAAAATAAAAAAATCTGTTAGGACAAAAAAAAATCACAGCCAACATTTCCTTACATGGTTACAGTTTTCAACTTCTTGCCCAAATTAAGTGATGTGAATTTAAATAACACACCTAAACAGTGCATCCTGTATCTTTTATTTTAATTAAATGAGCAACTATTTATGAGTCAAAGTGAAAGCCATGATCCATTTAAGCTTTCTGTACCATCACAAAAAAATTTTACAATGTTACAAATTACTAAATGTAAGGTACATTTGAAAAATCACACAAACAACCTGATGGAAGCAGAGACTACAGAAGCATAAAAAGCAGAAAGAGGAATATCCTGTCAGCAAATATTCCAGGATGACTGAATTTGGAAGGAACAGGTTCACTTTACAGGGAAACAAAGGGAGTGACAGAGGAATGGAAAGCAAGATTTCCAACATCATTATTCCTCTGTCTCTGAAACTCTACAGAGCAGTTTATATCACAGAACCCCCACCAACCCCTGCCTCAGGCTGTTCCAGTGAAAACAGTAGAGAAAAAAATATTCCATTAATGACCATTTTAACTCATATGGGGATTGAGCAATGAATGCTCATTGGCCTACAACCTTGCACTGCATGCCCAGGGAAGCAAGAGACTCATGTACAATGTATAAATGTACACATTTAATAACATAATGCTAGGCTTTTTGGTATCAATGCACTACCACATCATCCATTACAATCCTTTCTATCCATCGTGACAAATAATAAACAAAGTAATGCAAAAATATAGATACTTGTGGTAGGCTGCTTTTAAAGAACAATATTGGTAAGCAGTTGAGCCAACAACTGGGAAGAAAATACTTGCTTCATTCTCACCCATCAAGCTGGTTCACTTCTTCCCAGAACTAAAAGTCTAGGATCAAAGGAAACCCAAACTCCAAATATACTGACATCAGGAAAACAAGAAGGCTGCTCCCAAGCACAGTGCAACAGAGTAAAATGCCAGAACTGGTGTTAGGGACCACAGAAGTAAGAGTTAGGGAGTGCCCTTGGAGATTTATGCTTGTTAACTTCATTCAGGAAGCTTTTGGGGAAAAAAAAATACCTTGTCAGACTCTGACAGACTCACACAGAAAAGAGTGTGGGGATGCCAACCCGCAGCTGCCCTGTTGGGATACCTCATTTGGTAAAGGGAGGAGCTGCAACCTGGCCCTCTGGAAGTCCTGAGACTGGGGGAGAGAGTGCACATGGTATGTATGTGAGCAATGGGACTGGAAGAAGGGGAAACAGCAGCTTTCACAGTATGGTTTTCACTGATTCCCCACACGCTTTCCTTCTCCCACAGAAATCTACCTTGGCACACCCGAGTCAGTGACATTCTCTGAACAATCTGGCCATCTCCCATGGCACCTTTTCCACAGGGCAGGTCCTGCCAGGACATTACTTCTTGCACATGAACAGAACCCCACTAGAGACTCTAAAAGATAATCTGGTGCAATGTCTTAAACCAAAACATCTTGGGGGAACTTGCACATTCTTAGGCAGCAAGCCTAAGACAATTCCAATAGCATATCCATGGCCTGTGAGTTACCTGCCTTCTCCGTCCCATGTCCTGAAAACTCTTAACTTGTGCTCAGGATGAAGGAACCACTCCACAGGCTCCATAAATTTATTATTTCTAAGCCATTTTCAAGCTGTAAACTCTTACAGCCAAGAGAAACTGTGATGTTAGCTTTTCACAAGGGGGCCACTAAAATCTTCTGCAGAAAAGTAAAAATATACAGTGGTATATTTGTGTTTTCTTTCTTTAAAGAACTTGATGTCATAAGTTCTATTGCAAGATCGGGCATATGTCATTACAATAATTGGAATTTAAAAAAAAATAATAAAAAAACCCCACATAACCAACACAGAAATATTCTAAAGCCTCAAGATTTATAAGATCCTTTTATAAGTGTTCATCTAACTAAACAGTAGCAAAATCATACATGGGTGAACTCCTGCCCCAAATGTTTATTGCAAGTTCAAGAAGAGGAAGAAAAAACGTTGAGGAACTTGATTCATTTCTTGGCAAGTAAAGAAGAAATGAGCAAGATTCAATACAGTTTTGTTTTGACATACTCTCTTGGGGACTCAGTTTGAAATTCATGTTTTTAGCAAGTCCCCAAAAGCAAGGCAGAATTTTAGAACATACGTTGTGGGAAACATATTACCATTCATTGTAATGCTGCTGAATATAACTGCTGAAAGCAAAACTTTGTTTTGGAGTTCTCTGAAGAGAGACTCCCCTCTCCCCCGGCAGAAGAGGATGACTTTTCACATGTGCCTATTTCTCTAAGGCCAAATATATACAGGGTAAAGACAACATTTCCAGCAATGTTTGAATCTTGTTAAGAGTTTGCTGTCATTCTCTACAAACATTTCTTCAGGAATTTCATACTCTCAATGCAAATACACAAACCATTTATGACTGCATTCACTAAGTCAAGTTAATTGGTGCCTATAAAAAACATACATTGCAAAAGGAAAGCATCAAAATGTCAAAATCTTTTTTTCCTTAACAAGCGCCCCTTAAATAGAAGGAAGACTTTTCTTTCTTTGCAATTTAGTTTTAGATTATATTACACAATATATCATTGTGATTGACAGTAGTTAACATTTAGATATTGTTGACCTATGTGATGTGTCAGGTTACAAAAGCCTCCCAAAGAAAGCAAGAAAATACTTCTACATAGTCAATGCAACCCAAGTAGTCAATCTGCCCTGTGGATAAATAAATATGGTATTAGCTAATGTTCTAAATTAACATGCATTAAATTTCCTGGGATGGTTGCTTGAAGCATAAATCTTCCTGGCTGACAGATAATATTAATAACCTAAATTTTTGACCAACTGAAGTTATAAATCTTTCAATGGTTTGTTTGAATTATATTCCATGGACCTAACTCCAGAAGTTTCACTATCTTTTAGGATCAAGCCATTACAATTCCAGACACCACACACTTTCACATGGTATGGCTGGTGACCATAAGGACTAGCTAGGTCTCTTTCTAATCTGTTTTCAAGGTATAAAGTTGCACACTGGGTATAAATAACATGAGATCACAGGTCTAGCATGCTAGGTCTCTACCCTCTGCTCTTATCCCTGTGATTAACAAATTAAAACTTCAAGTTTCCATAAAAACATTTATTTAAACATTTTCAGTTTCCTATATAAAAAAGCCTTTAACAGAAATGCACATGCACATAAAATCAGTCCTTTAGATTTGGGACTGCTAGGAATGTAAAATCTGATTACACAACAGAGAGGGCAAAACACCAAGTCACATTAGCTCCATAAAGATCCTAGTGAAAATAAAATATTTGCTTCTGTTAGGACAATGTTTCTGCTATTGCAAAATGAGCTAGGCATGTGAAGAAATAAGGAAATGAGGAGAGATGAACAAAGGAAACATCAAAATATCTCTAGGAACACAGAAAATTCAAATACCTGTTAGATTAACCAAATGCTGAAAGGAGGCCTAAGAACATAAAAACTTTAATGAGAAGGGGGGGGGGGGGTGTGTCACAGAACAATTAAAGAAATCTTTCAATTTCATTATCTACAGCATCACCTACATAAAACCTGCATGTAAGTAAATCCTTACCATTAAAAAACCAAAACCAACAAACAAAATGACCCACCTCAAACAAAACAAAAAATTTCCAAGACAAGCAGAACATACATAACAGTAATCCAATTTTTGAACTCTGCTGGGCTTTCAGGGCAATTTTGGAAGAATTCATTCAACAAAAGCTTTTAACTAAGTGCCAATGAGGCGAGATGAAAGGTCCAGGTAAAAACAAACAGGCTATCAAAAATTAAGAGAGGAAAAAGAGCCTGTTTCAGCCTGAAGGCAGGTTACTGCAAATTCACCAACTCTGCAATGGTAAGTAAAATTCAACAGTGATCTAGAAAGGACAGCAAGTTTTGACTATGTTTGCTCAGTAAAGAGATTTTCAGTGTAGTAGAAACAAGAGTTGGCAAACTGAGTATCTATGTAAGAAGAAAGCTAAATTCAAAACTGCTATGTGTGCAGTGAGGTATGTGGTGGAAAGCAACTCTGGAATTTATAGAAGATGATGGGCACCAAACTAACTAGCATTATTCACATTACTGACCTGTGAGATCAGACCTGGCTACTCGAGGCTTTTGTTCAGGCATCTTAAAACTTCCCAAGGTTTGACAAACCCTGCACAGCCTCTCTGGGCAGCCTCCACTGCCTGCCTGTCATAATAGGAAGAAAATGTGTCTTTATATCCAGGCTTAATCTTCCTAATCTCAATGACTCCTATTGCCTCTCATCCTCCCAGTATGCATAGCTCTAAAAAGCCTGGCTCAAGTACATCAGAGCCCTCTTATTCTTCATGACTTTGCAAAAATGAGAGAGCTACCTTGCTAAGACTTCTTCCCACTGTCTGTCATCACCACTGGACACAGCTCAGTGGGTCCTGTGGACTTGTATGGGTCAAGTTTTCCCATGTAATCTCTCACTAAAATCCTTAACCTCTGCTCAGAGTTCCCTCAACTATGTGCAATGGTCTAAGAGATCTCACTGGTAAAGACAGGCAAAGCAAGGCACCGAGTACCTTACCTGCTCTATTCAGCAACCTTCTCCTGGCTCAGGCCTTTACGATCAGGGTAACATAAAAATCAGTTCTTGCTACCCTAGACTACCTTGGAGGAACCAACTTAGGTCAGCTTTCACTAATACCATTCCTTCATGCCTGGACAACATTTCCAGTCTCCTCAGTAGCCCATCTCTGCTTCCTGATCCTGCACACTGCCTGTTTCCACTGAAACTATGAGCTATGAGCTCCCTGGGAGCAGAACAGACCCTTCTGGCAATCAGGGAATGCTGTTAGCCATCCTAAGCATCTCTGCCCTTCCAAGCTTCCACCTATGGAAGCCCAGATACCAACTTCTAGAAGAAGACAAAGTCTGCTCTCCTGAACACGGTATCTGGGTCCTGTTATTCCTTTCTCACTCCCATTGGCATCTCGACCTCTACTACTTCATGGCTGCTGCAGCCAAGAGTATCCACATTACTCCACCTTCAGTTCTCCCATTTCTGGGGACCAGCAGATTCAGCTATGCATCACCCCTAATTGGCCCATCAGTGTTCATACCAAGAAGCTGTTTCTCATACCCTCTAAAAATCTGGTTTGCTTGTGTCCTGCTGTGCTCTTGTGTCATGACCCAGTAAGGGTCAGGATGTTTATTAAAGTTTCCCATGGGAACCACAGACTGTAATCCAGAGACTTCCCTGCCTTTCCAGAAGGCTGTGTGCACATCCTCATCCTGAGGAGGGTACTCTGTAGAAGAATAATCATCGTGGCACTTCTACCAGCCCTTCCTTTGATCCTGATGCACACAGACTCTCATCTTAAACTGCCACCTTGTCCCACTCACATTTCAGCTACTCCTTCAGGAGGAAAGCAGTGCCTCTTCGTGTCATCCCTACCTGTCTTTCCTGACAAGCCTGTATCTCTCCCTCATACCACACCCAATGCACAGCACACTCGCATCTTAAGAGCTTTCCTCACCCCCCAGCTAAAGTGCTACTAGAGCTAGAAAAGATTTGGAGAACAGCAACAAAGTGGATCAGAGCTTATAACACATTCCACAGGTAGCAATAGCATCCAGCCTGGAAAAAAGAGACAACTGAGATGTTGAAAGAGAGTAGGAGAGCAGCCCACAGAATTTTAATGTCAGTCAACTTCTGTCTCATCCACCAGGAGACACGGAACCTACTGGACAAATTGTGGGAGCCAGGGTCAAGAAACCACACAAAACCATGGCAGTTCTTGATGCAACAGGAAGCACAACTGTGGAACTCTTACCCAAAGGACCCTAATGGGTGCAAGAAGTTTGCAAGGATCAAGGAAGACAAGTAACATACAAGGGAGGTCCCCTGGGGTTTACCAACTCTATAAACTGTGGAGGATTAAAAAAACCCTTCCAAGATAAAAGTAGTGTGAGGCTCAGGAGTGTTCTACTGGAGCAGTATCATGCATACTGTTTGTAGTCCCCTATAAGGGTCCATTTGTGGAAATACCTGGGCAGAACATTTGAGCTAAATGGACTCAGCCTGAAGTACAACAGCTGCCTTTCAACCGCCAGGATGAAAGTAACAGTATTAGTTTATCTGAAGTGCTTCAGCCTGACAGTAATTTGTTTAAACGGGTATTAAATATTTTATTTTATTTCTCTCAAAACCTCAGACTATGAAAAGTTACAATACATTTGTTTCTTGTAAACTAAAACGTTTGTTTCTAGTAGACTAAAAATACATTTCCCATCGTTGTATTCCAATTTCACCCTCAGTTTTCTGTAGGTTAAAATGCTTTTCAGTAGATCTTACACATTATTTACAGAAACATACATCTCCTAAAAGATGGATTCATCAAGTTTATGTACATTCATTATTGATATTAGACCATGAGTACAGATACTGCAACTTGCCTACTGAAAGTTAATTTCCCTACTCACCCTATCTTTAAAAAAAAAACACACACAATGACTGTATTAAACCAAAACCAGTTGTAATTGCATCCATATAAGACCTTCCCTTTCATTCTTCTGAAGTTTCCTTCTTTATCAATTATTCCTCCTTTTACCATACCCATTCAAGTAAGCACTCCATGACTGGAAGTACCTCATTTCTTCTACCTACCTCCATTATCAGCTACCCCCTTTCAGTCATTTGCACATGCTCCTTCTAATATAAAAAAATCAGTTCCTCATCTGTAACCCAGTTTCCCCTTGTTTTTAGGCATCCACAATTGTCACTGATGTCAGCATGAGCTGCACATGCCCAGGATCTTCGGAAAGTCAACTCCCTGTCTTCAACTTCTTAATAAGAAACATTTTGAAACTTCACTTAGATATGCTACCAGTACTTCTGACACTTCAATCTGACAAAGATAGACACATTAAGAGATACAATAAATAAGTAATGCACAAAATGCAGTCATTTAGGTCATGCAGTGACCTAAACTTTCCAGGAAAAGAGATTATTTTGAATTATTCACTTAAAATGAACCTACTCACCTCCCAACAGATACAATGAAGAATGCACACAGCTAATTGAAGAGCACTTACCTGAATGACAGCACTAAACCAGCACGTGTTGCCAACGTTCTTTAATCCTACTGGGCAGTTGTCTTGCCGCTTTCGATCATAAGGGTTTGGAGAGTCACTCCATACCTCTGGATGTGTCCTCTTTAAACTCGCTTTATTTTCTGCAATACTGGCTTCTAGAACTCTTCGGGAACAGAAGGGAGGGGAAAATGTGAGAAAAACTCAAAAACACCAGAAAAACAAAACAAAAAAATTCCCCACCAAGTAGTAAAATACATTCAGGTAGCAATACAGACGTCTTAATAACATCATTCACTTACTGCTGCTAAGCAATATATGCAATATATCATATGCAATAACATGTCTTCAAAAACGCTCTTTTACTCTTAGCTATGCTACAGCAATTCCATTACCCTTTGGAAAATGGTATTGGTGAGTGCACAAATCTGTTAGAGCTCTAGATAAAAGAGTCATGTCTACAAATCATCAATTATTTAAGAACCAGATTCAAAGAGGATGGACAAATTTTAGGCAGCACTAATAGTACAATACTTTCATCTTCAAATGCTTTTATTGCTATGCAAAGCACAAAGTCACCAATCTTTCATTTACTGACAAGAAGCCAAAGCTAGCTAGGCAACTTTCAAAAAGGAAAGCAGTTTCCTTAGTTTCCATTTTTACAATTTATGCAACTGTGTTAATCACTTTACATGGAAAGTAATTACTTTATGAGCCATGGAAAGACATCTCCCTGCAACTTTTCGAATGGCACACAACACTTTAATTGTATGCTTCAATGACCACTTTCTTTGCTGGAAACTGTTCCTATGTGATTTATGGTGAATATCCATATTTCACATGACAGTAAGATCTGATGGGTGTGAAGCTCTCCAGCTCAAGCTTCACTCAATACATTATTTCTGTATCAACATGTATGCTCAGCCTGGTGACAAAATACACCTTAAAAGTAATTTGCAGCAGATGTTTTCTAAACAGAAAGATGGAGATGGATGCATTGAGGTCATGTAACAGTGGCTCTAACTCATAAGCCAAGAGTCTGGTGTGTGCACTGCTGACACAGTAGTCACTGTCCCCAGCCATCCAGTCCAACTCTCACACAAGAGTGAGCTACTCTCCAACACCAAGCACAGGATTTCACAAGCTGTATCATAAGCATCTAAGCAGTCTGAGTAGCATGAAGAGTTGCCCCCTCTCAGTTCTAGACTCACTAAGCACCAAAGAAAGGCAGCTTTAGATTGGTCTGTAGAGGGAGTTCCTAAAGGATAAAGTTTGAACATCTTAGAAGAAACAGAAACAGACAGCTCCCCTCCCCATAATCTCATTTCCTACCTACATCTTTATTTCAAGCTATGTTCCTGTCAAAGAAAGAAAAGCTATTTCACCAAGAACTATGAAGCATCAAATTACATTACTGCAGATAACTGCTCTGGGGAACATACTAATTTGTCATTGATATTTATTTTGGAAAAAATACAGTAAAAGAGAGGCATTCTAAATTTGAGACACCATTTGATACAAATACCACTTTTGTATCTGTCTCAGGAAGAACTAAATCTGGTAATTTCCTAAGGATTAATCCATTTCGTTTTTTACACCACCTTGTAAACAGCTCTGAAAGGACAGGCATATAATCCACTTAGATTTTCTGTTCTGACATCTCTTCAAACACTGCATTGGGATGGAACCTGACCTAAGAGTCTTTTCTGACAGTTTTTTCTACTAAGAAAACCCCAAAATGTAAAGAAACAGTCAAATGAATTTTCTTTTTCACCAATACAGTCCTTCAAAAGTGTTAGATGACCTGTGTATCTCTGCTTTGAGAGCAGAAGTTGATCAATGGGGATATTAAAAATCAATTTAAGAAATGTCATACATAGTTCAAATAATTTGTCATGCAGGTAGAATTGCGTAAAATCTTTTTTAAACTAAATTGAAGGGACCTTTAAAACTGACAGGAACACTGACAGACTTGAATAAATTTAAATGATGTTGAAACAGGACTACAATAACTACTTCACACCACTTGTGTTTCAGGTAAACAATCAAACTTCTCTTTTCTTTGTTCCCCCAAGAAGTTCAAGAATATTTCAATGGACTTCAAGATTCAAGTTCAGAAAAATAAATATTTGCAAATTCAAACAGTTCCTTGACCCCATAACTATTACCATTCATCAGCTTAATTAACTGCTAAAATTTCTTTCTTGTATTTGAATTTGTGTTTCTTTAGCAGGTAAGGGATTTAATCATCTCTAGCTCAACCTGAAATGTATTTCCATGTAATAAAGTATTTGTTTCTGAAGGTATCACGGTATTTTTTCCTTAATTCTACTTATAACACTATCTGTCCTCAGAGAGCACATGCAATAACTGCACATTCTATGTGCTGAATTCATTTTCAGACATAATGATAGCTGTGATGCAGTTAAATCAAAAATGAAAAGTGAAATAAAGTATAGTGAGCACAGTAAATAGAAACTTAATGATCAGCTCTAAAGCTACATAAATAAATGTATTTACTAGCAGAGTGAGGACATCTCAAAATGCTCACTGTATTACATTCACAGAGTCAGAAATTTGGGATATCACCTGGATCAAGAATCTTACACTGCTTGCCAAAACAAGCATCCTTCCAGAGCGTTATTACAAGTTATTTAGCAATTCTGATGACAGAGCTGAAGCCCCACTTGGTGACCCTTGGGGACACCAGCAGGGAGCTATCAACTACATCAGCTAGCTACCTGCAGGGCTTGGCATCCCCCAGGACTCAGGGACCTACAGCTCCCCTACCTCCAAGGGCTGGAATCCTGTTTGGAGGGAAATGCTGTACCAAGGATTAGTTAGAGCCAGGTCTGGCACCAGACTTGAAAGCAGTGTTTTATTTCTCTGTAACAAGCTGGGCACAGCCAAGAACTGCAGGGGGCTCACCAGACAGAGCAAAAATGCCCAGTCAAGGCAAGTCCATAGCACAGAGATTCAGTCAAACCACTCTAAGGACACCCACTCAACATGCTGCAGAAAAAGCCCACTCTGTCAGGTTACTCAGCTAAAAGAGCATGGGAAGGTATTTGTACTGTGACTGTGCTACAGCTGGACATCCAGGAATATATCCCTGACTCTACAACATTCCACAACCCCACCTTGGATCTACACACACAATGCTTAACCACAGTGCAGAGTCCCCAGCAGTTTCAATTTAAAAAAAGCCCAGGGGCTGTGCACATCCTTTATGCACTGACAGCATGGACCCATTTTTATACGGGCAGTACCACAGGCATAACACAGGCAAGCTGACTTCTCCTTCCAGTAATACCTCACTGGCTTCCCCAGTGAAGCCCTATTTGGCCAGCTTCAGACTCTTTCAACCCAGGAAAAGTAATATAAATAGGAGAAACTTTTTCACAAGAAGAAATACACTGATCATGCACATTTCTCAAGGAGATTTAAAGAGGAAACAGGAAAATACTTGAAATGTGCCATGTACAAGATGTTCAGCTCGGACACTTGGACATTTCAGATGCACTCCTCTCAACACCTACACAGTAATCAGATCTGTCCTCATTAGGTAGTCTAAAGCAATTACGTTCAGGAAGACAAATTCCATGTGAATTACAACATTAATTACACAAGTCAAGAAATTCTATTAATTCTCCCTTGGAAACTCTAACAAAATCCACGCAAATTAGGTTCCAAACCACTATGAATACCTTTGAAAAAAATATCCACCACAGCAAAAATTATTTAAATATGCACATGGCCTACATTTTTAAAAATGAAACATTTCCATAGTTTAAATTTTCTTATTATTGACCCCCTCTTTGAGTTCTGCTTCTTGTTTTATCTAGAAAATCAAAAGTAAATGGCTGTAGCTTGATTTGTTTACAACCACAGCGTTCTACTTTTTGTTTTGAGACGTTCTGCACAGATCCTGCACTTTCTATTGGAATGCCAACATTCTTCTGTGGGGTGTTGACTACAAAGTGGGGTGGTTTTTTGTTTTGTTTTTGTAATAAAACTAGTCTGAAGTTGTGTCCTTAAGGAAACTTGATTGAACAGTTCAGATCAAGAATTCTGAACTTTCTATATTTGTTCAACGCTGAAATAATTTGCCATCAGCTCAGGGTGCTTCTTGCTACATTACTGAGTTGATCTGATGTTCCAATGCTGCCAAAAGCTTCAAGATCCTCATTCTTTGCCTCCATTCACAAGCCAAATCCCATTCCCCTCCTTGGGTCACGAAAAACTCTGGATCCTTCAGTGAATATTTTTGTGTGGCTTTGTGAAATGAATTTCAGCAACGAATGGTCCAAAGAACCCTCCAGCAAGCTTAGAAAATGTGGTGCAGTGCACCAAGGGGGATGTGACCTGCAACAAGCTCTTCATTTGACATTGCATGTTACTGTGTGCAATTTTGCCATTAGATGCAAGTCTCTATTTCATAAGACAAACGTTTTCTTTACAAATAACCAAACAGATTGTCTAGATGCCTTTGTACATACAGAAAAAAAGCTTTGTTATCTTCTGCAGCCAGAAAAATATACACTGTGATTTAAGTGGAAAGTATTTATAATACTAAGTTATGAGGTAAGCAGATAGGGCAAAGAGGGATTTTTAGTTTGAGAAGTGAGAAACAGTGTACAGCAAAAATCCTAAATCTTCAAGGCTCCCAAGAACTGAGCACAGCAGAAGCAGTCAAGGCTTGGGTAAAGAAAAAGAGGGAGAAAATTTTCCATCTCCAGAAATAGATCCATCTTTCTGAGTGCCTGCCTAAATCACAACTCTGTAATTACGACAATTCTGCCCTTCAAAAATGAACATGCAAGAGCTGACCTGAAAAAAAACTGGACAGAACTTCCACCATCCTCTTGTATACATGCACATACTGAGGTTTAAGAAAAAAACAACCCCTTAAATGCTTCTTACAGTTGTTAATGAGACAATATGTCCCTTTCATCTTACTCTTCCCTCCTACAATATGTTATCTTAAATTCATATAACAAGACAACTTTTATCACAAATGGGGGGCAGAATGTTTATGCTCACAATTAGCATATTTATTATTCAAAACAGAAAAGAAAATTACTGTTGATAAAGTAATACAAATAAAGCAATAAAATATCCATATTCTCATAGATAGAATTTTCTAATAAGTCATTTAGCCTGTCAAACACAATGAACTGAAAAAAAGAATTATTGTGGTTAATCTCTCCAATCCAAATTATTTTTTTATTAAACTGGTCTTTTAAAAGGAGGTAGTACTTTACCTCCTATCAAGGATCAAATAATTGCCTGATTCCCTTACAACAAGTCTAGCTGCAAATGAAAAGCTCAACATTCCTCCCAAGGCCAGTTACAGATGGAAAAAAAAAGAAACAACATCCCTCCCACACACAACCCTACACCCAGGCTTAGTTCAAGTCCCAAATATTTCATAATTGTATCAACATTACCAAAAAACACTGCACAAAAGGTTATCATAAAATCTGACCAAAAGTTAGCTCAAAGACTCTTATCACACCCAAACTGAGAGAGTTAAGTTTATAAAACTTTAAATCCAGAACTTCACTCAAAGACTATAAATCTTATTTTTTAAATAGGCTAATAACATTCTTCATCTACTAAAACAGAGCAGCTGCTCTTAGTATCCTCGAGTCATAATATTAATACCCACTCCCTCAGTCTCAGCCTTGGCACAGAGAGAAGAAAATGTTATTGTAAAATGAACACTGCAAAAAATAGGACAAAGTATTTATTAGCTTCTTAATTATATTTTGGTTTTGTTGGTTTTTACTTGGTACACAAGAGGAACTTCTGGGTTTAGGTCCTATTTAAATATGACCACACATTCTCTATCTCCATCCACTTCCTCCATATTTAAAGAAATACATAAATATGAAACATTACTATTAAATCCTAGTCCACACATAATAGACTATTTTCCAGTGTAGAACATACAATACATTAAAGCAGCATCCTGAAGCCAGGCATATCAGTAGCACAAGTAAAAGTAAACAAGTTATTATTTGTTAAAAGTTTAAAAAAGCAATACAGGCCAATCTCCAACTCTTTAATTTAATTTCTGCTTTATATAAGTTGGTTGTTTACCTGCTAATGGCTTGTTCCTCATCTGTTATTCCAGTCTCCCTGAATGCCCTGTTTGATTCCTCCAAACTCAAGGCAATTGCCCTCTGAAGATCATCCTTATCATCTCCAGTGAGATCAATCACATCTGAAAAGCAAAACTATCTTTCTCAAAATTAAAAGTGAAACAGAATGAAAGGTAAGTCTTACTGTAGAGGAGAGAGCCCACGTGGATTGCTGAGCACCCTTCCAGTCCATCCCTCCTGTGCCCTAATGCTCTTCAGACCTCTAATCCTGCTAACAGCTCCCTTCTGCCTCCAAGCCAGATAAAAACCTCAGCAGCTCACTCTTGATATGACGAGCTGTAGTTCTCCTTGCTCCTAATGTTCTTAAGTTTCACAAAGCTATGGGACAAATTTAGGAATCCATGTTTTCTGAAAGCCTTCTTAAAGCAATATACTTAAATGCATTACTTCAGCTACTGAGATCAGCTGCTTCAGGGAACATGGGATGACGAGGAACTTCCTTAAAAAGGATACCTTAATTGAGCATATTTGATTTTTCCTCCTCATGAAGGAACATGAAATAGAGTTTTCCCAACACAGCCCCAATTTCTACAAATGTTTCTGCACCCTGGTGAGCCAAATACTTTCACACAGTTTCATAACAAGTGGGAGAGTTCCTTACTCAACCTGATTATTTTCTATCCTGTTTGTGCATTCCTTTTCTGAACGTATTTAAATTCGATTTCATCTACGGAAAGAATCACATCTCAACATGAAAAAAAAACCAAATACTGGAGACAAAATGAGAATCCATTCTTGGATACATGGGGAATACTGGATGGACTTCTGACTGAAAATATCTCTACTTCTGCCTTCTTCACCCACTCTTATTATACAGAGGATCGAAGACTGACATCCCCCATAAACTTCTTTATTTCCTGAGGGCAGCAACAACACCCTGCTCCCAATTCAGGTGGGATCCTACTACACAAATCATGTCCCCATCAGGCACAGCCAAGCTTTTAGAGTATCTAGAGCCTACAGGAATGTCCATCAGCTGCACAAGACCTTCAAAAAAGTCAAGGTCACTGGTTATCACCATTTAAAGGGTCAGAAGTCTCATTTTCCAAGTCAGACAGACAGAAAGAAAGTGTGAAAGGGACTTTTGCGTGCAAAATCAGACAGACACACACGTGGAGTGCACTGGCCGGTTTGAGTCTCCCTCTTCCATGGCAAATTTTACCCAGAGAGTTGTCTCCATCCTGGGGTTTGGCCATTAGAAGCTGAAAGGCTCTGGGAGAAAGATACAGATTTGAAACTGGCAATTGCTCACAATGCCCATCAGCATTTCTCCTTCCATAGGCCAACCCAATTACCCCAAAAAGCTTGCCTGTCTACACTCTTGACTTTTCTCCTGCATGGGCTGGCTCACTGTAGAGACTGTAGCTTCCCCTATTCCCTGGGCTTTCTTTTTTGAGATGCCCCTCATTGGATCAGAACAAAACACTGAACTTCATATACAAAAATCACTGCCATAGTCATGCATGAACAGAAAATGGGATGACCTGTCCTTGCAAAGAGCTGAAACCAGAAAGAAGTTGTAAAGGAACTTTTCTATTAAGACCAGCATCTTCAAAACCTAGTTTTAAACTCAGCCCTGCTTTCTCCAAGTAATGGTTGAACTTCTATTTTATTCACTGGGCCTTTAAAGGGAGCTCTCTACCTGCAGAGTACACTGGGCAATCTGTTGTGATCTGGAAGTATGGAAAAAAACTATTGCTATAAAAAGCAAAAAATTGGAAAAGGAAAAAAAAATTGCTATAAAGGAAGCACTTCCTAATTTTATTCTTAGGCAGCTCAGATCTTGCAGCGTAACAGAAGAGTACTTCAACTCAGATGTCTGAAATTCTCCTTCAGAAGTACTAAAGCAATTACAACCACCACCAGCAGAAGTCTCCCCCAGAGAAGTTTTGAAAAATATGCTACCATGCTGAGAACAACATAATTTAGGTGAAAATACCACTGCACAGCCTGGGTCACACGCAAACCTGGCTCTGTCATACACCTGACAGCAAGAGACTAGAAAGGTTGGCAGAATGAGAGGATCCCCTCACCATACACACACACACTACCTATCATGCTCTAAAATGTGGTTCTTGTGTTGTATTTTCTACACATGGACAAAGAGCCACACAAAACACCTCATCTTCCCTGGAGCCAAGCTGTATTTCTCAAAGTACAAATAATGGTCACAACCCAGCACCCACACATGCTGATGGACACGTATGGGATTGATCTGGTCACTTCCTTACAGTGAGTAATGCTCCTTGAGCAACCCTCAAATCAGCTAAGAGTGATGACATTTTTATATGACAATAAAGGAAGTTAGATTAAGAAGTCAGCTTCTCTATATGGGGACTATTTTCTAGAAAAGAGCTCTTAATATAGGTGAAAATTATGTATTTAATAAAACCTGACCTGTTATATAAAAATCCATCTGGATCAACTCCAACATACACTGCCATTAAAATATTCAACAGTTTTGCTCTAATTTTTATTAATCTAAACCACCACCTTACGTGTTTATAAGTTTATTATCATTCATACTACCAGCAATTACATTATTTTAACATTAAAACCCCAAATCTTTACTTCCATTTGCTTTCCAAAAGCAGATGAGCCAAAAGGCTTTGTTTTGGCATGCAAGGGTTTTGGAGCAGACACTATAAGATTCTCTTTAAAAATGTTCTATTCATACATTGCTCTGCATGAAAAAAAAACAATAGAGTGAATACATGCTGCCAGATATTACCACTACACATGAGTGGTACAATTGATTCATGGGTTCACCTGACATAATTTATGTCAAAAAATACATTTAAAAATATCAGCTCATTCATGGTAACCTACTTCATGCAAGCTTTTAGTTCATAGCAAATGTAAAATAGAAATGGTTTTGACATTTAAGCTAATGTATTTACAGCTGACATAGTAACTCATTAAGCTGCAACACTTCAAAAATAAAAATAATAATAAAATATATATATGTGTGTGTGTGTGTATATATATATATATATATATATATATAACCTTGTCCCCACATTTTGCATTCCTGTCTGATGGTTATAACAGCATATATATAATACATAAAATTCATGTAGTTTTATTTTTTTTCTCATTTTTGTTTTAAATTATCTTCATGTTTTATAAATTCTTGCATGGGGATGTTAATGTTACAGCTACTAGAACTCATTCATAAAACAGAGCTGCTGAAGTTTCTTATCTGACCAACAGATTTCTCTGTTTTAAGTGCAAGTTTGAACAGAAACAAGAAAGATTACTTTTATTCAAAGTTTTATCAGACACACAAGTTTTTTATGTGATAGGCTGACAGATGTATTTCATAAAAGTGTAAGAGTAATGCCACTTATCCAAATTCAGTTACCTGATTTTAATTTACACATGCCAGTTTTGTAATATTCCTCTCATTTAGCCCACAGAACACTTCAGTTCACACTGGCTCATCTTCATAAAGGTACTTATTACATTAATGTGAAATAGCCTTAGAAAATGCAAACATTTTTAACCAGGCCATGACTAGTAAATCAAGTTTGCTTATGAAAAGATTCTCCATGAGTGAAGAAACTTCTCATCAACATAGTCTGGCTTAGTGCATGTGTGTTTATTCAACTAAAATTGACATTCATAATTAATCATCTGTTTTACTAAGAAATGTATTCTTGGTTTACATTATTGCTATATAATAATGTGTCCTTCTGATACATAAGATTCAGAGAGTTTTACATCATTTGTAATTCTACAAAACAATTTTAAGCTGTATATTGAAATTTGGGACAAATATACTAGTGTATGTATAATAAATACGCACACTATTTATCCTCATAGAACTTCCTTTTTTAAAAACTCTTTTTAATCTGTTTACTAAGGAAGTTTCTATCATCATTTAAATAAATGGTTCTTACTTTATTATTGCCTAGGTCATTAAAATAATTACTGTGTTGTTGACTTGGCACTTATACGATGAGGAGGCAGAGAGTAGGAACTTCAAACTTAAGTAGGCTGGGAAATTCAGCATGAGGGACAAAACAGAAGCAGCAATTGAACTCAGGGACAGGCAATAAACATCCACAGTGATGCAACAACGGGAACAGGGAGAGAAAAAATGAAAGGGTAGCCTTGATGGGTTCAACAGAGTAGTGCCAAGTATGAAAATCCAGCAGCAAGATTCCAACTTCAACACATCAACAGTATAAAAAATTTTAAAAGAACCTTGAGACTACATCTGGTTTATTTATTACAAGCAGAGCTAAGCAAGATTCTATATACTGCCATCTATTCTGTGATGTTAATTCACAGTGGTCTCAGGCTCCTAACATCAAGATTTAAAGGCATTTAGGTGGCTGTATATGCCAATTTTGGTTAAAACTGGATGGGAGGAGAGCACCCAGCACCCCTGGAGCAATTCAGCCAACTCAAACTGCTATAATGGTGCAGGAGCTTGTAAATTCTGGCCACCAGTCTCGCACAGCTTCCTCATCTCAGCTGTATTTACAACACCTTAAACTGACGACTCTCACACTGTTGGGGAAGGAGGGAGGTAATCATGGCACAAAGCAACAAGTAAATTTGTAAGATGAAAAGAGGACTTCAAGGTAAAAGACTCCTGACATTTTCAAGCAGGGACTTTGACATACCAAGCTGGCAAAACTCCCAGGAACCTGGATGGACATGACACAAATAATCCTTGAAACAGAAGGAAATGTCATGAAGACACATAGCAATGGCTGAGTTAGGCAAGGTGATGGAAGAAGATACTGTCATATTCTACTCACAGAAACAATAAATGAACAGCTAGAGAATGAGGACTAGGACTTGTGCCAAGAAGGAGCTACAGCCAACTCATGCTCAATCTGCAATTTACATCATCACAGCACTGAAGAAAATAGAAAGTGTTACATTTCTGTCAGAGTACTACGTGGATATTTATAGAGATTCACCTGTTTTTCTTAAGAACTAAGCTGATGTCTTCATTATTGTTTCAAGTGCCACAGGTCAGAAAGAAACATACTAAAGAAGGCCTAGATGAGAAGAAAAAAATGACAATAGGTGCAGGAAGTGAATCTAAATAACTCAAAAGGAATTTAGGCTGTTTTGTTTAGATCTGAGATAAGTCTCTTGATACAGTGTCTTCAAGTATCTTCTTTGAGCACTTCATCTGAGATGAAAGGAATGAAGTGTACTATAATTTCCACAGGGGGCACACAACGAGTAAAGGACTTAACCTGAAGCAAAAGGGATTTAGGCAAGACACTAGGAGTCTAAAAGCAGGGACAGTGAAGTTGAAAAGAAATTACCCTATAAACTTTTCAGAGTCTCTAGAACGGAAGAGTAAGAAATGTTTAATAAACACCACTTCAGAAGGATTTAGGTACCATTGAGTTTAAACTCTGCTTCAGTGGAAAGGGCTGACTGAGTAACTTCTGAAACATATGCAAAGGCTCAAAGTAAGAATAGGAAGATATAAAAAGCCAAAGCTGTGAAGTCTACAATCCTGGAATTGCTGTGTGTAGCATTTCTTGATTACACTGTAACATGCCCTTATAAAAAGGCTTGAAATCTTTTGTTTTGGCTATAGAATGTGCAATTGTGAAGACTAGTAATTCAGTTCTAATGAAAAATAACTGAGTTTTCAAAAGAAGGGAAGGAGAGAATTTGTCCTGACAGCTGTTTCATTGGAACACAACTTCCAAAACTGATCTCTTCATTCCGTTCCTTCCTTTAACCCTGGGTTCTTCAAGTCCCTTCAATAATAAGAAGAAAATGGATACATTTTTAGCAATCCAGCAGTCCTGTTGCGCAGCCATAGATGAAACTACACAAAATTACTTCAAATGGGAATAAAAAGGTTTCTAGAGAAATAAATAAAGTGAAAATATTTAGAAGTACTACTATTTTTTTCTTTAAGTACCATGCCTAGGATTTCTTCTACCAAGTGGAACGTTAAAATTACCTTAGACTAAAAGGTGTGCATCTGTACATTGCAAGCCTAATGCTTAAGCACTTTCTCCTCACAGAGTGCAAGAAGGAAAAATATGTCAAAATGTTAAAACCACCTTTGCAAAAGGATCAGATCAAGCTTGTATCACTGTTGATGTGAAAATACTACATTTGCAGGTGCTTGCACATACCATTTTGAGCAGACAAAAAGGCAAGCACCATGACTAACACTAATTGTGCAAGTCAGTCTTTGTTTAACAGATGGAGTAGATTTCATGAAAACCTATTATTTTTTTTGCAGCTACTAAAATGTTGCATTTGGTAATAAGGTAGACCAAGTTTCCTTATACCTCCTACCGCCCAGGATACAACTCTCAAACCATTTATGGCCACTGTCACTTTTGGAAGAGACAGTGCACAATACTGGCTGTTAAGGTACACATTAACATTTTTATTTTACCCTTTAACTAAGTAACCATGTCAAAGAAATGTAGTCAGTCAAGCTCACAGAACACACCCAATCTATCTTTATGCAAGGAACACATTCAATAGCCTTTGTAAATGGCTGGAGGTTTTCTGTAGCATAAAAGACAGCTCTGGTATTTATCCGTGACTCTTTCATTCCCAGTTTGGATGCTTTAACTTGTCAGCACCACAAAGCACGGTGACTCTTAACATCCCATGTTCCAAATGCACAGAGGTAGTTAAGCAGTAAGGAACAGTAAGGCTGAGTTATAATTAATTCATGTAATTATACCTCTGTGGGATAATAAAGAGAGTCAAATTTGAGAGACAAGATCCTGTCAGCAACTCAGCATAGCCACTGAGAACTGCTAGAAAATGATCTTTTATAGAAGGGAACGCTGATGGTCAAAGCCATCTGCTGAAGGTTTTCCATCCTGCACCCACCCTTCCATTCTCTCCTCAAGTCTTTCACACTCCCTTACATGACAGTGTTTACTAACACAAGGCCCTGAGACTTGGCCTTTTTGGTGCACTGCATTTTTTTAAATCCAGAATCCAAAAAATTAGAGCCAAGCACATTACAAGGAAAGTGTAGGTTTCTTCCAGTAGCATTCACTAGATCTCTACAGGAACCTGGAGGGGGTGATCACACTGGTTTAGGCTTTTGTTCTGCTGTAGATGTTCAGTTCTTGCCTTCCAAGTCCTCCAATGATGAAAAGTTCAAAGATGCCTTTATCTTATAATGTGTTTTAAGTCCAACTAAAACAGTGAAGAGAGACCAAGGGCTCTCATCTTTGTTGGCAGTGAGGACCTGACCAAACACTAAAGATGCTAAAAAAAATAAATTTAAAAACCTACTTTTCCCACAGCAGCTGGTGTTCCTTGATCACTGACTTGTCATGCTCTGTAAGGAATCTGCCTTCAGCCCTCCAGAAAAGAGAAGAGCATCCTGAAATTCACCTTGGAATATACAACTCACAACCTATTCTTCTAGTTTGACCATCTGCCATAGGTAATGTGGGCTCTTGCAGGTTTGATCCATATTCCTTAGCCTCATTTCTTCAGTAAGGTTGTACAGCAAATGACAGCAAAACTAAATACTTCTATTAATGGGATTGCTATTAAATCTAATTAAACACAGACTCCAGGAGAATCCAGCTTACTATTCTGCTGCCATAGTAGGTTGTCAGTACTACAAACTATAACACAGTGGTGAGTTTGTTCTTAATAGTCTTCATTTCCTCAATGGCAATTTTCTGATGCTGGAAACTAAATACATGGGGAAAGTTGTGTATGTTTTCTTTCCAAAGGAGTGAAAAGAAAAAACACACAAAAACCCCAAGCCACCCACCACAACTTAGTGCATGGATAACAGAACTACCTATAATGAACTCAGGACATTTTTTATAGGGTTTCTAATAAACCAAGGATTTAAATGCAGTTTTCAGATTGAACATGCTGAGAATAAACTCATCTCTAAAAAAAACAACAAAAAAAAAAGTTTAAAAAGTTCATGTCAAGGTTCTACAGACAAAATATAATTGTACAATTGATAAGGAAACCTAACTCAACTTCTTTACATTGAAGCCATCATGAGCAACACAAAGGGGGAAAAAATCCTACTGCAGGAGGCACTTAATAATTCTACTTGCTTAATAAAATCTCCATAGATGTACTACATATAGGGCCAAAGAACTGATATATAATTAAAATATTCTCCATCTGCATTGCAAATGATGTAAAGTAACTATCGCATCAAGAACTTGGATTTTACAGATATCAATCCCACTACAAAACTTCCTTTGACTTTTACTTCTATGTAATTTCCTATATTTATCTGCAGAACACATTTTTTTCTCCCCATAAAAATAACTATACACTAAAGCAGAAGATTAGAGTCTGCAAGACTTAGAGAAATACAGGTTGTGGGACCTCGTGTATCAACTAAAAAAAATTGTGTAAAATCAGGTATATTTACTGCTGATTTCATATACAAAATACCTATTCTTTTAGTACAAAATCCACACTTAACCTCCCACTTCTCCCTTTGAGAAAGTCATTCCTGTCAGGGAGAAGATACTCTTAAGGATATTAAGCTTTAGCATATTAAGACAAACAATGAAAGACTCCTCTCCAATTTTGTTTTGACAGAGGATTACCCAGATTTTGCCTTAAACTATTTACTGCATGACCCCAAAATAAAAACTGTAATATGGGGGGGAATAAAAGGAAAAAAAAAATGGAAAGCCCAGCTATTCCTTTTGATCTGTACCATAAATACATGTAAAAGTAATGCCTAAAGGTAGTTAAAATTAAAAAAAAACCAAAAAAACCCAAAAAACCCAAACCACCACCAAAAACCCCAACCCAAACCACCAAAAAAACCCCCACCCCAACACAAACACAAAAAAAAACAAATAAGAAAAGAGAGAATACATAATAATAGAAGAATTGATAAATAAGAATTATCTGCAGATTAACAGTTATGTCACAGGCAAGATTCTATTTCTCATGCCTTTAAACTAAACTTATGAAAAGAAAAAATACCTACTGGTGTCTGCCTGGCTGCCCACACTGATGTATCTGTCATTCCCAGGAAGGGCTGTTTGGTAGTAAGTTGCCTCCTCTAGCTGGGGAACCTTGGCATTCTTTGCAGTGAGAAAAGCCACAGCCAACTCCAGATTACCATTGCTGTCCTTTAAGCACAAAAAAAAACCAAGAAGTGAGAGTTCCCTCATTCTCTTTTTAATTTTTCTTAAAAGCAGTGCATGATTAGCAACTTCAAATCAATAGCCATTGTACTGTCAGGTAAAATACTGACTTGAAAAGAAAGTGTGCAAACTTGTCATATTGTGCATATTATTTTTAACCAAAATAAAGATAAAACATCTTATAAAAAAACTGTTTTGGTGGAGTTTCACTTATTTCAGGACAGACAAAAAAAAGTCTTGTAGTGTAGGTCAGCCTCTCAACAAACATAACCAGCACATTCACTGGAGTCAGACTTCAACAGGAGTCAGATGAATTCTTCTGAAAATATAGTTCCATCTTTACAGTCAGAGATCCTGCATCTTGAAAACCAGCTGTGCACATGTCTTATGCTAACAACAGCTACCTGTTTTTGTTAGATGTATTTTTTAATTTAAATTATTAAATCCTCATTTACCATGTATAAATGGCTAAAAAGTTCTGTTTGAGGAAGAAAAAGCATTTTTTAAATTTTTATATATATTTATGTATATGGAAACAGAATGCAGAGAGATCTGCCATTTTTTACTTGCATTGAAGAACTCTTCTGTGCTGTGCAATAAATTACAATGGTTGAAAAAACATCGAAACAATATCCAATTAGCAAAGGTTGGCAAGTTCAAGCAGAATTCTTCATTCTACACAGTGAGCAAGGCCTGTGCATGATAGAAAACAGCCACACCTTGACAAGAAAATACCACTTGGTTCCTCAGCAGCTGACAATCTGTAATAGCACCAATTTATCCCAGAACAATTCACACAAAGGTTATAGGCAAGTTTAACATTCCTGTCTTTTCATTTTTGAAGATTTGATTAATTTTTTGGTCAGTACCAAAAGAGAACAAGACTCTTATAAAGGGAAAAGACCATCATTATTAGCTTTTTTCCCCCCTGAAATAAATTCAAGCTGGGAAGGGAGAAAGGAAGGAAGGGAAAGAAGGAAAGGAAGAGAAGGAGAGGAGTGAGAAAGGGTGGGATTTATGGCTTTCACTGTAAGTTAAGATGCATTCAGGTGCATTCAGCTACAAGTCAGTTATCTTACCTTCAGTGCCTGCTGTAGTACCTGGATGTCATTGATACCAGTGATCTCCCTCAGCTGATTTAAAAATGTTTGCTGGTGCTAAAAAAAAACAAAACAGATCATTGAAACAAGATTGGAGTCAAATAACAGGAAAACCAATTCTTAACAGAATACATTCCTCCACAAATATTAAAGGCATGTCCATATGAGGTTTATGTACCACAAAGGGGCAGAACCTTCATTACTCGAGTTTCTCTTAGTTTCTGCAATTTGGGAAATTTTGATTCCCAAATGTAATGGTTTTGCATTTTGCTTGGTTTTGGATTTTTTTAAACAAAAAAAAATGGGTAAGCTTATGCAACATGGGTTTAAGAAGCCTATGTAAAGCCACAATTGGCCCTTCTAAACAAATAAAACTCCACAGCTTTGGTCTCCAAAGACAGGAGTGGAAATAGTTGACTGAATTCCCACCAAAACCAACTTATTTAACTCCCAGTTATTCTCAACCCCATTATTTCCTTAACATAAATAATTCCCAGTAATTCCAACCACAAAACCAGGAAATTCAACTTTGCTGATCACTGAGGTGTTTCAAGAGAAATGCTATAAAAACTCTAAACAAAACAAATTTCTTGACACTGAAACAGAACTTTAGGAATCCATCCAAACTGCCTTCCTAGACCAATTGATTCCAACTCTCCCAAATTACCTAAGTCAGTACCCATCACTGAGTTTAAAGCAACATTTGGAACTAGAAAAAGAGGTTCTGGGACTCTTAAATATTCACTCCATAACAATTTTGAGGCTTGATTTTCCTTCATTTAAATAAAAATCTGGCCACACCCCTGCTTAGAGCCAATAGATGATTCACTCTGCTCATGCTCAGCTATCCCATCACAGAAGCAAAAGGCAGGCACTAAGCTGGAACAATCCTTGAACTCCTGTTAACCATTAAAAGCATCTTAACCATTAAAACCATGAAAACACAGAGCACTGACCATTGTTCCATACTAACAAATTAAATTGTTCCTCTGGCAGATGGGAAATGGAGAAAAAATATTTGCAAGCATTTTTTCTTTTTTATTCTTTGCCCACCACATCCTGAGATCAAAACAGTAATTTCATCTATGAAAGAGAAAATTTTTGTAAAGTACAGGGTTCTGTTTGCATGATAAAAGGCATATTTCTGATCAGGAACAAATAAACATTCTCCTGCTACTCCAAATTCATTTCAAAATAACAACTATAATTGTCTTGCGACTACTTCTGAAATACTTATTTTTAAACTGAATTATCTGGAATCAAATATTCAAATACCCTTATTCTTCCCTTATCACTGCTTTGTATAGAGGAGGAAATTAAGATCTGCATGAATGCTGAATTCCCCAGTGAGAAATTAACCTGGCAGGCACTACTTCATGCCCTAATAAGTTGAAATAGAAGGCGTATCATTCAGGATGTTTATGAATTACATACACAATCTTCCCTTCATTTATGATCCTAAGAGACACTGCTAACAATCCAATTTGCCTCTTTCTTTTTCTTTTCCTTTTAAAAACCCTTCTGTTGGCATGAGAAAAGTGAAATGATGCAGGAAAACAAACTCCCACTCTATCCCCATCCCTCACCCTCTCGTCTGTTTACTCTGTGCATTTCATAGCACTGTACAAAGCCACTACTTGTTTCCCCTATAAAGTTGCTTTCCTGCCCCTAAGTCTGGCAGGAATCAAAGAAATGAAATAGAGTATTTGGGGAAAAATAATTACAACAGCTTTAAAATCGGCAGCAGCAATTCAAGGGGCATGGCAATAAATTTCTTTATTTGCCACCAACATGATGCTAAACAAAACAGAAAATAGTTTCATTAAAAATTATTATAACAACAAGTTATAATAGATTTATGTATCTTCCACAATATATACAACACTTGGAAAGGCTGATTGGAGGATATTCATCATTCAGAGGGACTGGGAAAAGACAGAAAAGACAGTTTACCAACAAACAATCTCTTAGCAGTTCAAAATATTGGCTGTTAATTTATGAGCACAGCTGTGACTTATAAACTTAGACATCTGTAGTTTCTATCCACATTTCAGTATTCCAGTGTAAAAGCTGTGTTTCAAGGCCCCCTTCCCACAGACATACACATTTAACAGATCAGAACTGCACCCAGAGATGCTCCTTTCTCATCAAGAGATTATTTAATATCTAAGTATACTTTTTTTTTAAAGCCAAGAGTTTAAGGTACTCAGCTCCAGAATTTCTAACTGATAATTAAAAGAACAACATGAAGAATCCATAAGCACTGTTGTTAGAAGTGACAGGAATTAAGAGGAAAATTAATAGTTCTCCTGAACACCTTAAAAGGAGCTTTGGGGCATTTGTCTGGTTTAGACATTGCTGTTTCTTCATCTAAATGTGGACAAGTTGCTGCTAATTTCTAACTGACTTATTTCAAATCATGCAGAAGTTAAAGAATGGATACATTCCCTCTCTAGAAGGAGTGTAATTGACATTATTTCCACCTGATCAACATGTTCTTTTGATACTTACTAATAGACTAACAGATCTTCAGAAACAGTTGTAAAACTGCATAAGGCAGCTAAAAACTCTGACTGGTGGCCCTCTCTTCCACAAATTCACCATCTGCCCTCATTTTCACAAATCTGATGTAACCACATTCATCATCTTTACTGTGCACTGACCTTTTTTGCAACTGGATGTTTAACTTGCCATTATTCTCCTGCACTGTTATAATGACAGTATGTTATCATCCATTAAACTGTATTAACACATGTAATTCTATTTCTTTTCATTGCAAGTGACAGAGCAGGCAGCTATCAAACACTCTCCTCATTCACTATCAGAGGATGAGATTCAGTTTTCTTTTTGCTTTTCTTCTCACTTAAGACACTTATGAAACAATTGCAACCATATTCAGAGAGCTTATATTACTTATTTTCTGATGTAACTTTATTTACTGCATCTGTACTACTATGTAAAGTCAAAACCGCTAAATTTTGTTTATTTTGAATAATATTCCTTTAGCTCTGGTTATTGTGGCATACAGGAAACTTATGTTACTATTTCCCATGACTGAAGCTTGGAGGTAAATCCCAGTGCAACTGCTAAACAGTTAAGTCTCTTCTGTAAGATAAGAAATATTTAATACAATACTACAGATAGACTTCTACATATGAAGCAAGCCACCCTCCATACTCCTATTGATGCTTATTCTGTTTACATTTACCCTAAAAGCTAAAGAAGTTTGGGCTAACTTGAGCTGAACTGATGTAGCATATAGAATCTCAAATGAATGAAAATACATAGACATATTAAACAATTATAGTAATAATTCACTCACATGCTATAACCAAAAATACCCAAAAGAGTTCACCCTATGCTAAAACAAAGATAAAAAAATGAAGAAGGCAGCAGACAACTATTTACAAGTGTCTGAAGTACCTACACCAATGTATGCAATCAGGTCAGTGAGGGAAGTTTCAGATCACAACTACCAGTTCTAACATTAAAAAGCTACCGTATTTTTTCTTCTCTGATTCCCTATTTTTTTCGACCTTGTCTCAGCAGAGGTTCAAATTCTGAATTATAACTCACTGTACTTTAGTTCAGTTTAGTAAACAGACTTTCTTTTCAAGTGCAGACACAAACCAGATCATTCCAACAGAACCAGGTTAAACTACTGGTGCTAAGAAATCCACCTCCATTCTTTCAAATTCGCCTGTACCCACTTCTGTTTGCCATCCTATCCTCAAATTTGCATGACTGATTCCACATCTTTTCACTAGCAGAGATCCTCCAGTTTAGTAAGTCAAGACTCTAGGAAAATCTGCAGTGTTAGCACGTGTGTGCACACATCTCACACACATACCCATTCTCCACGGAGCTTGAACAGCATTTGACTCAACCCTAAGAAGCCCCTATGACCTGATGTCTGACACCAGACTGTGTTGGTACAGCTGCTGCAGGGTACCCCAAGCCCTTGGCCACACAAAGGAGATGGTTCACTGATGCTATGGCTGCCCTGGGATCCAGCTGTTCACACCCCTTCGTCCCACCACATCATGAAGCAGTCTGTTCCCTGGGGCTTTCATGCACAAGCTATTCCCAGCCTTTCCCCTTCCTCTGGCTCCCTGAGGTATGCATTATGTATCTTCAGGCTTTCAGCTCTTGGAGGATTTTAACTAACAGGAAATTCTCCCATTTTCCTGGATGGAAGCCAAATTTGTGTATTAGGAATGCATGCCCTTATTTCCAAGTCTCTCCTTTTTCAGCCATCCCTCCCTTGCTCTCAGGAAATGCCCAATTAAGATTATCTGGTTTATAACCTCACACAATAGCATATTCAGTAGCTGTGCCAGCACCAGTGAAGCAGAAAAAGATCTGCACTACTATCAGCTTAGGGAAATACTGTGCCCAAATTAGTTCCACAACAGTACTGTAAACTCTGATAACTTCCTACAACGAAAGCAAAAAGCTAAATTACACAAATGCTTTTTTTAAACAAGGCAAATCTCATAAACTGACTAATACTGAATCACAGTGAAGATAAATTTATGGGGGAAATTAGCCACCTTTTGATCTGTTTATTTTCTCGTCTCTGTAGCTTCTGCAGAAGCACATGTAAACTTCGGCTTTATTCATGGCCACATCCAAATATTTGCATTTGCAATACAACCACTTACAAACTCAGAAGATAAAACAACCCTTTTCCATTTCCAAGCACAGATAAAGTTGTACGTTCAGGAATGAATGAGATGATACAACCATTAGCAGGAGAAAACAGGATCTATGGCCTCACTACACAGTTCACATTCCAGTAGCACATAATGAAAATGCACTAGGGGCACCAAGCTGATTAGAAACATGGGGAAAGGCTGAGAGAATTGGGATTGGTCAGCCTCGAACAGAGATGGCTTAGGGGTGACTTGCAGCTTTCCACCACATGACAGGAGCCTACAAGGAAAATGGAGAGAGATTATTTACAAGGGTCTGGAGCGACAGGATGAGGGACAATGGCTCCAAACTGACAAAGAGTACGTGTAGCAATGTATCTGAACAACTTAGGCCATAGTGTGCTCCAGCCAAACCATCTGTAGAATTCCTTATCAGACCCTCTGGAATTCCCCAAGGTTGCTGAGACATAAATTGTTCTAAAATAAGAAAGAAGAGGCTGAGAAACAGAATAACAAGACCACAAGAACCATATAACAGGGGGCTGTCAGACACCAGGACTGTAACCAATCACATATCCTGAGAAGTGTGTGCTGAATGCATGGACAAGATAGAGGCACCAATCAAGTAATGTGTGATTGTGTGAACAGTAGTTTGAGAATATATGAGTCTGTAATGTAAAAAATTAAGGGCTTTCTGCATAATGACATTGATTTGCTGTCAGAAGTCCCAAACTCCCGCATGTACATTTAGATTGTGTATCAGGAAAAAATTATTTACTGTGAGAGTGCTGAGGCATTGGAAAAGGTTGCCTGGGAGGCTGTGGGCACCCCATGCCCAGAGGTGTTCAAGGCCAGGCTGCTGGATGGGGCTCTGCACACCCTAGTCTAGTGTAAGGTGTTGCTGCCCATGGCAGGGAGTTTGGAACCAGATGATCTTTAAGGTGCCTTCCAACCCACACCCATGATTCTGATTCCTGAGGGGTGAATACTTTTATTAGAGACAAAAAGAACAAAAGAGGAAAATGCAAATGCTGAGAATGGCATCTTGACTCAGGCCCTCCAAACAAATCCCACTTTCTTTACTTTCTAATGCAACACCTAGCACTAAGACCTATTTATTGGAGGAAAACTCAAATGACAATGCACAAATACTTTATATTGAAGACAATTCTAATGAAGCCTAAGCTGCAGAGGACCTGCTAATAGCATTCCTTGCAGACAAGTAGCTAATAAACTGGTTTCCTTGTATGATGCTGCTGTAATGAGAAGAACACAGAGCTCAGAGAAATGTAATCTTCCATAAACAGGCTTTAAGTTTCTGCTACAAACAAACAAACAGAAATAGTTTAACATACAAAGGACAAGCACACTAAAGACTCTCAATTACTACTGTGAATATAATTTTCTGCCACATTAATCATATCTCCCAGGAATAGTTAAAAGGTCCACAGACACTGCTGTACATTACAGCTTCCAGCAACACAAATACATTAACTATTTTCTAAATATGCTGTTGATCAAGTTCCAAACAGCCAAATAAAAACTAACTCCTTACATGAAAATATTGAGTTGAAACACAGGGAAAATGTGCAGTCAGCTCCAGAAGGCTTTGTTTTTCCCAGCTCTGTCCTCAAGATTTTTCTCCATGTATGCGCAGAGTAAATATATTTATAAAAATACATAAATTAGAAAGTGATTATATGTGTACATATATTTTTAAAGCACTGGTTTGCTACTGCAAAGACCAAGTTAAATCTCTGCACCAGCTCTAAGGTGTTCCTTAAAGCACAGGAGAACCGGGTTCCTTTGCCCAGCATCTGCTAACTGAGCTTCCTTTTGTTCAGGTATGAAAAGTGGAACTTCTTACATGACATTGTATCCTCTAAAAAAGTAGGTAAAGATATATTTTTATACACACACTAATGCAAAATACACCTCAGCTTTGGTTCAGACAAAAATCCCCTGTGGAGAGCAAAGGACATGCACAAAGAGAGCAGATTTTTCAGTCTGGGACTGCTCTGCACAGGCTGCCAAAATCTGACAATTACAGCAGCAGCTTGTACAAAGTGCAACTGGACTGAGAGCAAAAACTTACTTCAAGGAGCAAAAGGACACAGTGTATGACAGGAACTTTCAGCCAACCACAGCCTAGCCAAATAAAACTTTAAGAGGGAAAAGGCTTGAGTGCACTACTTAGGTGTGTACACTTCTTTCAAATATTATATGAAGGATTCTGCCTAATCACAATTTTATGTAACCTATATTGATCCTAAACAACACACAGAATACCCTCACCAGATTTCCATGCTTTAATGGATGATTTTGCAATGAATTTCAATGTTTGATATTACGGTTTCTATGCAACATGAGATCATGCATTCATATAAACACTCATAATTCTGAGCCTCATGTGTGCCCAAAGGAAAAAAAAAAAGAAATAAAAGCTTTTCACTCATGGCATATACATTTAACTATTAGCTTGAATAAAGATTTTTAAATAAAATTTTAAGGAGAGGCTTGAGGAGTTTGGTTTGTATTCTTTAACACTAAATATAAGGTAAACCCACCTCTTAAAATTATTTACATCAAACCATCCAGAAGTCAGGAGCCAAATCATCACCTGCATGGGGAGTACTCCTGCAAAGAGCAGGAAAACCACCTTCTCAGTTCACAGGGGGAAATTTAAAATTAGTCTATGAACTGATTTATGTACACTGTTGCTTGAATCCATGTTTCTAGTTGTTACTTACAGCTAGTCCCAAATGAGTCTCAGTGACAGGATGATAATCAAGCAATAGCAACCTTAGTACTTACTGAAAACAGAAAGGTATCAGAAATGTAAAATTACAGAGAATTTTGAGCTGTGTGCTTTAAACCATCATGATTTCTCCACACCCTGCTCAGCATAACTGTGAGCTTCTCAATAGTAATGACAGCAGCTCTGAAATTAATTAACTACACTAAAACCAATGAGATCTTCAGTTTCACTTAACTAGACATAAGTTAAACTTCAGGTTGTATTCACTGGAACCATCACAGGAAAATCTGCTTTACAAAAATTGCTTTTGATTCTTACATATTCCAGTAACTGTGAGAGTAATTAGCAAAAATCTCTCTGCTCCAATCAAGGGTGATTAGTTACTGGGGGCAGCAGGAGGGGTCTTTTAAAGCACCAGCATGTATTACCTGTAAACTATACATAAAATTCAGGAGGATTCCTCCAAGAGCCCACCCATGGAAAGCAGCTGGGCAGTGCCTTGGTACCAGTAGTTCACAGCCTGTCCCATCCCAACACCAAGTGACCTGCCAAAAACGTGCACAAGCCATGGCAAACTAAAGCCAGTGGGGTAAGCCAGAGGCAATGTCATACAGATAGAAGGGAGGAGAAGGCTGGAGGATGACAGATACACAGCAAACTGTGTGTGCATAAATACAAATACACAGAACCACAGGGGTAGTGGTTGGAAGGGGCTTCTGGAGATCATCAGCACCCTGCTAAAGCAGGATACACATACACATATAAGAGGAAAGGCCGAGAGAAACAAGGCTATTCAGGTTAAAAAAGGGAAAACCTTGAGATGACCTAATTGTGGCCTTCCAGCACCTGAAGGGAGCCTACAGGAAAGGTGGAGAGAGACTATTTACAAGGGCCTGGAGAGACAGGACAGGGGGAATGCCATCAAACTGAGGGAAGGTTTAGATTAATATTAGGAAGAAATTCTTTCCTGTCAGGGCAGTGAGGCACTGGCACAGGTTGCCTAGGGATGTGAATGCTCCATTCCTGGGACTGTTCAAGACCAGGATAGATGGAGAAAACTGGTCTAGTGGAAGGTGTCCCTGCCTATGGCAGGGACCTTTGAGATCCCTTCCAACCTGGATCATTCTGATTCTGTATTTTTACAATCCTCCTGGCTACCTTCTGTTCCAATAATTTATTTCCTAATTTTCCTTCTGTTCACAGATATTTACCATCATGCATAACCACCCCATTTTACAGTGTCCAACCAGGTAGCACCATCAAGACTTAAGCTTTCTTCTCACAGGAATGACTATTGCCTAGGGTATAATTTTACTGTAGCCACAATTTAAAATGTTCAGTCTTGTATTTCTGGTCTAAAACAACACTGCCATGGGATCCACATTTTTACACTTCGTGATATTTTCCTTTGCATCTCAATCACAGATTAACCCATCACAACAAATACAAGCTATTCTGGCTCATGTTTGATGCTCTTTACAGTCCTTTCCCAGGCCTAACTCTAAAGTGGAAAAGGCAGTCCCATTAGCCCATTCAAACAATCAGCAGATTTATAGGGCTGTTTTTCCACAAACAGACATCATAATAGCCTCACCCTGTTCTGCCTAATACAGAAGAGCTCCCAAGGAAACACCAAGCTAGCCCCATTCATCCTCCTAACTCTTCCACTATGATAATAAGGACAACTATTCTAGGAGCAAAACAAACCAACTCTGAAAATTCCAAGTGTCCTCAGATCAGTGGGATCCCAGGCTCCGAAATACTTACAAACAATAACACTCACAGGGGCTGTCAGATCACAAACTGCTTCTGAGGAGTCAGCTGTTTTTCCAGGCTGCAGCTTCTGCCAGTGCTGGCCAGCCCAGGCTGCTGTTGCCAGATGCTACTCATTCCTAGGAGCCAGCACCACCACTGGCCCAAACATCTGGCAAGCCAGGCCAAGCTCCCAACAAAACATCTGAGAGTTGCTCTCTGCTTTCATTGATTCTGTGCCAACTTAGTGAGAGCCAGGGGTGGGACAAGGGAGAGGATAAGACAAAGACTGCACCAATTTCCACTGGTTTCAACTGCTGTGGAGCAGCGGCCTGATGAGTTGTTTCTCTGCCATTATTTTAATCCTTCTTTTATCTAGTGAGAGAAATTGTTGGGGAAAAAGCCTCCTGCAGTCCCCATCCTACTTAGGTACTATTGCAGAAAACTTACAGCAATGGGAGATGAATTAAAAATCTCACAGTGACAGATGTGGTGCTCTAGGTGTACACTTCTCACAAATGAACATGCAGAATCAGACCTGCTCCTGCATGGGCCCAAATGCCATACGCTGTTCTTCACTCCTTGCTTTAGGTGTGCACATCCAGAAGGATTTCATTTACTGCAGCTGTTAATGCCAGAAAGATCAAAGCTTCCACTTCACCTCAAACAACTCTGCTACATGCCCTAGGTAAGTGATACCAGGAAGACTTCACAATTTTTCCATACAAAATTCAGCACAGTAGAGCAGAACAATTGTAAAAAAAAACTAAATTGCACTTTTTCACAGACAGGTCTGTATTACAAAGAGTCCACTGTATTCAATAGAAGGGACATATTTGGGGTAAGAGCTCAGCTGTCTGTTTTGAATAGGAAGGAGAACAAAACAACAACCAAACTTTACAGAAAGCCTTTCAATAAAGGCTCTTCCGTTTAGTCCAATTAAAAAAAAAAAATTAGTAACATGATTTCCTACAGAAGCAGGCCTTGTAATCACAGAGTGGGCACACACCCAGGCACGTCTGCCCTCCTGCCACTCGAAAGCAACTGCTCAAGGCGACCTCCAGCATCTTGGTCTGGGGCCCAGGGATCCCCAAAAGCCTCAGCAGCACCCCCAGGCTTCCTAGCACCTTGGCCAAGCAGCATCCTGATCACACCGCCTGCTCTTACCCACATCTTGGGCCACAAGAAGTTAAAGGAGACAACACAGAGGGCTTAAGAAGAAGAACAGAAGGAGAATACCTCCACTCCACTGCAGTGAGGTCTGCCAGAAGTGAACTCATCCCACAGCCTCAACTGGTCACCCCCTACCCAGCTGTTGGCATATTATAAGACAAAATTACATCAGGAAAGTCACACACCACTATTTTCACCATTCAGCAAAATGATTTGATAGCTTATCTAAAAAGAAATCGTGTGAAGAGACATATTTGTAGCCTGGGGAGGGGCATGTGGGCAAGGACAGACACAAGGCACAACTGCTTACAAGAATGAGCCTACAGCTAACATACAACCACATTAAATCTGGGACAGTGTTTAACAGGTCACCTGGAAGGTGACAGGCTTCTGACAGCAGTTCCAGCTTCTGGGACGAGACAGCCTTTCCTGGGCCAAGCACCAGGAAGGTACTGGAATGTGCTGTGTCCCTGAGGAAAGGCCATTGCCACACCACAGCCTGTGAAGGGCAGCCAGCAGCTTTCACCTGCATTGGGCAATAACCTCCATGGATGCAGGGAATGTTAGAATTTGAATGAACCTCAAACACAACAGAGACACAACAGTATTCAAAGACGTGGTGAGATCGCTTCCAGGGATCAGCATGTAATTTTACTACCTCACAATTAAAGAAATAGTAAATTCAGCATTGCACTCCACAGAGGACAAGTGAAATTTTCTAGGCATTTTCTTCCATGGAGAAAGAAAAAAAAAAAATTGTTTAAAGTTTTGGGGGGGGCACTTTTTAATTAACTTTGAATTACCTTGTATTGAAACTCACATTTACCTCACCTCCCACAGAAAGCTGAAGGTGCTGTATTCTAACACATTCCGACATGGTCTCAAGAAATCTACAACTTTGTTCATAAGCACTATTAGCTGTAATTTAGCCCTACCAGTTTTCCCTGTGTCAGTGGTGTCATAAGAGTATTACCAATAATGACTTTCTGCCATCACCACACACCTACCTGCAGGTTCAGAAGCTGACTTAAATGAAAGGGGTACAAAATACCCCTCTAACGAGTTCACATTTCTGGAAAATTATTTGAAACAACAATTTAAATTGTGTGCTGCCTTCTTAGCAGCAGCTTATGCCAACACATTCCCCATCAAACGACAGAGATGATAAACTCTGAGAGTAAAAACTTTAATCCTTTTCTATTCAGTTAGGTCACAAAGCACTCAGTACCTTCCCTGGCCTCTAACAACTCAGCAGAGCCTGGGCACTGCACACACCCTCCACTCAGCACTAGAAGTGGGTGGCACATTTACCAGTCACCTTAAAATCAGCCCCAGAAAAAGCTTCAAGGCAACACAGGAACTGAGCAAGAGCTGGAACTGGTGATGATGGGGAAATCAGTCTATCTTCATCATTAATAAAATCAGAGATTACCCTGTAGACCAGTAGACTGCACCCAAAAAGGCAGCCCAGGCAGCCTCAGTCGAGGAGACAACTGTGGTCCAGACAGGGCTGTCACAAGAGACATTCTGTGGCTTTCAGCATTAAGACCCATAAAACACGTGCAAGACCAGAAAGAACTTTTAAAAGTTGCCAGTAAGGTGTTGGTTATTTTTAGATTCCCAAACAAGTAATGCCATACAGACAGAGAAGACTCAATTCTAGTACCCCATTAAAAAAAAAAAAGTTATAAGCTTAGATGCCAAAATTAAATAAAATTTGTCAATTACTACCACCAAATAATTAAAATATTCTAAAGTAAGAAAATTACACAGTAGTGGGAAAGTCTCTAAATGAAAAAAAAAAAAAAAAAAAAGTCTTCAAATAGGTGGGAAATACAATAAGAGATACAAGCAGAATCTGAAGAAAAGTAGCTGACACATGGGAAAATAGGTAATACCAAGAAGGGAAATGCCTGTGCAAGCCATCTATAAAGCTATTTAGTTGTTAAAAAAATCATATTTACAAGCTTAAAAATGTTCTCTCATATATCCCCACAGTTCTATATCAAAACAAAGCAAAAGTTAAAATCTGCAAAGTATAGGAATGCTTTCTTAGTCATAACCTAAGATATCTGGGATATAATATAGTATTCAGTCCTCTAATCAGGCCATTTATACCTAGGCACTGTGAAGTATTACAGGGAAAAAAAAGTACTCTTCCAAAAACTCTGGTCCCAGGAGAAATTTCTGTTTCACAGTAACTAACTTTCAGAAGAATAAAATGAAACCAAAAACAAAAGGGAAGTAGAATAGGAGTCTGGTCCTGCCATCTCCTCTTCTGAAAAGAATGAAGAACGTCATGTGTGTACACCCAGCCTTTTTCAGATACTTACTTTAAAGCACACACACCTGAATGCAAATGAATACTATTTTCAACTTCCATGTGACACTCTCCTTTTTTTTTTTTTTTCTGGCCTAATCCCAGTAAAAACACAGCAAAATTCAACTTTTCAAAGTGGCTTCATGTTTAAATCAAATCTGGAAATTTGCTTGAAAATCTGAAAGTGCCATTTTTGGTTTGAGAATAGGAACAGAAATTTCAAGCACAGGTATCTGACTTTCCTTGGAGCCACCCAGCTGTGAGAAGGAGTTATCACATAAACGATGTGTGACCTCAAGCCTACCATTTGCTATTCAACAAAAGTAAAAGCTGGTTTGCAATACAACTGCATAAATCACAGTCCAAAAGTTTTACACCTCAGAATCAGAACCTAATGTCCAGTGAACATCCTCTTCTAAAGGAAGCCCTCTGCATTTTGGGGTACAACCCCAGAGAAATGATGACAACTGGCAGCCACAGGGGGATAGAATGCCATTGTATCACAAATTCAGTCCATGGTAAGATACAAGGGTCAATTAGATTTAAATAGCTCCAGATCATGCCTTGAAAACACTTATGCCTCTCTGACAAGCTTTTATTAAATATGTTGTTCTATGTCTGCTTATTGTAAAGATGAAAATATGCTTTCACCTGATGGTTAAAAAAGCTTAACTCAAGCATATTTTAAGCACAATCTGCATTTTCTTGGCACCTAAACTTTGATAAGCTTGACTGTTGCCAATTAGTTGATAACAGAAACATTTTTTAAAAAATACTGTGCAGAGTATAATTTTTTTTCAACAAGAATCCACCCGGTAAAATCATTCAGAAACCAACTATAAACAAAAGCATCAAGTCAAAGCTGTGCATCTCAGAATAAAATTTGTTAGAATTTGCATACCAGTATTTCCAATGCCCTTAAAAAAAAACAAAACGTGTTTTACATACACAAATCTGTGTCAGGTGATGTTTTCAAAGTTAACCCAGCTGCACTCCAGCCTTTTAGCTGTTCCACATCACATATCCTTTGGATTCTACCTCTCCAACACCCTTAGAAGGAGAGATACCTTAAAACTGTGGACACTCAGTGGTGCTACTGCTCACATCAATGCTGCTCCTGTTGAAGTCCCATCACCAGGTAACACCACATTTCAGGGAAATTCTCATGCTGATGGCTTTCAACATGCTCCTGAATTTCATCCTTTATGGCAAAAAAAAAAGCTAATGACATTTACAAAACAATGAAACTATGAAACCAAACTGAAAAAAAAAAAAACAAACAAAACAGTGCCTTCTTAAATTACAACAGTCTAGTCTGAAAAGATCATTTTCATTGTTATTTTCAAATGTTTAGAATGAATGATGTTACTAAATACATGGGAAAACTACTCTATAATTAAAACAGATGAGAACTCAGAAAGCCTATCACCAACAACTGAAGTCATCACAGTGTCCAGCTCATGGCATTCTGTGTCAATCTGTCCCTTACACCATCTTAGGACACCGTTCTTCCTTCACAGCATTTCACAGCAACCTCAACATTTTGAGTCAATGTTGCTTAACATTTCATTCACATTAAAGCTCAAACCCACAGATTCTGCCCACAGGAAAACTACTGTGTAGTTCAGTATGCTAAAACCACCCCTCTACCAGAAGATAGAGCCCTGTCAGTGTCAGCAAGAGTCAGCACACTCCCACAGCCACTCCAGAACACAGACTGATGTATTTGCCTCAAATACTGAGGCAGGGAGGTGTAACCCTCCACAGCCAAGAGACACTTTATCCACTTTGGAAAAATGGGTTGGTAACAGAGCACAAAGGTGGTATGGACAGGAACATTCAAAAGAAGTTTCATGAAAATTTTCCACTAGTGGTCTGTAGAGCTCTTAGTCAATTGCAAGTTTTGAAGTCCTACAGAAATCTAGCAATAATAAAAATGTAAACCCTGCAATAAAACGAGACAGAGCAAACTGCAATGCTGGAAGAAAGCAACATTTTAGGTGGTCACCACAGCACACACTACAGCTCCTCCCGATTTTACCTGCAAGCTTGGCTGAGGTGTGCAGGCACAATACAGTTTATGATAACATCTATATTCAGCACAGTATTAATGTAAAGTAACATGGAAAAATCTGACATGTGCTGTTCAGAACACACTGTGTTGCCAAAGTAAGAGTTACAAGTGTTCACAAAAAACAGCAAGAGATAGCATTCCTCAACCCGAGGAAACAGCAAAAAGCATTTCCTTTTGCTTGGCACAAAGCCTGAGCTTGTACCTTTACTTGGCACAAAGCCTGAGTTTGTACTATCATGGAAGGTATGCTCTGCAGGAAGGCATCTCGCCACCTCATCTTTCCTCCAGCCCCACAGCGTCAGCATTCTCTTCCTTTCGTAAATAATAAAAACGATGAGTTTATAGAAAGCTCTCAACATGCATGGTTTTGCGTGCAATTAACTCCTGTGATCCACATTATCAGCTTTTCCCTATTAATTATGTTTGACCACCCATTAACCAGAACACTGGATATATCACAGTCCCAAGGGGAACGGAGGGAGCTTTCATCCCATGTATCACACACTCAGCTCCTCGACAGAAGTCACATGTGAGTGACATTAGATTTGCTTGACTACTGAAACTGAACCCATTTTCACTCCAGTCTAATGTTTTCCACTCTTGGCAGATGTTGACTTCTTTAACAGCACCCCAACTGATGAAGTGTAATCATCATCTAACAAAAGCCATCTCTATTTCATGATGTGAAAAAAAGACTGAACTCTACCCTGAATTCATAAAGTCCTTCTGAAATACATTGTCACAAAAGCCACTCCTACATTATTCACCTAATACTCCAACTTGTGATTTGAACCAAGATGCTACACTACCACAGGCACAAGACAACAGGCACCTGCTGAGAATCTGAATTCTTTCAATTTAAAGGTGTCCAATTGCTGACTGAAGACCATCACAATGTGATGACAACACCAACTTAGTCACCAGGGTTTGATGGGAAAGTTTAATAACAAAGCCAGCTGAAAAAAACCTCAAGCATAACAAACAAACAAACCCAAACAAACCACAGGACAAAACAAAACAAACAAAAAAAATACCCAAAAAAACCTATACACACACAACCCTTCACTATGACTCAAGGCAATCTTTCAAAATTATTTGAAAATAATCACAGTTATCACAAGAGACCTAGAAAGTGAAAGCCATCAGGATATTTTCATTTCCAAAAAATCTGCCCCCACACCTGTGGCTTTTCTACTCAGAGAAAGAAGAAAAGACGTTTCTCTCACAGGTCCAAGCAACACACACACACACACACACAGGGCACACACACCCTTCAGATTTTTAAGAGTCTTGTTCCCTAACAACAACAGAAAATCAATTAAAAAAAAAAAAAAACAAAAATACAACCAATTAAAGAAAACAAAAAATTCAGTACTTTAAAGGAATTTATTCCTAAATGAAAAAATGTAAGCAAAGACACAGCTCTTAAGCTTTTTGTTTACTTTTCATGCTAAAGAATACCAGGAATGTCACATTTGACTCTTGACCAGCTGGGAATTGAAAATCAGTATCTTCACTAGAGAAAATGAAGAGTGATATTATTTTAATATATCTTTAGGCACCTCTGGGCACCTCAATAATCCCCCTGCCACTGCCAGCAAAAGCTGTAGGGGGGGGACTGATGCAGCTCCTTAGACAACTCCTGGCACAGGTGAGAGTCAAGAGATCTCCCTGCTGGTTCTGCAAAGATCTGGGCCCAGACTGAAAAGGCATCCTCCAAGTCCCCTGGGGCCTCAGGATGATTTACCAACCTGGCCACTTGGTCCCCAGAACCTGCAACATCCCTCAACATCACCATTCACATCACTGGAGCTATAGACCCAGCTTCTTGGGGACTGAAAACCTGGGCTGTCAACTGGGTCCTTCAGCAAGGAAGAGAAGACTTAGCCAGAAACACAACAGAAATTCCATCTTTTGTTCTACCTTTCATTCCCCTTCAGTAACTCAAGTCCATGGACACCAGCTGAACTCACAGAATTAACATGGACACCACAGATCTTAGGCACAAGAGTGTAAGAAAGGCAACTGTTCAATTATCCTTCCACTTATCACTTTTTAAAATGTGAAATACTTTTCTATTTTAAGACATCGGTTATTTGCTTTTCTGACCTTTTCATAGAAGCTGATGGGTTTTATCATCTTTTGTAGCTGCTGCTGCTCATAGTAGCTGTCAATATAGGGTTATCCTAAAAATATTGGGGGGGTGAAGGGAAGAGGAAATATATGTTAAGGATTTATTGCAGATATTTTAAAATAATATTAAAAAAGGTTTCCAGGAAAATCTATAAACTTTACATTTCAATATTCTGAAGCAGTATTTTTCTTTCAAGGTGTAGACTGAACATATTTAAAGACATTATTTCAGACAAATTCTAATGATATTACTACACTTGTAAACTCCTGCAAGCACAGTCTAAATTGTTACTGAATTTCTGTGAAAGGTTTTCTGAAAATAAGTTTTAAACTGTTATTAAGGGTTTCATAACAATGCTGATTCATATCATATTACATCAATAAACATAACCCTCCAACATTCAGCAAGCTTGCATAGATAATCAACAACAACAACAAAAAAAAAAAAAAACAAACAAAAACAACCACCCCAAACCTAAAAACTGACCACACACACCTTCACCCACTCCCCCCAAAATCCATCAGAACAGTCACAAAACCAGAAGGCATTCAGCAGACCAGTTTGACAAGGGCTTTCAAAATTACTTTGAATCACTGGCCTTTGCACCTAACTCTAGCTTTCAGAAATACCAACAGGAATCTGTGTCAAAGGTGTAACTACAAGTATTTTAAAGTTTTTTGATATGATCTTCTTAAATACAGAAAAATATGTGTATATTTAAAAGTATAGCTCCACAGTACTTCAATTAATGTTTGTATATTAGTTCATAGTTGGTGCAAACACTTTCAGAAAACCAGTGTTGCTATTCTGCTCATCCTGGACAAAGAGGTACTAAAGCTCTGGGTACCAGCACTGTAACCCCCCATATTTGAGCCCTCCAAGCCCACCTGTCACACAGTCCAAACACAGCTCCCCATTCAAGGGGCAATGCAGAAACCATCCTCATTCCATGACTCAGAGGCCATTTCTCAGGTGTAGAGGGACACCTGCATGTTGGTCACAGGCAAGAGTTGCTCTGGCCTCCTGATGAGAGAGGGAGCCTGCAGCCTCTTGGATGCACCAGGCAACCCTGAACTCAACTTTCAAAATACAGAGATTTAAAAGGTTTGTATTTTAAATCCTTGGAAGCTTGCCACCTATTAAGATAGGGGAAAAAATAATTTAAAAAGAGTACACAGCTCTCAAGATACATTTTTTGTGTACCAGATGCTCAGTAGATACTTTGCAATCAGCTCCTGCCATTCAGGACAGTACCATGTCAATTGGTAGAGACATGACTACCATCATCTGCACAAAGCAGCTATTGCTGTTAGGAAAAAAAAAATACTCAGTGCCCTATTATTAGCTAAATTTTAAATAACTACATCAAAATTATGGGACAAGAACAGCAGAAGCACACATGAGCTAGCTCAATTTTCGCCTTTTTACCCCAAAAACAGCAAGAGAGAAGAATTTAGTATCAGACCTTGCTTTATGCAGGCACTACTTCAAGTGGTAAATATCCTTAAAAGTTTGTGCTTCTTTGAGAAAAAGTAAAATGAGCTGAGATGACACAGCTCTATTCTACTATTATTCTACTATTCCTGAGATTACACTGCCAATGCACTGCTGAATCACAGGTCTGAAATAACAGTGGGTGTGGGAAACCCAAGGACAGATAAAACAGCCTTTAAATCCGTGTATCAACCAAATGCCAGGCTCTCTCCAGAAGCAGTAGAACTTGATAATACACATTGCTGAGAGGCCAGCTAAGTGCCACCAATTAAAACCCAGCTTCTTCAATATGCTGTTCCGAGATGACCATCACAGTAATTATCAGAGCTGAGACAATGCTAAAACACATTTGACCTCCCCACATCGTAACTTCCAGTTACCAGAAAAATCACCGTTCACCCAGCCCCTGAACTCGCTGTGTAGGGGACACTGGCTGAGGAAAAGATCTCCACAGTACAAGGGGCAGCCTGGAAAGATCTTCCTTGAGGAGGAAAATTGCTGTATGCAGGCACCAGCTATGCAGGGCTTCCTGGAGTAGGGGAAAACCTGCAACACACATGGTTTAGTTCCTCAGGAGCAAAATGCCTGACAGAACAAAAAGGACTGGACAAGACAGAAATACAGATTGGACAAAACAAGAAGCTACTTTTTTTTTTAACTTCTCCTGATTACCTTTATTCATATGCTTTAGTCTTACTATGAACATTATCTATAACCTTCAGACACTGAACAATGTCAGAGAAGCACACAAGGGCCATGAGCAACAAGAATAATATGATTATTTGCTCCAGGACATAAATTACAAGTTTTAACTAAGGATCAAGATGACCAGTAGAAATGAAAGAAAAAATTTCTTTTGACCTGATGCAGCTGCTTTAACTACACAATAAACTAAAGACAGCTTCAGTGGGAAACAGGCTGTCTGTAGTCAGAGCATTTATTAATACAAACCTATATCTCCAAGTGCTGCTGAAGTTTGACACACACTTCCTGTATGATGTAAGAAACCATCTGATGAACAATGTTAGGAACCACAGATCCGAATAAGGTATGCTGATGACTCAGGCATCTCTTGTAAACTCAATATATTTCTGCTTGTATGTGGTTACTTCACACTAACAGAAAACAATTGTAACAAACTTTGAGGTCTCCAGAACTCCCTTATTTGTGGAGATTGGGTTTTTCCTCTTTCAAGGGAAAACAGTAAGTGCTATGGTAGCCTCTCCAACTTTCATCCATCCATACATCAAACCACTGCACCTTCACCATTTGCCTTCCTACATGCAAATATCTGATCAATGTTTAAGTCTGTCATCCAATTAGCTAGTCATTAGTCTCACTACGCAATGAGATACTCACTTTGGAGTCAAATAAAGGTTTTTTAGTAAGTACTTTTAAGATTTGCCTTTCCCTCATTCCCTAAATCCATGCAATTAGGGATAAAACAGGTAACAGGCAATTGCAGGTAATGATCAAATGTTTCAACAGAAATAATCATAAAAATATCCGTGCCATGAAAAAACCTTGATATTTTATTCTGTTTCTCTAGACACTTACAAAAGTGACCATCTACCACATATGCTGATTACAGCTTCAGAATTACTACTAGCTCTATTTTTTACTGCTGCATGGATTACCTGACATATACAGCAATCAATCTTCAACCTCCTTTTGGACTTATCCTCGATTTCAAGATCAAGTTAATCTGAACTACTGACCCACAAGCAGTAGTTTAGCTGAAAACTAAGGATCCCTCTAGTTTAGCTGAAAACTAACATTTCTCCTTCAGGATTGTTGTCAGAAAGCACAAATAGGCAGCACTGATCAGAGTCCAGAATGCACTATGTATCAGAGTATATGATGATAGATTAATGATATTATATTGATTGAGTCAATAATGTGATAATTATGATATATTAAGTAACCCACTGACAATAGGTTTTGTAAAACACAAACTTTCTCGGGAAAGTTGTCATACGCACAGCAGCAACATCACTTTTCAAACACAGCAGGCACATGTAGCAGAAAATCTGCTACATTAACCTGCGAGTACACCCCAGCTGAAAACAGAGAGGAACGAAATCAGCCTGTTCAGCCCTTGCCTTCCTGCTGAAGCAGCCAAAATCACTGCTAACTACTTCCAACTATGAGAGCAGTCCTCGGCCAGACACGCCCTCCCTCCAAAAATGCTTCTTAAATGCGAGTTGTACCACTTTAATCAATTACACCCTAATCAGCACATTCCCACTGTCCACTCTTAAAGCTGCAGCCATTTAACTACCACACCGACTATACCAAAGCACATATACCTTTTTCCTCTTACCAAGGCAGCACAAGCCATTAAAACATTCATAAAAATCCGGGAAGAGGTAACAGTCATACCACTAACCAGAAGAGTTGCGTTAACCTACGAGTTACCTTGAAAATGTTTTAAAAGCATTGCAATTTAATTTTAGACAATTCTCCTGACAGTTCAGTTCAAGCGAATGAAAAATTCAGAAGGCATCCTTTTTTTCTTCTTTTGACAGAGTAACATTCTCCGTCGAGTCCTGGCGCACAGTAAAAGACTGGACGAGTCCCTAAACCCGGCACTTTTTCACTCCAGCAGGAGCGCGTCACTCGCTGGAAATAGCGTTCACCTTTGGCAGGCGCGGATGCCGGCGCTGCAGGGTTACGCCGGGCATGTGCAGCATCTCCCCGGGCCCACGGGGAGCTCGGCCGGGACCCTGCCCTGTTCCTCCTGCCCAGCCCCGGTCCCGCTGCTCTGCCCGGCAGCCTGCGAGCGCAACAGGCCCGCTCGGGGCCGCGGGGAGCGAGCCGGGGCTCCCCCGAGGGTAGCGCCGAGCCCGCGGCCGGGATGAC
>NC_031768.1:103110628-103208579 GCF_001522545.3 Parus major
CCGCCCGCCTCCATCTTGGGAGCTCCCTGCGGGAGCGGGGCGGCCGCGGGGGCTCGGCGGGGCGCCCCGCTCCTCCCCCCGGAAAAGGGGTCCGCGTACTTTCGTGGGCTGCAGGGGCGGCCACGCCGCGTCTCCTGGGAAGGCGAAGTTTGCCCCGCTGCGGGGCAACCGAGAGCGACTCGGACCGGCGCCGCTTTCCAGGGGATCGCCAGGGGATTTCTGAGCCAGCGCTGGTTCCAGAGCTGTCGCTGCTCGTAGCGACAAAAAACCGTATCACCAAATGAATCACAGGATCGTCCGGGTTGAAAGGGACCTCTGGAGATCACCTGCCCCAACCCCCCCGCCAAGGCAGGGTCATCAGGAGCGACTGACACGGGAATGTGTCCAAGTGGGTTTGGAGTGTCTCCAGAGGAGACTCCACACCTTCCCTGGGCAGCTGCTCCAGTGCCCTGCCACCCTCAACAGAAAAAAGTTCTTCCTTGTGTTGATGTGGAACTTCTTGTGTTTCAGCTTATGGCCATTGTTCCTTGGCCTGTTGCGGGGTCCCACTGTTGCTGGGCCCCACCATCCTCTTGGCACCCGCCTTGGAGATCTTTGTATGCATTAATGAGGTCCTTGTGCAGTCTCCTCTCCAGACTAACCAGGCCCAGCTCTCATCGTAAGAGAGATGCTCCAGACACTTAATCACTTTTGTAGCCTCTGCTGGGCCCTGTCCAGGAGCTCCTTGAGGAGCCCAGAACTGGACACAGTAAGGGTGCATCCTAAAGTTGCAGATCTTCCCTTTCCCTGAGGTTGGGCTGGGTTTGACTGGGTGAGCCGTGAAGTGATGGTGTTCAGCATTGAAACTGTACAGAAATGTCATTAACAGGTTGGGTGGGGGGCAGGCAGGGAGTTGGTCTTGGCAGCCCACAGTGAATTCTGGCTAACAGTATTAAGGAAGAAATTGTCTCTCTAACCCTGCTCCGGGGTGTCAAGGAAAGGATGAGAAAGGACTCTGCTCTGGGCATCAGCACAAGCAGGGCAAAGAGACTTGGCTGACCAAAACACATTTTTTCCAGAAGCAGGTGAAAGGCAGGAGAGAAACCCACCCCAGGTTTTGAATGCATGCCCAGTGCATGGTATCTGTGTCACAGTTCCATTTTTATGGCTGCCAAAACTTAGTCTGTAGGAAAAGTTGTGGAGAGCAGCACAGTTCTGAGAGCCCCAAGTACCTAAAAAACAGGAGCTGGGGGCTTAATGCAACAAAATTAATTGCGGCTACTGCTTGTCTGGCATGCACATTTTTTATGACTCTGTAATTCAAAGGCCCTCCCCTCCCCACAGGAGAGCATGGATCTTTTTAAAACTGAGGTTATCAGGTAATAACATCACTGGAAGATCCTGTACTTTAAGTAAAACACAAGCACAGCTCATGACAACCTGCAAACACTGCTTTATTTCACTGTAGCTTCTGTGCAGGAGATGTTGCAATGTAATCAATATTTGTACTTCTCAGGTTTGTTGCCCATATATTGTATCAGTTTTAATGTTTTTTTTCCTTTTATGCTGCAATATGCGAGGCGATTTTTAAAATTAATGTTCACAAAGAATTTATTGTGCAAGAAAGGATGCAGATAATATAATGGGATCAGAAATGGTTTGCAAATTACTTTTTTGGAGATAGGAGCAGAAATTCTCTCTGCTCAGACTGATGGCTACATGTAAGAAAGACAACAGTAGCAGCTTGGGGTTTTTCTTGTGAAACTTTTCTGTAGCAGTTTTGCAGGAGTGCTAGTCCAATTCCTCTGTCCTCTTTCAATATATAATCATGCTTTTTTTTATATATTTTTACAGCTTCTTCACTGTGATTTTGACATGTGCTATGTTCAGGTAACTTGCATCAAAACTATTCATTATTTACATAATTTGAAAATATTATAAACAAATTAGCATTTAAATTAAATACATTTGTCTTGCAATATTTTTTTCATGTGTTTTCACTGTTTCATTTAATAGCTTTCCTGTGTCCAAAAAATAAAATAAGTCAAAAAAAAAAAAAAAAGAAGAAATTGCACATTTTGTTCAGCTCTCTTTAAATCAGGATAGGATGACAAAGTAACACCTTCCATAAAATTCCCCTCTCACAATAAAATTATCACTTTTAAGGGCTCTGGCTTCCTAGCTTTCTTTAAAATAAAATAAAAAAAAAAAAAAGGCTGAGCAATCCAATCCCAAGATAGGGATTTGCCATTGAAATACATAATCTGAACCACAGCCATCCATGAGGATTCTGTCATACTTACAGTGTTGCTGGGAAGCAGAGGGAGCAGAGTTCCCTGTTCTGTTTGCAGCTCAAGCTGTCTATGAAGTACATTGAGCACAAGACTGGAATTTTTAGGTCATCAGAATACACTAATGATTTTGTCAGGGCTACAGTTTAGGAAGAGTATATCTATATATATATATGTATGTGCATATTTTTACAGAAGTTTGTCTATTTTCCCCTTAGTTGCTCATCACCTTTCAACAATATTACAGGGTTTGGCTGTTACCAAACATGGTTTGGTCATTAAACAATCAGTGACACGTTGCACAACCTCTGCCTCCAGCTGCTTGGTCCCCTGAGCAAAGCTCCCCTTCTTCTGCACATCCTCCTCACCAGCAGTGCTGGAGAAGTGATTCACCTGAAATACAAGCACAGGTTCCCCTCCCCCCTAAACTGGTTGTTTTCTTCTGCTAGATCAGTTCCCCAAAATGGTTCACTGACTGGCTGCAGGAACAGCTGTGCTGGCCCAGAAGAGAGGGTGACCCAGGCTCAGTGATGGTACCCATCAGGTTTCATTTCACCTATTTCTCAATTCACTAAGTGATTGTGCCTTCCTGATCTGCACACTGCCAGCTGGAAGGAAAACCTGTGCCTGCTCACAAGAATCCTTGTTTTCCATTTTTTGCAAAGAGCAGCCAAAACATCAGCCAACCATAAAACACTTTAGCACATGTTTTATTGTATACAAAGATCATGTACAACAAGCTCATTATTTCTCTCTATTTTCAATAGACTTGGCTATGTCTTTAATTAAGTGCAACATTTATTTAGGGCTTTAATTAGACTGTGACTGCATAAGTTACAGCTGGGGAAGTACAAGTCAGGACTTTTGGTTTTCTTTTCCCACATGTGTAACCTGCTATATTTGAGATGAAAAAGCACTACTTTAGAAAGTGCAGTGAACAGTACAAACACAGGTTTTGTACTTAACCCTGGACAAGAGCGGACCTGGATTCACATTTATAAACCCCATCTTGGACACTTTCACCTGGGCCTTTTGGCTCTGCAGTAAATAGTTCAGCCAACTGACAAAACCACAGCCATTCAAGCAGCTTTTATACCACTTTTTATGACACTTTTGAAATCAACATTTGGCAACTACCCTGTGTCACTGGTAACCATTCAAGCATTGCTTTGGCATCTGCAAAATTTCCTGGTGGTTATCATCCAAGAGAAACGAAACAGAAACTAACCAAAGTTGTAACTCAGGAAAGAGAGCAATTGTCTTCTGAAAGCCTTTTGAAAATCTGAAAGTAAAACTAAAATGATGTGAATGTAGGTTTTGTTGCTTTTCAAAACACAACTTCATGTTCCATTGTTAATTGCCCTTAAAAATTGAAAGGTCCCTGACCTTCTAATTGCTTCCTGGCAGCAGATGTCTGTTCACATGCCTTCCCAAAGTCAGGTGCTACATTCAAAATAAAAATTCTCAGATTTAGACTCCTGAGTTCATGTAATTGCAGCTGAATTCCACAGAAATTATGGATTTTACAAGAACTTGGTTAAAGTGTCCTTTTTACCCTAGCCATCTTCACATTTTATTTACTTTCTTGACCACCCTTGTGCATTGATCATATTATTTCACACAGCTTTCCTGAGAGGCCATAACATTTTTTTGTATGTGGCTGAAAGTAATTTAGAGCCCAGCAACAACTCATAGTCCTTCCAATAGGCATTACCCAGTGTTTTTCAAGGAGTAGAAAGTTACAGAAGTGTTCCAAAAATACTTCTTTCTGTCATTGAACAGGTAACTCATTTAAACAAGCATGTTTCACAACAAATCACTATTTCCACTGAATTAATTTTAAGCAAAATGAAAATTAACATTCCCCCTGGTTTAGACTTTACCTAATGATTACTTATAATGTTTTTTTAAAAACTATTTCAGCTCAAATATCAATAATGTTTAGCACCATAAGTGTGTTACACTCATACCTCAAGGTCTAAACAATTTATTTTGGATTACAAAGTAATCAAGCCAGTTCTAAATTTATTTTTTTTCCCCATTCTTTGCATTTATTTTTTTGAGTGGCAAACTCCCTATTTTTCTCAGTCATTCAACTTCTCAGTCATTTCTTACTTTTTGTTGAAGCAAATGCTCAATGCCTCTGGTGATAGCCTATCACAACTCCTGGACAAGATTCCCATACGTGCAGTCATGTAAATGCATGCTGCACTCTTCCTGAAATGAATGACAGACAATTGCTTTCTTAGCCAATGGTCAATGTGGATAAACAGGGTTGTTCTCCATCAGGATCCTGCAATCCATACATAAAACTGGGAGTCAAAACTGATGGGACCAGCCCAAAATTCCTGTTTTGCTTCTGTCATTTTGTCACCCACAGTCAAAGACTGTGAGAGAAATTAAAAGGCACAGACTGCAGAGCATAATTTCACATAAGTTTCAGGTATTGATTTCTTGAGGTGATATTAAAATACCTCAGCTAGATACCCAAGTTCCCTGTCCTAGGTATGGAATGGCCTTGGATGCTTCAAGCTGGGATGTACAACATCCAGCAACCTACAACCTTCTGAAGTGCTGAGAGAGGCACGTGCCTAATATCCTACTGCTATTATTACACATCCTACCCCTGCTACGGACAGGGAAGATACTTTTGAATGGCTGGGAAGATGCTTTACATAAGGATTCATGTTTCACAACTAAAGCTTAATGATCCTTGCTCAGGTCCAACCAGCCCATGTCCTAACCACAGCCTGGTCTGCAGCCTCCTTGTCTGGCCACTCCTCTGGAATGAGGGGAATGTGGACACCAAACCCCTGACAGTGTAGGAGGGAGCAGCACTCAAATCCTCCATCTACTGGGACAGTACTCTAAATACGAGGATGTTAAATAAGGAACAAACATCATTACTGCCTCCCTCAGTGGCTGTATTTTTAAATGAAGAACCCAAGGCTCTGCATGCCACGTTGATTCATCCCATCAGCATGCTCAGAGCTCAGCTATCAAGTGCTCTCTGGGAAGATGAACTGGGGAATACCACTGCTTCCCATTTAGGGAATGCTCCTAGGTATTCAGCCCTGGCAGGGTTGAAACATACACACAGAAAGAGCTTCCTCAGCACTTAGGAAAGTTTTCTGATACCTATTTGTTTGTCTAAAAATTTACATGTGAGTTAGCCTTTTTTTTTTTTTCCTTTATAAATCTTAATTTTCAGTCAACTCAGCTGTAGACAAGCAGTTTTCTATAGACCATGGTGGGCATTAGCACAAGTTTCATTGTATTCATCCTGTAAAAAAGTTAAGGAAAGACCAGGCAGTCCCTCACAAGTGACTATGACTTCCATAGTAGGATTTAATTACAGCTATTTTTTTTTCTCCCCAAGAAAGGACTTTAATAAGATCATGTAGGATTTTTAAAGCCTAAAATTTTAATGCCCTCAGGCTATTTAAATATATTTTTTTAACTTAAAGCTCTCAGTCTGAATCACATGAAACTACTGAGTAAAAGGTGTAGAAATGTCCTCAAAAGGGACTGCATGCTTACATTTTTACATTCCCTGAGTGGTTTCCTCTCTTTTATATCTAGTTATGGGACAACACATCCTTCATTTTCTTACAAAAGTTTCAGTTTGATTTGTCTCTTATTACTGACTGTAAGATATTATATTTAAAAAGCAGATAGAAAATATCACTGATGTGTGCATGGTCAGGCTCACACCATCTTGTATTTTTTACCTGCATATAGAAACTAAATGCTTTCTGAAATATATTTTTGTCAGAAAATAATGTATTCACCATGTTACTTCAACAATCCATGGTGTCTGACCACATTTACTGACTAAAACAATAGTTTTTTAAGTCAGAAGGCATAAGAGAAAACAAAAAAGCATTTTGTTTTCTTGTCATGGTTTTAACCAGAAAACCCACTTTGCCTAAATGGTACAGAAGAATGCTGACAATTGCAGTCAATTTCACCTGACATATCTGACTTCTTTTATCAGAGCATAGTGTTCATTTGACTGATTAAAAAGTTATAATTTTAATAATTAATTCTAGGAATGTTACCTACCAGAAAGAAAGAACAACAAAGTTTTTAATCAATATGTAATAGCCCTTTAAGACCCCTTTATTGCTATTTACCCTCTTTGAGATGTGTTGAGGGTGGTTGTGGCTGTTGTCAGTGGCTTCTCTACACAGAGCTGTAGGCCAACCTCCAAATAAATATGCAACTTTACTCTTTGTGTATTCACATGAGGGACAATATTGGGCTCCAAGAGTATACTTGGCGCCGCAAAATCTGTCACTTTATCTATTCTAATGAGATTTCCAGTCCCCCTTGTCCTGAGAAGACCAACTGAAAGCAAAGTCATTTAATATGTTCAACATTTAAAGATGATCTTGTCAACAGATTTCACTGTGACTCTTCCTCATCATGTTTGGTATATAAAAACGAAACCCACCTAATAGTAAAGTCAGCTTAGTGACCTTTACTACTACAGTATCAGGCACAGCTCATGCAAAGCCTTTAAATGTAAAAACACAGACAGCTGGGGTGAAACATAAGATTGAAAGGATGACACATTAGCTAAACAGGAGCCTGAGGAGATGAGACAGGGTCATAAATTGCATTAGTCAGACTGTTTGAGAAATGATCTCTGGTGGCACTTGCTTCTCGGTGGGGACTTTCATTGATGATCTTTAGTATTTACTGGTAAAACTCTATTTAGCTTCTTACACTATTGCACATTTGGTACACGTTTCCAAAGAAAACTATTGCCAGGGTCAGCTTTTCTGCCATGGAACAGAACGTGCAGAAGCCAGGGAATGCTACAATAGCAAGGATTCTGTGCTGATCAGCAACAGCAAGAGTTAACTTTGGAGAGGGAGAAGCCATGGCCTCAAATGGAGACAGAAACTGAAGTGGTGACATTAGGCAATTCTTTTGGGGAACTTGGGAGCAGCAGCCTTCTCAGAAACACTGTGTACGGACTGACAGCGAGAGCCGCTCAGAACAGCAGTTCATGCATGTTTCATTGAGGTACACTACACATGGGCACACTTTGCAATTTAAAACAAGCTCAATATAGTATTCCAGAGAGTCAATGAAACAAGAAAATCTCCAAAGGCAAAAACCAAAGGGAAGTGTTTGTTATAAAACTGGACAAAATTGAGACAATAAAATAGTTAATCACATGAAAAAGATGGAGACTGATTAGCTAAGTGTGAAGGCAGAGACAGAGGAGGTTCAGTACCACCATCAGTAGCTGGTCGGCATTGCAGGGACGTGACATCTCATACACTTAGTTTAGATGTCTGTGGAGAAATGTGGGCAAAGCAGCTCATTCTGAGGGCTTGCTCTACTTTTGTTAGCCAAGGCTGGGAGATGGAATGGCTAAACAGAGCTCAGGGATGGCAGAGCGTGAACTGTAGAAGGACACAATCACAGGGTGGGACTGTGGGAAAACCCCACACTATGAGGGCAGGCAGCTCTCTGCACCAGGTTAGGCAGGTGACTGGTGTGGAAGCTGTGCAGAATGCAGCCTGGGAAGTGGCCAAGATACAGCGTTCCACCATGCTGGGAGCCTTTGCAAACACACCTTCATGGCCTGTCAAAAAGTCACAATGATGCACTGGAAATACAAGTTCCACACACATGATGACAGAACAAGAGAAACAGGACAAGAGAATCGGGACTACCCATCCCACCAAGCGTGCATATATAGTAAGGTGAAAAGTTCAGGTAAACACTTTATGATAGGTGATTTGTTGTTGTTGTTGTTGTTTGTTTTCTTTCAGCTATATGATAAAAATATAATTCTAATTGTTCTTTAGTGGACTCTGGTCACTACAGAGGAGACACATGGATCAATGTAATAGAAAAATTCAACATCTTTTTGTAGAATTCTGTGATTCAAAGAGCATATTTACTAATTCATACAATGACATGAGTTTGGATCTTCACTAGGTGAATTTAGTGGAAGGAAAACTTAGGCTCTGGGATCTCTACTTTAAGACCAGGTTTTATGCACTGTAGAGTCAGTTTGGCTCAAGTGGTCGTGAAATTGAGGACTCATCTAGAAAGATTCTAGATGAAGGCATGTATTTCCTCAGAATCAGTGTTGAAAGGCCCTAGATGAAGAAGTTTATTTTCTCAGAATCAATGTCACTTCTGATATATTCTATTTTGATCCATTCTTCACGTCTGCTATACTTTTTAAAGTGATCTAAACTCAGGTTCTATTAGTGCTCTGTCTTTACTGACACATCCCTAAGACTGCCACAGATGACCAGAAGAACTAATAAAGGCCAACTGAGAGTCTTCACTTTCAAAACCACTACTCCTCCTTCTGTGTAGTGGAGCTTGGAGCCCAGTTTGTCACTCAGACTGCAGGGAAGCACTCTGCCTCTCTCAAGACACTCATTTCCTCCTTGGCAGCTTACAATTGCAAATATTTCAAAACTGAAGAGTCTTCCGCTTTCTAGCCCTTCCAGACAGACACCCTAATGACAAAGCAGGAAAAGACAAACTAGGGAAGTGGATGGCATCAACCCATCTATTAATACTATTTAGGAAGTTGCAACACCTTCTGCTTCTGACACAGCTATTGCTGCATCTGCACCTCATCTAAAACCCCTTCCATGGACTTTTCTGGAACCTTACAAAACACAAGCAATACAAACCAATCTCATTGCACCAACTAGATAATGAACATCTGGGCTTGCAACCTATGTAAACTTGTATCCTCCTCTTCTTTAAGGCAGTTTCACTCTGAACCACAGTGCTGTAACTTCAGCCCAGCTCTCTGGGGAGGCTGCATGAAAAAAATGCATCATGGTACAAGAGCAGGCAGCACATATGAACTGCCACAGCTGGAAAAATCCTGCTTTCTCTGGGTATGCAGCACAGCACTGCAGCCCAGTGCCACAGTTCTACTTGCCAGAAAACACAGAGAAGAGGACAATCTGGAGAAAACCATAACTCTCAGGGTTGCTGCTAGAAAGCTACTGCTTGTGTCTGAGTTTAAGGTGAGAAATTAACAGACTTTAGTTACAGGCCTGCTTTGGTAACATCTGAGCCATCTAAAACTGGATTTCTTACCTTGCCTAGTGGAAAGCTGCAACAAAACTACCGTCATGTTGCCACACATGGAGGTACCTCTGCCTTCTACGTCTCTTTACTGTTTTAACTTGGAAGAGTAGAAATTCTTAGCAGTGAAAAACAAAAACTGCATCCCCACATTAAAAAAATCATTTTTATAGGATAGATTAAATTGTAATTGAAGATTCAAGCTATTGTAGGACTGTGGCAATAGTTTGTTTGAAAAGACTGTCTTTTTTGAATGTGTGCATATGTTATGTTGCCATTTAGGTGGTGCCGCTTTTTGCATAAAATTTACTTTGCATAATTACAGGCAGTTTTGCAAAATATATATTTGTAATCTTTGGTGCTTGCTTGCCACATATTTTTTTTTCATTTGGTTGAGAATGTTTGTAGTAGATGTCTGTTGTCTGTTATATGGGGCTAAGAATTGACTTCTGAAATATCATGAAGAAAAGCATGGAAGTCTTTGCAAACTCATGAATTATTTCCTTCTTCTGTTTCTAGGCCCTCCACAATTTGCTATCACATGTTTACCAGGGAAAACCATCAGAAAACCACAGAAAAGCAGCTGCTGGAGCTGTGTGTACATGACTCAGATGCAAAGTCCAGCAATTTTCTTTAAAGTGCTGACAAAGGCCAGTTTGGGCCAAGAAAGATGACTTTGTGCTGAGACACATGCAGGTGCTCCACCTCTGCAGGCCAGCTGTGGCAGGGACAGGACAGACAAAACAGCTGGAGGGGTTCTGCCTCTTCACAACCTCAGCACAATTTGCAAGGCTGTCCCCCTCCTTGTCCCTGGGCTGCAAGAGTGGCTAAACTGCTTTGTTCAAGGAATAAATACAAGTTATGAATAACAGGGTACCTGTGTGACAGGTGAAGTAAACTGGGGACTTCACCCATTTGTAAGTAGAATGATTCAGTGGGAAAATTCTAGTTCATTGAGTTCAGATCATCCAGTTCACAATACCTCCAGGTTTGGATTCTGTTGAATCCAAGGCAGAAGTGAAACTTTTCCATGGTTACTGTGGACAGCTGAGAGAAAAACCAGCCCTCATGTTCAGCATTTCTGAGTCAGAGCCACCAGCTGTATCCTGGATGATGGAAACCCTCTGCAAATGGCTCGTGGCACAAAACATTGGATATACCAGCTTTGGGGAGCCAGGGTAAGTTTGATGGCTCATATGGAAGGGAGGTAAGCACAAAGGCCATCAAATGTGGGATATGTGGGTTATTAACAGGGCAAGAAACATAACAGAGAAGGAAAATTATGATCTAACATACTGCAAGTCATTCTTAGGATTCAGTAGGACTTTCATGTTCAGATTTGTATTTCACAGGCATTTCTCTATCTCCCATTTCTTTAGATGCCAAAAATGTCTATTATTTCCTCTACGTTTTGTCTCCATTTCCCCATTCCCTGTGCATTGTTTCTTCTTGCTGAGTATTTGCAAAACTCAACTAGGTCTTTTTTCCTAAGTACCAGGTTGTAAAATAGAGGAGCCAATTCTGTCTCACTCTCACTGATGTAAAGATAGATCTAAAATTGAACTAAAAATGTTGAATTGGCTGAGCTTTTTTCATGTTCAGACAAATCTCATTATAAAACTATAAAGAATTATCCTGCAGTCCTTCTGAGATACATAGTATAATTAATACTGGATATATTTAGTTTCCAGAGTGCCTCTCCCACACACAAAAGCCAAGGTAAAACAGGAATATTCAGTTGCTGCATAATGGGAGGATATTTATAAAAACAAAGCTGCATTAAGCAAAGCATTGTTTGCTTAGATGGATGAGTTGAAAGATGTAATTAATTCTAACTTTAATGTGAACTTGTACACATTACATGCATGATTAAGAACCCATACAAATAGCTAAATTAGATTTTTAACTTGACTATGCAAAGTTTGCAACCCAATTGTTTTGGTAGACATCACAGGCCTGGTTTTACTAGTCTGTTACCTGTACAACTCCTTGGCTTACAACAGCTCTGCATAGTGTACAAAGGAGGTGTTATCTGCATTCCTTCATATGACTAAGTTACTCTGCCATGAATCTGCTGTATACAAATTAAGATGAAGGACAAGATTCTTGAGTCCACCTACAAGAAGGAGTAACTCATTTGAACAGAGAAATAATTCAGACAGCTTGAAGGGCATTTTGAACTAGCACAGACATGTTCATTTGGTGACAAATACTCCTTTAAGGTCTACACACTCCTACATGGTCTCCTACATAGGAGAACTCTAGCTAATTAATTTGTCAGACTATCTCTTCTTCAGCTTTCAGAGGGATGGGAAATGCATGGATGTGACACGAGAAAAATCTGTTTCAACAGGAAATAGGTCAAAATCCCCAGAGGAAATCTGGCCAATAGATGATTATTACATTTGGTGGGTGTTACAGTCAAAGCATGGTGCAATGCTCATTGCACAGTGATGAGTTGCACAGTACAACTAGTCCTTTTTATTTCACGTTTGAATTTCCACATAGCAAGAAGAGCTAATGAATGGGCTCTGCTTCCTTCACACTAAAAGCTTCTGCCTCCGCCAACACTTCTTCCAGTAATGAAGGTGGTCTTTATAATAAGTTTCCCAGCTTTCTGCTGCCAGTGCTGGCCAGCTCCCATGAGACCCATCTTTGCAGCACCCCATGGTGACAGGTGAGATGTGGTAACAGCTTCAAAAGTAATACCCAACTTAAAATATACAGAAGTTTAACCCCAGCCAGCACCTAAGCACTGCACAGCCACATGCTCACTCCCCCTCAGTGGGATGGGGGAGAGAATCAGAAGGGTAAAAGTGAGAACACTTGTGGGTTGAGATAAAAGTTTAATGGGGAAAGCAAAAGCCATATGCACAAGTAAAGCAAAACAAGAAATTCATTCCCCACTTCCCATGGGCAGGTATCCAGGCATCCGCAGGAAAGCTGGGCTCCATCACACGTAACTTGGGAATACAAACACCATCACTCCAAACATTCCCCCTTCCTCCTGCACAACAGCAGCCTACACTTCAGGTAATTGAGAGCCTTATGCTCTGCAAAAGCAAAATTAGTCTGAGACAATATATTGATATTTACAGCTTGGGAAAACATCTTCACCCAGTTTTCAGAGAAGGGCACAACTAAGCTTCAGTGCTGAGGCACCATTCCGAGGAACGTGTAGAACGTGGCTTCCACACAATGATCATGCCATCCCCACTAAAACAAGCAGTGGCTCAGGAGATCTTAATCCACTTGCAGTTGTGAGTTGACATTTAAGAATCTTCTCTCCCTTTAAAACCATCAATCAAAAGTATTTACAGAATCATGACTCACGATTCTATGAATCAAAAGTATTTGCAGATTTAGGAAATTGTCACTAAACAGACCTGGCCAGGAACTGGATTTTCTGTTTCACAGAATTTTTTCCCATTTTCAATTTTTTCCCATTTAAACCCAATATATTTTGTTGTTCTGTTGCTGCATTACACTTCCTAGAATTTTGATTTCTTTTATTCTTCTAAATAACACACTTCACATTTAAAAAATTTGTAAAAATGGTCAAAATATTCTTTTCTGGACTTTTTAATGCTTTATCAGTTCTCCTTTGAACAAACTTACATCAACTTAGCATATTTTTCAAAGCACTTCAATTTTGACAGAAATAATGCTGCATTAAGAAAAAGAATCTCTAAAAAGATACACTAAATATCCCATCTGCTGTACTTACCATACACCTTTCTATTTCTTTCTCTAAATTTACAGTTCCTAGATAGATTCATAAGCACCCAGAACAGAGGCATGAAAGTGATAGCAGTCATTCTGGAAAGCTTTGGTTCAAGATGTTTTTTATGGCTTCATTAGTTATTTCTTTAAAGAAATTATTGGTACTGTTGCTCTAGTAGCTATTTATATCTGGATGAAAAGTGCCAGGGAAAAAAGAAAGCCCAGCTGTGCTCGAGAAAATTTTAAAATCCATAGCAGTTTTGAGAGTCACTGCAGATCAGTGACCCACTGAAAGGAATCATTAATAAGCTTCTTCCCTTCCCTTTAAGTATTTTCTTTATGAGAGGAGGTTTTTAAAGCCCCCATTACGAGATAGAAATATTGAAGGTCTTTTGCATGTGCTAAGCCAAATGAGAGCTGCTCTTGGATACAGGCACATCTCTGCTTAGCTCTGTAGACTTCAAACCCTTTTCATGTCAGTCTGTACCTTAGCACATTAGGTTCCATCTCTGTGGGGAGGGTGGCACTGAAGCTCCTGATGCAGCATTTCTTAACCAATAATCTAAATTAATGAGATGACTTGAATCAAGGAGCTCTAAAGCCATTAAGAATTTACACATATTCACTATTCCTTTAAAGGACTAATTGTTTGACTCATGACTTGTATTTTAGCTTGAAGAGTGGCAGATCATTTTTGGACCTTTGAATTTTGATCCAGAGATTAGACATTCAGAATGCACTGGAAATCTCTTAATTTACCCAACTGAATTAAAAAAGATGCATGTACAGCATTTATGTAGTGTTTTGACAGACTTTATTTTCTGCTTAAGTGATTCAGTTTCCCCTGGATACATATGGCCCTCTCTTTGTTATGCAGAACTGGAATTGCACAGAAAGAATGTGAGGTTATTGGTTATTGGCTAAGTTGCAATACATTCAATAAACCAGTAATTTGGATAAATCAAATGTTCTTTAGGTAAAATCAGCTACTTTAAACGTTAGGCTACCAGACTAAATGGGAAAAAAACCAAAGTATCTATTAATAAATAAAAATAAACACTGCTGACAGCAAAAGCAACAGCACAGTCATTGTAGTCAGAAGAGACAGTATCCTTCTGACTTCTGAACCCATGAAAGTTTCAGAATCGAGGAAGTTTTATATGTCTTGGTTGCTGTAGAAGAGTGGAGCAATTTTATTGGATGAGAATGATAAATACTGAGGAATCCAGCAATGAATTTCAGGATCCATAAACTTAAAGAATTCTGTTTGAATAAAAGTTTAATATAAACTAAGAAGATGAAGCAGTGCAGTGCAGAAGAACATCAAATTGCAGGACTTTCATCACAAAGATGCAGGAGGTCAGTGACCACCTAGAGAATTGTCTAAATCAGTCAGTGCACCTCAAAGTCTCTTGGGGACTCCCCTGCAGTCCAGTTTCGGGTAGGTCCAAAACTGTGATATCTGAATATCTGAATCCTGGATATGGGTAAATATGCACCCACTACTTCAAACAGCTGAGCAGCTCCAGTCCCACAGATCCAAGTGATCAGGCTCCCCATGGGCAGCCTGAGACAGCTGTGGGGACAGCATGCGGCAGGGCAGAGGGGCTGCAGTGCTGGAGCATGTTCTGAGACCATTCTTCATGTGCAAAGAGTCAGTGCTTTCTGAATGCAGACATTATCACCTACAGCTGACAACCACAATTGGAACAAAGCATTAGTCAGAACTTAATGTCATGTAATTTGCTTGCTGTAAGCATGAACAACATCTTGCCCTAAAATGGCAGGGAGCTCATCTACAATATTTCTGAAAAACATAAAGACAGATGTTAACAGAGATAATTTAAGAGAAGAGAAAGGATGGACTGATACTCCAAAGAAAAGGTGGCTGTGAACTGGTGGTCCACAATTCAGGCTCACAAAATGTTCCAACTCACCATCCTTTCTGCAGCAGCTCTGGAGGAGACAGGGCACAACAGCAGATGGAAACTGGTATTTCCCTCTCCATCTGTGCATGGCAGCCTGTCAGGAGAGCCCTCAGCCAGGCTCCAGCACTGAAAAACTGGGACCACCAAGGCACACCCATCCTTCACATATTGCAGAGGGTGTCTGAGACAATCTACTCTCGTCCACAAGCCTCCCCTGAAGGGTGGCACAGAATATCTGAGATAGACTTCAGATCAGGAATTCCCTCTGAGAACCACTTCCTCTCTGTGGACTACAGAGGGAGTCCTTGGAAATTAAAATCTTAATTTTATTGACTAAAATTAGTGACCTGCAGCTAGGGAAAGTGAAGTCCTTATCCTTTCCTCAAAGCATTTCCCTTGGGCAAAGTAAACAATTTTCTAAGATTTAGAAAAAAAAATAGTTTCTCATAAATCAATATTTGATATTCAGCCAAATACATTTACATAATTTGCAAAAACATTGAGAAACAGTATCTTCTATTAATAGGAATGAAAAGCAGAAGCAAGCCAAAATCCCCAAGTTAAACTACAACTTCTGGTCACTTCTGGAGTTTTGTGGTGGTGTTCTATCTCTTCAGTGAAAAATTATCTCTGCCTATGTTAATAAAAGGGTTTAAAATAATTATTTAAGCTATTATTTAATATTTGGGTTGTGGATGCTTCATTTTATGTAGATGGAAGAAAAGGGTATCATCTCTGTTTAGGAGAGGTCAAATGAAGTTTACTAAAAAAACAAAACTATGATGGTAAGCTAGTTTTAAATACTATCATGGCTCTAGTGTATTACTCTCCACAGAGGACAGAAGCTATAGTGAGACAGCTGTTAAAAGCATCTTTGTTTATTGTTAACCAATGAACTTAGCAGGGGGAGGGATTCCTGTCACAAGGCAGGATATAAGGAAGGAAAAATAACAGTGTATTTCTGTTGTTGTCTTTATTCTGTAATATTCTGTATAATCCAAGCAGCTGATGATGCTATTTTCTTGGCAGGAGAACAAGGAGCTATTGTAATTAGGACAGGCTAGGCCATTTTCACATGAAGCAGCTTTCTGAAATGCTACAGCAACATTCAAGGCTGGGACAGAAAACTGCAGAGAAAGCCCAAACAAGGAAGAACGGAACTGGACACACTGATATCTCCAGGTTTCTCAGGGGCCAAGTCAGGCAATGACACTCACTGGTCTCACACATTGTGTGCTCTAAAGTTGTGATGATGTTACAACTCAGAGCAGGACAAGATGTGAGATCAGCCACGTCTGATCCTGCCCTCTCCATAAATCCCATGAGACAAGGGCGATGGCAAGGCTGGGCCTTCACTGCCTCTATAACAACTTTTTAATTAACACACAGGGAAAAAGGCAGCCACCTTGCTGAAATATGGCATATGGAGAAATCAATGGGACATATTTATTTCCCAGCAGTCAGATACTGCAGATACATCTCTCTTCTCGTTATTGCCTCTGTCCCCTTCCTCTTCCAAAATAAAGGCTTTGTAAAAATAGAAAGGGGGAGGGCAGAGAACATCTGTCAATAGGTTTCTCTGTGACTAGGGTGTTAAAACTGAGACAGTGTTCACCTTTGTAACTTTTTTGTTTAAAGATACAGCTTAGTGTAAAATAAAATATATCAAATGCAGTAATTTTGATGCTTTTTATAAATGCATTCTCCTTGGGTTTTTTTGATTGTGGAGTTATTTCAAGTTTTTTAAGATGGTTGTACCTTGCTTGTGATCAAGAAATGATATCTAGTTAGCTAGATCCTGCTACAGAGTGACAAGACAGGGACTCCTGCAGCAGCCCCAAGCTTTTTAGTCCAGAACACTGAGTTCTTTATTAGCAATGTGAGAGATTAGCAATATAGTTTTCAGCACTGAAACCAGGTATCTAGAACTGTCTGGAGTAAGCACCTGACTTTGGGATAAAAACTGATATTACAGGTTCTAGCTTGACTTCCATCTGCTCCATTCTTAACCAGATAGAATCATGGTATTGTTAAGGCTGGAAAAGACCTTCAAGATTTTTGAACCAAACCATTAACCCAGCATTGCCAAGGCCACCATTAAACCACATCCCTCAGTGCCACATCTATACATCTTTTAAATATGCCCAGAGATGGTGACTCCAACACTTCCCTGGGCAGCCTATTCCAATGCTTAACAACCCTTTCTGTGAAGAAATATTTCCTCATACCTGATGCAAACATTCCCTACAAGAAAGACTTATATGCAACATTTCAATGTCCTTCTTGTAGGGAAGAACCCAAAACTGAATGAACACAGGATCTGAGGTGTGGCTTCAGCAGCGCCAGTAGAGGGGGACAGTCACTGTCCTGGTCCTGCTGTCACACCACTGCTGATACAGACCAGATGCCATTGGCTTCTTGGCTACCTGGGCACAGCTGGCTCACGTTCAGCCACTACTGACCAGCACCCCCAGGTCCTTTTCTGCGGGGCAGCTTTCCAGCCACTCTGCTCCCAGCCTGTAGTTCACCGTACACTCTCCAAGGCAGTGTACAGAGAGTAATTTATGGCCCAAATACTCTGAGCTTTTTCAGCAACATAACACCATAGTCATTAAGAATTTATGGAAAAAATAATATCAAAACCCCTTGAAACCTAGGATTCTACCCATTACGTGTCCTCTTTGTGTAATTAGCATCATCATTAACAATCTAGAAATCCAAATTCCAAACTCTGAGTGCAAAAGACCCACAAAAAAGTGAGATTCTTTCCCAGGTTGTTAAACAACATCAGGTAGTTCCTGTGGGAGAATCTTCTCTCCCTGCACTGGGCTCTGTCCTACCCTCGGTTACAAAGCATTGATCTTTTTAAGCATTCTTTTTTTAAAAAGTAATTTTTCCGCTACTCCACCTATAGAAAAGCATTGCAGAGACTGTGGCAAACATTTCAAACTTCCACAAGAATTTATAAAACTGTACTTAACTTTTGTTACCTATTTAAGTAGAAATGAAAGAGAAGGAGAAATTAAATTAATAGGTATAATTAAGGCATACACAACGCCTTCTTTCCACTTTGCTGAAACTGAAAGTAATGATGTATTTTGAGGTAATTTATCATCAAAACTCAGATCTAGCCATTCCTTCCCAAACCCATACAATAATATTTTGGATCTTCATAAATAACTGCATTCTGTATCTGTAAACTTTTTTTCTGAAAGAATGCTACAAATATATTATAGCATTCTTCTGTAAGAAGTGATCACGTCAAGGAAAAGAACTTTTCCAAGAACTGGATTTATACTTTGGAAGCCTTTACTGCAAACGTGGATAGCTAAATCTCATCCCATACCAACAAAATTTCTCACTAACTTTCTTTAACTAAGGTTTCCACTAAGCTGTTCTACACACACACACAATATACATACATACAGTTTTTTCCTTATTCTCACAGAGAAGAAAAGGGAAATGACATTTGAAGAATTTAAAATCAGCAGGGACATGCTCTGAGGGAATATGACTTTTTTTCAGGTACCATATTTCCTGAACAGTACAGCTCAGATTGGTCCATTCATTTCTCAGCCACATCTGTGGCCTGCCCTTACGTTTAAACCGCTGCTCAAAATGTTAACTTTCCTTGAGACAAATGTTTCAATACATATAATCTGACAAATCTACAGATTTCAGCTATTGCAGGAATAATTTTAAAGAACCTGTGATTATCTGCCTCCTCTTTGTCATCATTTTTCATGATGCCTTTAATGTAAACCAGAAACTAGAGAATTATTCAGCACAGATGGCACAGCAATAAAAACCTGGACATTTTTCATGTGAATGTCTGTCTTTGGACCTATTTTTTAAGCACATGGAATAGAAGCCACTACCAGTGCAGTATGGTAAACACTCTCTATAGCAGTAATTGATTATTACTTGAGAATAATATTAGGGATCATTTCACATAAAATACATGTCTTAAAACAGGGTATCTACCTTGGCACCATACTTAACTCATTCTGCTTCAGCTGGTACAGTAAGAAATTCATTTGCTGTTTTTAGATATTTCCATTGTTAAGGCTTGAGGTGGTGATCTCAAGGATGAAATATTTGAATCTCTTCTTCCAGCTGAAAGAAAGGCAACATTTTAATCCATGGGCATTGAACTTTCATACAAGATGGGCTTGGACTACAGAAATTAAATACCATGCTCCTAACAGAAAAATATGACTTGGTCCATGAATGAGCATGTATTACTATTATTTTGGAATGAAGGAGAAAGAAAAAAAGAGGATTCAGAAACCATTTTAGGCCAGCAACTTAGAGAAGTTACCACACAAAGAGAACTCAGCTAGAGCAGCACTGTAGAGATAGCCAAGTTAACTGAAACTGGCTGGTCAAGTGTGAGAAGTTTATATTAAAGGCCATCCATGGCAGGAAGGAACAGTTTTACCCAGCTTACCTGCTGAGAGCCAATTACTCCTCTCAAACTCTTGTACTACCACTTCCATTACTTCAATGGCTAAATTAAAGCTAGTTCAAGTATTGATAACTCCAGTTTATTATTTCTAAATAATTTCTTAACAGCCGCTTTTGAGATGGTAATGCATCTTCACAGCAACAACTCCTACACATTCTCTCTGGTTTTAAAAAGGAAATGGGGATTAGTCCAGACTTGAAAAGGTTCCTCAAATTAGGAGGTATCAGTTGCTCCAAATCAAGAGGCATTTGAAATACACTTCTAAGAAAATCAGATTATTTAGTCTTTCAAGTTGCAAATTACAATTTTGAAGGGGTTGTTATGAAATATCTTGTATGATATTTGCATATATACAGTTTCCTTGTATCTTCAAATTATTTCTGATTGATTCCTGGTGTTATAATAATTTAGTTTATTGTGCAGCCATCAGATGATTTTTTTTTTTAAAAAAACCTTTAGGAGAACTCAGAAACATTTTTCCAGCTGTTCATCCCAAATAAAGCTGAACTTCCTCTGAAATTATCACATAGTTATGTTTCTATACTATTAGGCACAACTGTGTTTTAGGAACTTCTTGACAATGAGAGAATTGAGGCAGTGTTATTGAACAGAAATTATGTTATAAATAACTACAAAAGGAAAGGAAAATGTTAAGAAACATAAAACTTTATAGGAATAGTCTTCTCAGACCCCTTCTGTGTACCTGCAATCATGCCCTTTTTCTTGGGCAACTAAAACTGAGCACACAATTACTGCTGGTTCTCTGTTCTAATACAGGCCATTTAACATGGCTCACAGAAGGTCAACGAAGCTTTTTGGAGCTGATTTTTCCAAATGCCATTCCTCTGAAACAAAAATGTCTGCTATGTGAAATTTCTAAGGAGTGAGCCTGTGACGTCTGATGTAAGTCTTGGTACAGATGCAGAAATGGTATAAACAAGGTAGAACTTTCTTTGTAAAACACTAAGCCCTAAAAAAGAGCAACAGCAGGAGACATCCTGGTGAGTCAGAGTGCCTGTAAATGCTCTCAGAGCACTGCAGATCAGGCATGAACACTTGCAGCATCCAAGGAGGACTTATGTGCTCCCTGAAATAAAAATTGGCCAGTCCCACAGCCTCTCTAGAAAGCTAGCTTCCCCCACAAGGTGCTCCCTATCAAATTAGTTGCCCCTTAAGGAATAAAATTATATGCCTCATAATCTATGTTTAAACCCTTGCTGCTACATAATCAGGCTATTAATACCATCCACTCAAACATTCTTTGAGATTTGGGACAATCCACTATTACTCCACTCTGGCTGCTCTTAAGATTTTGGAGTCACTTGCTCTGCATTAATCACATCATGTGAGAGAAGGGTATGAGTAACCTCTTAGTAACACTCCCCTCAGTACGTAACACATGCACAGGGCCTCAGAGACAGATTAGGGGTTTATGCCACAGTCTGATTTACAGCTAAAAGTGCTACAGTTTAGGGATTGCTGAGCTAGGGAAGGAAGCAACACCTCATTTACAGTTACCGTTCACTTCAGCTTTAAGAAGTAGCCAAGATAAAGAGTATTATATAAAACATCGTTATTACTCTGCCTTCTCCTATGTTTGAATTTCATCCCTTTTATTATTTATTTCCCTCTGCCTCTACTGTGTCTCCTCTTCTGCAGGTGACAAGAAGAACATGAAGAGGGACTAGTGATGACATGTAAATAATATCAAAAGAAGTGAGATTGAAAGTACCAGGCATAAAATTGCTCAATACTGGTGTCTTACACATCTTTGCTTCTTGTCATATTTCAAGCAGCAAACGCAAGCACTTAATAATGTTCCTCAGCTCCTGACCAGTAAATTTAATGAGAATGCTAGAGTCCCTTAATTTGATTTGCAGAGACAGTACGAACTGGAAACAACTAGAAAATAGAAAAGTGTGATGAATTTTTCCTCTCTGTGCCACTTTCATCTCTACATATGCTTACCTCTAACAGGTTGCAATATTCAGGTCACATTTTAATAACCAAAGGAAGTCTTTACGCCATCAATGATTTCTTATTAAGATGCAAATCAAGAACAATCTCTGATCTTCTAGCAGAGCCTGAAAGCAGTTTCTTAATTAGTCAGGCTCCATCTAACATCTGACAAGACTTCCCTCATCATAGGAAAGTGACTTTAAAATTACCTTAGGAATTCAGATTTGTGGTCAGCAATAAAGGGCTAGAACCATATATAAGCCACAAAAATAATATGGTAATTTTTAATAGTCACTACAAATCAGCATATTTTTTCCTTAACAACAGAAAGTGTGAATGAAGTTTAGTTGTTTAATCTCTATTTTGTAAACTCTGGCATCTAAATTCCTTTATATGCTAAACTGAAATGTCCCATGCTAGACAAGCAGAATGGTATTTCACTGACCCAAAAGTTCCTTCTAACTGCTCAATGAGTTTTTATTCATGCTTTCTCTCTTACCACTTCCTAGCTTTTTTAATATCTCCCTTCATCTTTTAAATATAGACCTTTGGAAATGTAAGTCTCTAAAGCATCTCTGGTGATGACATGATTACCACATCTCACCTGTTGCTGCCATCATATGGTCCATAATTAACCTTCGAAATACTTTGTTGCTATCTCAGCTTGAGTAATAGAATCCTTGAGACAAACACCATTGCTTATGTTCATTTTTAGAGAGCTTACTCTTTGTGCGATCAATAACTGATTTATAATAAATTATTAATAACTCTCTCCCTTTCAGACCTTCACTTGTACTGAGCAGAACTTTGCTAAAGGCAGCAAATGCCAAAAGGTCATGCTGAGGCAGAACCACATCTCACAGCAGCATCTTTACTATTTTCCTCACTCATTTTGACAGGCAGAACAGTCATGCTGTGGGTACAGGCACACAGGGAAAACCCAGGGAAGATAAAACAGGTTTTCCACTCGTTTTCTACCCACATTCCAAAGCAAAAATGCTTAAAGAGGCTGAATATATAGGCTAGTCCTGATTTGATGAATTTCCATACCAAATTCTCTATTTCTATAGCTATGTAATATTATATTCTCTATTTCTATAACAGTAATATAACTATTTCTTAAACTTCAGCAGGACTGCTCACTATTTTAATTTAAAACTTAAGCCCGAGGAGATTTGTTTAAAGGAACTAATCCAGCTAAATACACTACCACAAGGAATTTGCACAAGCTAGCTCTCTATATTTGAATCTCCCGGAGGCAGTATTCTTATGGCACCATAGTAAAAGTGTTATTGCTTCACAAATCTGACATCTTCAGTCCTCTAAATAGTTTTTAAAAAATAATTATATGTCAGTAGCCATCTGACTAAAGTTGATGATGGGTCTGGAGCATTTCTCTTATGAGGAGAGAATGCGGGAGCTGGACCTGTTTAGTCTGGAGAAGGCTGAGAGGGAAGTTCATCAGTACATATAAGTATGTCCAAGGTGGGCGCCAAAACGTAGGAGTCAGGCTTTATTCAGTGGTGCCCAGCAACAGAACAAGGAGCAGTGACCATAAACTAAAATACAAGAAGATCCATGTCAGCGTCAGGAAGAACTTTGCACTAAGAGTGGCAGAGCACTGGAGCAGCTGCCCGGAGAGGGCGCCAAGTCCCCTTCTCTGGAGACACTCCAAATCCACCTGGAGACGTTCCCGTGTCACCCGCTCTAGGTGACCCTGCCTCGGCAGGGGGGTTGGAGCGGGTGATCTCCAGAGATCCCTTTCAACCCCAATGGTTCTGTTTTTTGAAACGCACACCCCGTTCAGCTGCCGAGCCCGCACAGCGCTCCAGAGCCGAGCTCCACACGGCGCTCGCAGCCAGCCGGGCCCGGCTCCCCCTCCCACGGGCGGCTGCGCGCTGAGGGCGGGGGCGGGCACGGAACAGCCATCGCCAGAAGAAGGGCGGCCCCAGCAGGAAAAGGGCGATCCCGGCCCCACAGTCCCGGCCTGCGCCGCCACCTTAAGTTGGAGCATCCACCGGGTGTGGAAGGAGCCCCATTCCGGAAAGCAGCCCTGGAGGAAATCCAGAGCATGAGGCGGGCTTTGGACGAGCTCTGAGTCAGTGGCGGCGGAGCCCTCACGCTCTCGGTCCGGCCAGCGCGGTTTGGGATTCGCTGCTGGTTCCGGCGGACACGGGCTTGGTGATTTCCGGGGAGCACACACCTGCCTGCCACCCTCTGCAGTGTTTTTCTGCAGTGTTTTCCAGGGGATTACGAGGACGCCTGAGAGACAGCCGTGTGTGTAGTTAATTCCGTTAAATCAGTCCACCTGTTCAGAGGTGAAGGAAAGCCTTGCCTACTACGGATTTAAGGCTTTCATAAGTCAGGTCAGGCTCGCTGATTTACAGCCAGCCTTGCGGGTTGTAAGGGTGAGCACGATCACTGATCAGCTTGTTTGGGGTGGCAGCGCCCTGAGCACCAGAGAGCCGTGCTTCACCCTGTCCTTCTGCCCTGTCCCCGGGCTGCAATGACAAAGCCTTCCCGTGCCACTGCTTCATGCTAGCTCAGCACCCGAGACAAGCTGTGGCAGTGCCTGGGCAAGGAAGGCTGAGGAAAAGGCAACAAAGCTGAGCCTTTTTCTTATGGCTGGAGCAGTCACCTACTACCTCCGTGCCCAGGGAGAGGCTGTCCTGCGTTCAGGATGGCCCCGGCAGCGGGCAGGCCCTGTGTGCCCTGCCATGGCCGGCAGTGACCTGCAGGAGCTGCCCTCAGGCTCTCCTGCACTGCGCTGCAGCCCTGGCCTTTGATCCTCTGGGTCTCACCCCAGCTCTTTCCTCACAAAGCCACAGTTCCCATTGGAGGTAACATCAGGGGCTGAAAAGAACTGAACTTTGGCTTGGTATGGGAAATCCTGAGTAAGTTGTTTGTTTTCTTGTGAAGGCAAAACAAACCTTTGTTTTCATTAATCTGTATGCAACTTCAGTAGTCTTCTCTACTGAAGTGCAAGCTCAACATATACTTACTGGTAGATACAGTTTTTCTTTCTTTCATTCTTGGACCTTTCCAGATCAAATCATTCTCAGAGCTCTTCTCTGAGGCTATTCCAAATTTTTCAGTATCTTTTTGGAGGCACTAATTTCAGAATTGGACACAGCATTCAGCAGTGATCTCACCATTGATGCACAGAAAACAAGAAATCACCAAATGAAGCCCCCCACTCCCCACCATCTCCTGAGTAATATCTCATTCTTAGTACAGTGGAGAGGGACTGCCTTGTCTTAGGACAATTATACTGTCTGTCAATGTAGCAATTTCTACTCAGAAAAAAAATAAAAATAAAAAAACCAAGGTTGTCAGTATCATGCTAGACCTGTTTGGTTCCAGAAGAGGGCCCTTAACTTGTAAAACTTTACTTACAGTCTTAGCAAACAAAGTCTGTATAGTTTTTCAGACATAGATCTGCAAATACTGCCCTCTACCTAATTTCAGGGTTTTTATCCCCGGCTTACAGTATTACATCTTGCAGGGATGCCCAATCTTCTTGAATTAGCTTCTTAATTCTTTTCTCCCCTGAAGTGTTAGCAACTACCAGAGGCTGCCCTCAGTCTGACTCAGTCTATTTTTTTTTAATTTTTGCAAGTTAAACCACAGTGTAGATTTGAGATAAACACCTTGCAGAAAACCGTTTTTGACCATTTCTTTGACCAACCAGGACAGTGATGTTCTCAAGAATTTACATATTGTTTTGATGGCCAGATTAAATTTTCACAGCTAATGTAAGACTATGGTGAGCTTGTGGAGTGTATGAATCTTGTAACTTTTATCCTCTTTTTTTTAGTGTGCAGTGCCTGGACCTGTGTGATGAAGCTTGGCAGGCAGTGTAACTCTTTATGGGACTAACACAGGTCAACCCTTCACTTTCAGACACAGGGTCAGTCATGAAAAGAATCTAGTTCAGTATAGGAGAGGAGAGTAGACATAGGAGAGAGACAGCAGAGGAGAGAAGCCATACCACTTAATACCTAGACTGTCTTCAAAGATCAAGCTAGAAATATTTATACTTTGTTCTGAAAAAAATCCCCACTCATACCCAAGCTAGTGGGCAGTATTCACATGATGCATTGGAAAGTGACCCTATGAGTTTGTGGGTCTCAGACCACTGATAAGCAAGGTTTCACCTTAGGAAAAGAGGCCCATTTTTTGTAGGCCAAAGTCATAACTTACAAGAGTTAGTTTTCTACTTTGACAGGAAAATAGGCTAGGAGATCAGCCCCTTCTTCTTTTCCGTTTAGTGGCAGTAAACTTAGCAGGAAGCTTTTCCACGATCACAGAATCATTTACTTTGGAAAAGACTTCCAAGATGATTTAGTCCAGCCTTTGATAGATCTCCAGCCTGAAAACTAGATCATGGCACTGAGTGCTACATCCAGTCATTTCTTGAACACTTCCAGGGATGGTGACTTCACTTTTGGGCACTCTGTTCCAATGCTTGACAGCTTTTTCCATGAAGAAATTTTTACTGAGAATAATTCTTTCTGAGAAGAATTTATATTTCTACAACAGCCAGAACCCCAAATGTGCTGGAGGATTCAAGTGTTGCCTTGCTTATTAATAGGAATGATCAAACCTTAGTCCTGTTAAAAAAAACCCTAACAACCCAAAAACAAACAAACAAAAACAGAAAGTAAGACAGACAAAAGAGGAAGGTAATAGTAATACTAAAAAAATCTATCCTAGCTGGCATGCATCTTCAGGAATTGGAATTTTTTATTTCTCCTCCGGGTAAGAAACACTATACTATGCTATTTTATCTTTGCCATTCTCTTAACGTCTTTGATAGATGTCATACTTTAAGAAAAATCATCAACAGTGTCAATTATTTATGAATGCTAGAGAAAACTCTATCAAAGAAGACATGGAAGGCAGGCAGTAAGATGAAGAACATAGAACTCTAATAATTATAGATGGGTTAGTTCTTAGAGATTTTTTTTTTAAATGACAAATATTTTTCTTGACAAGTTTAAAAGCATGTCACTTCACAAAGGAGAGGCTAAACCAGCAGATACCAAATTCCTGATAATAAACATAATCTAAAGCAACTTCATAAAAATCTTCATTTAGCAGCACTTGGATTCAGCTTCTTGGTTACAGAAAAACCACACACTGATAGAGCAGAGCCACTAGTAGAGCTGACTTACTTTATGGTGTCTTAAAACTGATTTAATCAGTCCTTTCAGTCATTTGAGAATAAGGCAGCTAATGAGGGTGCCATAAAGGGATTCTCCTTCTCATTTCTGTATTTTAGGTAATGCTTTTTACCTTATGGAATGGGGTCATGAGCTGTGCTGCAGGTGGCAGATTCAGGGAGATATTTTATTTCCCTGACCCCTTCCTCCTTCCACACCTCAAGGCCAACAGAGATTTCACCTCTCAGTACCATTCATTTAAGTATTTGCCTGGTTGATCTCTAGACAACAGACTTATCTGGCTTGAAACAACCCTTTTCCTTACAGAGAGGGTTCTTCTTTTCAGTTGGGTCGTTTCTCAGAACTGATTTAGAGCCTCCATACCTCAACCTATTCAAAGTGGAACAGATGAAATCCAAACACAATGGCAGGGATCTCTGGCTGAGGCAGCAGCTAAAGGTGAGAGCAAGCAGCTCTGGGGAGGTGAGGGGGTGTTTGTGTGTGGGTGGTGTCAATAAAATATCGATTCAGCTGAGCTCTAACTGGAATAGTTCCTCAGACTGTACACATAGTGCTTATCTCCTACTTCATCATACTGCCTGGATATGACTTCTTTAATTGAAGTAATATATTTTCTGGGATGCTTTCCTTGTGTTGATACACAATGGAAGACTTAAGGAGAATAGAGAGTCAGCTGTTACATTTGTATTCACCTTTCTGATACAGGGTTGGAAAAATATGCAGGCATGTCTCAGGCAAACATCAAAACAGCTATTATACAAATTTGTGAGAACATCAAAGTGGATGCTCTTGTGTGCCCTGATTGATTTCCATTGCAAATATGAAGCTAACTCATTTATTTTCCAGTTTGTGCTGATGATTATTTTAATTTAACATGTTTGTCCGGAGGCAGCCGTCATGTTGATGCCATGGTGCTGTGTCACACAAGCTGTGGCCTGAGACACCCCAGCTGGGCATCTCGGTATCGAGGAAATATATTCATGCCTCATACAAAATGCATTGTACAGGAAAGCTTGCAGTGGTATTTTGCAAATAGCAAAATCTGTTACTCTGGAATGTTACAGATATTTTAAGAATCCCATATGGGCTTATCTAGTCTACTTTTTTTTTTTTTTTTCCTGAAGATGGCCAGAATATACCTTAGCAGCAGATAGGAAAGTCTCAAGATGCACTTAACTGGCATCAAGAGCAGATTGTCTGTAAATCCACTTGTATTCTGTGAGAAAAGCGAAAGAGGAGCTGCTGGGTTAGTGGGACCACCACTGGTGCCAAAGCTGACAGCTAACTGAAATTTTGTTACAAGATCAGTTACAGGTCTGCTGCAGAGCAGCAATTTCACAGAGTTTTGAAGAGGAGGTGTCATCTGTAATTGTGAAGAACCATGCAAATACACCCTGGAGCCACTTAGGAGAAAAAAAACCTCAAAACCCAAAATCCCTTAGCTTTATCACCAGTGAATTAAGGTTCAGTTGTGGCTGTTGCAAGCACCTCACAGGTTGAGGGAAATTAGGACTGGAAGTGACCTTAAAATAGGTCACAGTTGGGAAATTTACTTAATGGTTATCCAGAACTTGCCTTGCTGTAAGTTCAGTAAACTTTTGTCCTGTTTGTCAGGGACAGTGACAGTGGGGCTGCTCCCAAGGGAGGATGAGCCGTGGCCAAGGGTAACTCCAGCACAGGCAATGCCCTCTCCGGCTGGGGTCAGCAGAGCCACGGGCTTGTGACAGCATCTGTCAGGAGCCCAGACACGGGAGAGAGCGTGAACCAGGGGCAGCAGGAATGAGACAGGGTTGTAGACAAGGTAGTGACATGAACCTGGGATCCACCTGGGAAGCCTTGTTAGAGAACAGGGGAGAGGGGTGGTTCCAGGGAAGCTGGTCAGAACAATTAAGACCTGTTAGTGCTGACAGTGTCCTGACACAATTCACAGTGGACGTGGTGATGCTTTTCTCTGGAAGATGAGTCTGCTGATTTTATCCTTCCCTCTGAAGGTGCACCCCTATACTCATTGAAATGAAAAATAATTGTGGAAATGTACCTTAAAAAGGTGTATAAAATTATCCACTCGGTTTCTGTATTTGATGGTGCTGTGTCTCACTACAATCCTGTGGAAGGATTTTGTTTCTATGTGGTGGTTGTTGCTCTGGGTGAGATTTTTGCTTCTTGGCAAGAATGAGAAATAAACTTTTTTCTCCTTTAACCACTTGACTCAAAATTCATATACATGAACAAGTTTGAAAAGCAGCCCATGAAAATTATGAGTAGTTTGAAGTGCTATTTCTTTTATTAAAACAATTAAGTTTTTTTTTTTTTTCCCAGAAGACATTACCAAACAATTTGAATCCTTAATATGAGAAAATCAGGAAAAGTTCAACAACATGCACTACAGTTGGCCACAGTTTCAGTCAAGATGGTTAAATCCCCAAACCTCTGTCCTCTCCTTCCATTTATGCATCCAACTATTGTAGCATGAGGATTGTCAGTGCTGTCTCTGAGCAGGTCATTCCAGCACCCAGAATGATTTTATGGAAGATTTGGTTTATGTAATGGTTTTTTATTTTCTCAGCTCTATCAAATGCTCATGTGAAAAGCATACCCTGAACTCTGATAATTATCTTCCTTCATCTTCCTAAGCTACAAGTAGTTCAGCTTTTCTTTGAGGCATTATCTATGGAAGATTTCAGAGAAGATGAAAGGGCTCTCTAAAGGCTGAAAATGTGAAAATAACTGTACAGTTATGTTGAACTGAATAGCAAAATAAATAATATATGGCTTTTATATTTTTAAGTGTATTTCAGTTAAATAAAAGACCCCAGGACTTAGAGTTTGCAGTGGTATCTTGAAATTTCTGTTCCTCACTCTAAGTGTACACAAAGCTGTACCTATGCCCACTGTGGGACATTTCACACACATTCTGTGAGTAGTGCAAACACTGAGTTATTTAAGAACAAAGTATTTGTAGCTGTGTACAGAGGAAATGCACGTACTTGGGAAACAGATCCATTTACATTGCTAACGCTTCACATACTTGACTATTTCCCACATTTTCTGCCGTATGTTTTATTAAACCAGGAACTTTTGAACCTTTGTCCCTGTAGGGAATTTAATTTAATCAAGGCTCATTCACAGGAGCGACAGATACTATATCTTGTCTCAAAGTGCAGTCTAATTCTGCCTTGATGCTGCTGCATAATGGATGCATACTTTACACTCACATTCCAGAGTGTATTTTTCAGCTAATATACTGTTCCAGCACTGCAGAAAAATCATCTGAAAATTGAAATATGTGTCAGTCAAATGGTAGAGATTAATAAAAATTGCTGCCTGCATGAAAAACTGAAACTAGGTTTCTAGCAAGAAGATATTTTATTAGCAGAAATAAGAAGTTCTTTTCTGAATTCATTCTCACATGATAAATTAACTTCTCTTACAGTGGAGACATTAAATCATTTGAAGTTACCTTGCCACAGTTCTCAATATCTGTGCCCTTGCTGAGCTTCCTTCAGTGCCCAGCAGCAGGAGCACTGAGCTAGCTGGAAATGGAAACGAGTTGTTTATATAAAAATTATGAGCCACCTCTGAACTGATTAAATTCTCCCTGTACACTGCCTGCATAAAGGATTGTCTGAGATTATCTCTTTTGTAAACCCCTCACCTCCTCTAGTTTGTATCAAATAAGCTTTAAGACTGACAACATTTTGCAGTGACACTTTTCCAGCCCAGATTCCTTAACTGTGCATTCCTTTTTTTATTACAAAGCATTTATATTTTGCCCAGAGCACTCATACTGTAGAAGTTTTCTGCATCCCTGTAACTAAGAGGAAAATAAAGAGGACAGAAAATAATTAAATTAATTTTGCTTTCTACAGAAGTTTGGTTTTCATCAGATGGTGGGAACAGGAAGGGGGAAGAATGGGGATGGATGGATGGGATAGGACAGGACACATTTCTTTGGTTGTTGCCAGAGACTGAACTTTGGGGTTGCTTCTTTTGTCAGCAAGTGATCTTAAAACATTGTGATTCTGGCTTCTTTATAATATATTTGAGGAATTGAATGATTGATGATGTGTCTTCAGAAAACCATTCATAAGGCACTCGTTTTCTTTACATATTGCAAGCAGTTGATATACATTATGAGCTAATAAACTGTCAGAATTGCCTGATACATATTTCTTTTTTCTCATTGCATGTACTTCATCTTGGCCAAACTGCATTATTTGTTAATAATATTACTGTACTATATCAGGACCCTGTTGTATATGAAAACTGGAATGAAATTCAATGGAAAAAAAAGAACCAAAAGCAAAAAAACCCATTTATTTTCCCAGTCTTAGTATTAAAAAAAAGGATAAATGTTTATGAACTGTCGACTAGCAAGAGGAAAGAGTGAGCTTGAAGCTGGTCAGGATAATTGCCAGCCAATGATGATTCAGCCCAAACAGATTGTCTACAATGCACAGAGCTCATCCTTCTACCTAAAAAACCAGAGGAAATTTTCCTGTAACCATAACCTTTATAGGTCCTCTCAGCAGGGGCTTCAAATCAAAAGTGTAAGGGCTGGCATGGGAGAATCTTCCATATTGTTCTTGGTTCTACCTATAATAGTTGAGAATAATCCAGCTCTGCTTTAGAAGCACATTCAATATGGATGGGGCACCCCAGAAAGCAGAAAATATATTTTCTCTCAGCAGAAAATATAGAAACACATGTTCAAACCATTCAATATTTTCTGCACTTGACTTGAGCAACTGACCAAGAACTGTCTTACAAAGAAAGAGCAATACACGACTGACCAAAAATGACTTGTGTACAAATATAATTACAGGCTAATCAAGGAAAGGCAACATTCAGTGTGGTCAAAGGGGCAATCCAAATTAAAAGGTGATAGATGTTACTTAGGGGTTTTGCATTACTGATAAACTAACCTCTACCACTGTGCAATTTTTGCAAATGGAGTGATATAAAGCACCACATAGTTTCAAGAAATACATTAGTACATGTCAAGTTTTGTGTGCTTTATGTATTTTTTTTTAGTTTATGAGTTTACTAAGATAAAAAAAAAATATTTTTTTACTCTTGCATACTAGATCAGATACCTAAATAATCTGCAAGAGTTAAAGTGAAGAAGGTTGTGGCAACAGCCTGTCCTGTTTTTGAGGAGAAAGTGGGTGCAATGGAAATGATGAGAGGCACACAGATGTCTCTACTAGTCAGTTGTCCTGGTTTAAAACATAAATGTATGCCAAGGAAGGTGGGAATCTTCCTGGATGGAAAGATGACCCTCTCACTCCAAATTGTTATAACTTTGAAATTATAATTGTCAGGGCTTCCAGACAAAGATATGGAAAAGGAATAACAGTTCTTTACTAGAATATATATAAAACAAAACAAACAGCAACAGCAAAAAAGGGCTTTATTGCAATGTCACACTGCCATACAGAGGAGAGGTTTAAATTTTGTTATTACCAAAGTTTACATGTTCTGCTTATGACCCTGTGCTGTCAAGTCCCTAAAAAGCATCTTTCTTTAAGAGTTGAATTACTGGATTAAACATGATCACTGAAAACACATAAGAACTAATTCAGCAGCAGCATTTTGATGACACACTGAGGTCCATAAAGGATATAAAATAGTGTTTTTAAATTTTATTTCAGTCATGTATCAAAATGTCCAACTCTGTGAAGTAGATTCCATATTCTAAGCTATTAAGGCTCAGAAGCAGAGGAAGACTCCATCAGCAACTGGTCCCACACATGCTATATGGCCACAAAGAAAAAAATCTCTTTCTGAAATACTGTATAAAAAATTATTGAACAGCTCTTCAGTCTAACTACAATAATTTCCAAAAAGGACCTGTGGCTCAGAGCTGAGAAATACTTCGTGTTGTGCATTTACTCATTAGGAAATGAAGCTCTTACATTTCTAGCCAGGCTGATTTTGATAGCTACAATGGTAAAATATGTCTTAACTAACTGTATCTTATAGAGATTTATTTTTTTTGTTGAGTTGGAAACTGAAGCAATACATATGAGCCACCAATATGCACCAGTCTGTGCATAGAGATAGCTATGCACAGACTTAAAATACATATCTATATATTTAATCTCTTTGATACCAGTAGAGCCTTTGCACAGTGCTTGTAGAATCAAGGCCTTAACTCACATTAGCGACTTCAGGTACTCTTAAGTGGATTAGAAGTCAGTTGAATTTACAGATGAAAATATCTAATATGGCTTTCTCCACACTTGTGTTTTCTCTTTATTTAAAAAAGGTGTTCCAGTTAAAAAAGCATATTAAGTAACAGTAGTAACCAAATTCGTTCTATTGCAGCACTGCATATTGCACAGATGCAAATTGTCACCTTGTGCTCATGGAACTCACTGAAATTCACAATTATCAGAAGCAGCTTTTTACCTGCCTGAAAGATCCTTGTTAGAAACCTTCCAACAGAAGCACCAGCAGGACGGTGCTGCAGTCCATTTATAACACCTGCTCTGCAAGGTGTGTTAGCCAAACACTGGGAACCCATTGTGCTGCAGTTAACTGCTTTTCTGGGGCACTTTTCCTGGGCAACAGGACTTTCCTTGCCTCTGAGGGGAGTCACTTGCAGCCCAGTGATGGAAGCTTTCTCTCCCATGATCGGCTGTCAGGTGAAGTCTCCCCAGAGACAGGACTTCCCTCTGTTTTCTAAATGGGCTGTCCACTTAGACACTGTTATGTCAGTGTCCTCCTCCCCCTCACCTGTCCTAGATGTCCCCTGCATGTGGCACGTGTTAAGGCTCCCTGCGTGCATGCAGCAATAGTAATTTTTCACCCTATGTCAGAAAACAGTTTTATAACATAAAATCCAGACAACCTTGAGGCATAAATAAAGATTAAATTGGTTCCTCACACATACCTATTCACAGTGTCATCATTCCTTCTCCTCTACTGGGATAGTCCTTGTTAGATCTTTTCCCTCATCTCAGAGAAGAGGTCTGTCAGGGATGCTGTTCTGGCTCCAGGCAGCTTTCCACACTGCAGCTCCAGTGGGGTGGGGAACAACTTCCCCAGGCATGTACATGGGCTGGGATGGTTTCTCAGCACTGGTAGATGGCAAAATCTCAGTTAGTGGAGCAGCTGGGACTCTCTTCCTCTGCTGCCAGCAACAGGCAGAGCTCTATGGCAGTGGTGAAAACCTCTGCACAGGAGAGGTCCAAGGTGAAGAAGCACCATATGACCATCTCTGCTCCCAACTAGGCAAAAACTGCTCACCACCCTGTCAAGAAACACTTTCCTCCCTCCCCCAGAGCCATCCCAACAGTTAGGAACTCAGCCCCATCTGCTCTCTAGATCACCATCCATTCACCATCTCCCTGACAACAAATGGGAAGAAAATTCCCTTAGAAAAGTAAAAAAAACCCCTAGCCCCCAACACCAGTCCACCAGTCAAACTTTGGCCTACAGCCCTCCTTCATACTGAAAAGTGATTTTTCCCCTTTCTATGTCTCAGTCTAGGAGTGCTTGGAGAAAAGTGATCATTCCAGGAGGTGGTGGTGAGAGTAAGCCAATGGGTTAAAACAGAGTGCAAGGGAATGGTTTCTGGTGCTTCTGGGGCACCAGCAGTCAAAACTGGGGCAGTAATTATCTTTCACTGGAGAAAACTCTATTAAGAAATTGAGAAAAATACCTGAAATCAACTTTTCTGTCTTTCAATGACTCTGTCTGTTCTGCTTATATTACTTTCTCTGATAATGCTGAATTCACAGCTTGCTCACTCTTGTGGAAACCTCTGGCACCATGTAACAAGCAGTCCCAAAGCACCACATGTGGACTTCATTTTATGCTGTAATCTAATTTACCTTCTTTTTAGTGATCAAGTCTTCAGAGGATCCGTGGGAAAAGCCCTCAAAGTCTCCTAGAAGCACAGCACAATTAGGCTTCCAAAAACTCAAAGTACATTTTCTACAAATTTATTCAAAGCATTTTAGACCCCTTTTTTTCTTCTTTGCCCCCATAGGTTAGGTGTGCCTTCCATTCCTAATGAAGTATTAAACTGGGTGTAAACTTAAGGTAATGATGGGGCAATGAAGAATTGCTGTTATTCCTGCTTTGAATGGGGAGATGAGACCTGCTAGATAAAAGTTAGTAGTTTTGGAAATGCTTGAGACCTGGAAAACTCATGAGCTGAAAACTCAGTGAGAAGCCATGGGAATGGCAGTGTTACCAGCTTTGTTACCAGCTAAAATTTACTTGAGAAATCTCATGTAATTTGAGGTAGGTTTTGGATTTTCTCATTGGATGAAATTAACCCTAATGAGAATTTTCATGACAACAAATGAGACTGAACACAGGTTGTTGCCAGAGTTCTGTGTCTCTGCACATACACCCAGAGATGCCATCTGCTAGAATATAAGAAAGAAGAAAAGGATGGAAAATGTTAGGAATGCAGTTGAAGAAAAATCATGTAAAGACTGTATTTACAATGTTTTATTTTTGACGTTATTTAATCATCATTGAACTTACAAGAAAAATTCTGTTTTACACTTATTTTGTCTTTGCATTTTCAGATTTTCCAAGGTGAGCAATTTCATATAGATAGCATGGAAGGAAATGAAAGGGGAGATAGCATAGGTACAATGCTAGAAAGCAAATGTGCAGGAATACTATTGAAGATTATGTTTCCCTGTACTTCAGCATTTGAGGAAAGGAGGAGAAAAATACTATGAAAATTTGGTGTTCCTACTCCATTTTTCTAGCCAAACTGTGCCCTCCAACCACTAGAACATCCTCTGCTCTGCGATTCACTCTTAGTTTACTCACAAAGCATTTGGATGTAATGAATAAGGAGAGACATTTTAGTGAGCGTGATTGACGCGCACAGACAGATCTTGCTGTCTGCCAAATTCACTTTGTGCCCTGCAACTCAGAAGTGGCCAGAGCTGTGTGGTGGAGAATAAAGTTTCCACATGAGAAATTATCACAGGCACAGAACTGGCAGCTCCAGACAGTCGGAAATCACAGCTCGAACCTCAGAGCAGTGCCACAGGGCTTTAAAAAGTATGAAACATACTTAGGCTAATATATTCTGTGTTTTTGCATTTATGCTCTAGATTTAGAGACTTCAACTTGGTTTTGTTTGCTTGTTTGTTTTGGGGTTTTTTTTTGTTTATTTTTTACTTTCCCCTTTTTTCCTTAAATAAAATCTGACATCCTTTTGAAATTTTATGGTCTGGCAACTGGTCTCTGCAAATACTTTCAGAAATTGCAAGTCTTGGGATAAATTTGCAAGAGTTGTCAATACATTTGGTACAATAAAGGCTGCACCCTGCACAGAAAATTTCCTATCTGGTAGATAGAAGATAGGAATATCAGACTAAGATGAAATATGTCAGAGAAAAATAAGAGAATATGAACTAGAACTTCTTTGACTTCTCTTCTTGACACAAGCACAGGTTCTGTCTCCTAAACCTTGTAACTCACAGAGGTCTTTTGCAGGGGGAAGCCTTTCTCCACAAGATCAGGCTTTTTGCCATGTGTCTTGGTCTCTCTATTCCCCACCTCTGTGCAGTCCAAACAGGAAGGGACAATGTAAAAGCCACTGACACGTTATTAAATGAAAAATGTTCAGGAGAGGTCAGGAACGAAATCTCAGGGCTGTTTATAGTTGCTTGATTGCTGCCTGTGTAGCAAATAAGGCAACCATACAAAGGTCACCGTGTCTCATCCTATTACATCAGTGCCCTTTCAAAGTACATTGTGTCCCTTCAAGTTGTGTCACATCGAGAGCTGGTTGAGTGCTTCATTGTGATTGATATTCATTGCTAATTTAACTTTCTGCTACTGGTACATTACTTGTGAACCAATTCTTGTTCCTGGAAGCATATTTGCTATTTGCAAGAGTGTTTGAGCAATTTGCCAGCGCTCTATTTGATCGTTCATGTTGTTGGGAGAGTCACATAAAACAAGTGATTCCTTCCCCTTCTTTATCAGATGGCACTTCTTTTTTAATAACAGAAAAAATAAGATTACTAAAGCGTGTATTTGTTGATTCCTAATACAGCTGTAATCTCCTTAAAACCGAACAAAACCAAATAAACTAGCAAAGAACAAGAAAAGAGCCCGAATAAAAAGAACCAGAAACTTTGTCAAAGAAGCTGACAATGAGAATGAACTTGTAGGATTTAAAATATTGACTGTACCTTCCATACAGACTTATAAGCTGGGGTATTTTTTTGCATTACAAACTCAATTAAAAATTAAATCCCTCAAATGCTACGTGGAGAGTAAAACTCGTAATTCTCCGCTAGAGGACTCTCTTTTCTTTGAAATGACTCACTCCACTCTCACATGAAGACTTTGGGACCCTGTCCTTCCGTCCTCGCTGTCAGAGTGGTTACTTTATAAAATGTGTGAATGAGGTTAATGCTGAGGGACTCGTGTGAAGTCTCAAATGTTCCGTCTTTAGCTTTAAATGGGAAGCAGATTTTAAAAGCAGCATCCAAATCAATTAACCAAGCTGTGAGATTGAACTGAAGTGCATGGAAAATCTCACTCTGTTTTGACACATGTGTAATATTTTATACATACTGTTGCACTCTAGAATATATCTTCACCTTTTTCTGTCGTTCTGCCCTGGTTTTGACACATTCACACTCAAAAGTTTACCAAACATGATTCTCACTTGTGACCACATTGTTTTATTTTGACTTCAGTGAGCGCAGGAATTTGTTAGTGCTTTATATAGATTATTGAAACACCAGAGAAATGAAGGGTTTCTTTTTCTCAGCATCCCCTTTCATGTCAACCTGCCCCATTTAATGGGGAAATGCTAATGAAAGGGCTAATGTCCCCCATCAATCTGCTTGTGCCTGGCTGTGTGTCCCCTCTGCCTTTCCTCCAGCAGATATAATGATTGTGTGGCTGCAAGGTGAGCTGAATTAATCACCTGGCTCGACCCGAACAAAACCCGCTGCCACTGGTGCCAGAGCACTGGCTTCTCTGCCAGGGAGCTGGGGGTACCGTGGAGCTGGCTGGGAGGGCAGGGCAGGATCAGGATATGCTGTCAGCTGCAGATTAGGTGCAACATGATATGGCAGATTTTCAGGCCACTAAAAATGTCATGCAAACAGCAGTTTGGTTTTTTGTTTGTTTTGTTTCTGAAATTGGAGTTAGGTCACATCCAGGCTCCTGATCTGCAGTGTTGAATTCATGCAGTTTCTTGGAGTTCACTGGGTTCACAGCTGTTTGGTTTTTATGCAGCTACAGAACAGGTGGCCTAAGAGACTCAGACCAATAAAAAAATGTGTTAGCAAACTTAGGTTTGCTGTTTTTTTGGTTTTTTATTTAATTCCTCATGGACATTATAGTCACATGGCCGTTCCCTATGACACTACAAACAATAATACTCAAGGGGTGCAGTCATTGAAAATTATGAAGACAATATATTGTGAATCCATCAGTTTGTGCAAACAGTCTCTAAGTACTTACTAAATAGCACAGACTTGATTGAGCAGTGTCTACTGTATATGTATATGTATATGTATATGTATATGCATATGTATATGTATATGTAATGTCAAGTTGTAACATTTCTTACATCTCTGATACATTTATGTTAAAGCCAGATCCACACTAATATGGTTTAGAGTCACAAACACAGTGTGATAGTTTGATGTTTGCCTGTGCCTAACAGATTTTTTTACAATGTCCTAACTGCAATTACTGAGAAAGGAATGATAATTATTGCAATAAAACATATGAAATAACAACAACAAAAATGATAGTTTAACATTTAATATATTTTTTGTCTTTCAATTTTAATATATTTTTGTCTTTTTATTTTACTTTTGTATACAACTTTACAGATGCTTGTTCTTCCAGTAGCATAATAAAATATGTAAAATATTTACTGCTAAACATGCTTTTCTGGCTTTTTTCTTGTAATTGCTTTTGAAAAATACTGATAAAAAGCAAAGAGATCTTCAAAAGGCAGACCTAAGCTTAGAGAAAGCAAACTATTACCCAGACCTTACAATACTAATTAACTTGCCTTTCTTCTTGATGAACTTAAGAAGAGGAAATCTTTCATTGTAAAAAGGCAAGGCTGATCACCTTAGTGTTAATTACCTGATGCTGGATGGTCTATATAATAGGCACAGCTTAGAAAGGGATTCTCCTATGTATAAATTCAAGGAAGCCACAGAATAAAAGAGTGCACTTTTCCAGAGAGCAACACAATCCTGTTGCAAAGCTCCTTGAGTTAGGTTCAAACTTAAGATCCAAACTCTGTTATCTGCCTACATGCATATGAACAAATATAATTTTAGCTGCATATAGCCAAAGTTCCTGAGTGTTAATTTAAGGCAGCAATAATCACAACAAATTAATATAAAGCAAACAAAAAAGACACTGTAAGTCATTCAGTGTTGTCAAAATACAGTTTTAAACCAGCTAGTGAGCATGTATGCAGTATTGCAGTCTTCTCAGGCAATGTCTGCCAAGCATGGATGATAATTTTATTATGGAATAAAAACCAAATGGTTCAGGATGTATAAAGAAATTACTGAAGTCAGCGGAGCAGGAAGAACTATCAGTGGTTTAACAGGGACCTAAAAACCTAGATATAGTCACAAAAAATATGAGTTTAATGGCAGTATTTTGGAAGAAAGTACATATTTTCCTAGACAAACTGATAAAGTTGAATAAAGTGTCATCCCTCAAGGCCAAGTCCAAAAGCATTATTCCCAGAACATTATCTGACTTAAAAAATGTTGCATCCTCTCCCTTTCCTCACTTGTATCCTTAGGTCATGGTTGTAACCAAAATGGCAAAGTATTATACAGTAGAAAAAAGATGTCTTCTAAAGTTATAGGTATCAGAATGAAAATGAGAATACACAGTTTTGCAGAAAATAGTTCAGTTATGGAGATTTGAATTCATTATCTGTGATTCTTTTCCTCTTCTTGCAAAAAAGTCATCTTTATTTCTGCCAGATACATGCATAGGTGGAAAATGAAGTCCTTTGCTGATCATTAAGTGGAAAGATCCTGTTTTCTAGGTGAAAATGTCAAATCTTCATTTTCCTTTGGAAGCAAAGGTCAGCGTCTAGTCTCCCCTGCCTTAAGGTGTGCAAAAGTTAAACCAAAACCCATGGAGAAGAGCAGTTTTGTCATCTAACTGTAGTTGCCTGCAAAGGTTCAGCCTGTTGCTGTTGGTGCTGACCACTGTAGTATCTTGTGTGTCAGATTCAAAATCTTGGTCTTACTCCAATATACCAGGACTGTGTTTGGCACTTTTGAGTCTGTGGCACAGCAGTGTTCAGATCAAGGCTTTCCACAAGAGTCCACCAACCCTGTAAAGTCAAATGCCCAAGAGACTGTGAAACATAACCTTTCATAACCTTCTGCTCCAAGTACATTTTTTGACCACCACCCCTACCACATATAAATTTACAACAACATATACACTAATAAAGACTTAAAGAGCAATCCTCCTTCCCTATCTTGCTCTCAAAAAAAGAACTCCCTTTACCAAAGGTTTTTCTGTACACAGGTTCTCTTCCTGGGGGCAGGGTGAGAGGAGAAGGATGTCCCAGATGTTGGGTGCTGTGGTTGCTGCACTGTCAGAAAGCGCTCGGGCACCTGGGTGATGGGCACTGCAAGTCAGCATAGAGGAGAGGAGGTGCATCCACGTAACACCAGAAGCACAGTCAGTGTGACAAGTGGATTCAGCTCATTTGCTGCACCTCTATGAAGCCTCTTGTCCCCTTGCCAAGCCACACCATTTGTCCTGGCCGGCTGTTGGCAGTGGGATGGGGAAACACACAGGGTGAGCGCTCTTTCACAGAATGTGCACTCTGTCTTGCATGTCCTAGAGCACTCAAGGGATTAAACAATAGGAATCACAGGCAGAATTAGCATTTTAATGGGGAACAATGAGTTTGAAAATTCCCATAATTTGGCCTTTGAGCACCATCTGAAAAAACTGCAGGCACAGGGGGAAGGAGACAGAGAGACGGAGAATGTGCTCTGCCCAGACTTACGAGAAATCCCGGCTGTGTTTTAATGAGGGATGGGCTGAAGTAAGTCAATGCAGCTGACCTTGTTGGAGACACATTTTCCTCATGCTAAATCCTGACATTTCAGACCTGCTTTCACAAATTCCATGAATAGATGTCATTACTCATTATCACATTTATCACTACAAGTCTAAAACAATGAGGTGTCACCGAAGGGAAGGATTAAAATAGGCTCTAAAACTTCCCCCCCACACACCTTCCCAGGAAGTACCTGGCATAGGTCATCATATGGCCATGTGTTCTAAGAGGAGAAACAGAAGCCAAGCTCCTGATCTGAAAAACTGTTCCTCAGAGATGTTATTTTGCTGAATCCAAAACTTTCCATTATCCTGCTCCCTTCCAGACTTACAGAAGACATTGAGAACAGCATGGAGAGATAATAGCCACTTCTATCCTGTACTGGGGGTATATTTTTTACTTCACTGCAGGTAGCATCTAGTACACAGTGCAGATTTTTCCAACTTTTTGTAGTTTTCATCAGTGGCAATAAAATACATTGCAAAAAAAAATTTGACCATCAAATCCTGAACCTACTTGTAGCAAACCATCATGGGATAGCAAAGGCAATGAGAAAATGGCCCAATTGCCAAAGTGCAGAGAAGGTGAATACCTGTCATGCAAAAATTAGAGAGGCTGAAATTATCTCCTTAAATAAATCATTCATGAAGCCTGAAGACAGTCCAGACACCTTCTTTCCAGGCAGAGGTGATGACTGGAGCAGTCAAAGGATTCCTGCCCCATGTATAACCTTCCTCTGTTCTGCCAGAATGGCTCTCTCCATTGCCCCACAAGCACCCAGATCCTAAAATAAGTTTTGAAAATAAGTTTTGAAAATAGCTTTTTTTCCTCTTTACTGTTTGGGTTTTACTGTTTATTCAGGTAGGTTGGGTTTTTAAGCCCTGTCAGTTCTTAAGCCTGCTTCCCAACATGACCAGATGCAGAGTGGTGCCAGCATACAGGGAGGAGGAAAAGAAATAAGCAGGAACTAAGAGGAAAAAAAGATGGTTAAGAAAATACAGGGAGCTGTTGCTGTTCACATAGCTTGAGACATGGCTCCTAAACCTATTCCAAAATCCTAAATCTTTGTGATAAACACTATGTGCTAGGAATGGGAATCATGCCTTAAGAGCTGTTTTCATAATTTTCTTTTTTTTTAATAGAAAGAAAACTGGCCTCTCACAAATAGTAAATCCTGCTATTTGAAAATGAACTTTAAAAAAATGCTTTGGTTAATAGAATATTATAATTCTCTGTCATTTAGCCAAATGCAAACTCAGGTGAATAAGATTGCCAATTATCAGAATAGTTTTGAAAGAAAGGTATTCAGAACTAATTGTATGCTTCACTTGGATAGGCAGTCTATCAATTTGTGTTCGCAGTGCTATCTTCTATCCAACTGACAGTATTATGGCTTCCTTTTTTCTTATGGAATTTTTCTCATTTGAAAAAATCAAAGCCTTATTAAATGAAAATCCAGCCTCTCCAAACTAAACCTGTCAGTTTTTGATGGCACTCCATCATGACCGATGGAACAGTCAGGAGGGCTGGCAAACTTAATTTTGTTGACAATGGTTGGAAAATTGGTAGTTCTGTACACAGGTTTAGAGTGGCCTGGGTTGGAAGAGACCTTAAAGATCACCTAGTCCCAACCCCTGTGCTGTGGGCTGGGACGACTTCCACTAGACCAAGGTGCTCAGAGCCCCATCCAACCTTTCCTAATACTGGTGGGGAAATTGCTTCTCAGTTATTTTGGTGATGCAAGGAGCCTGGTCGTATATCAGAGTGAGAGAAGAGAGAATAAGAAGAGGGAGAGAGAGAGAATAGCTTTGCCTTTGCTCGTGTACTCCTCAAGTGCAGGCCTAAAATCCACCAAACACTGACGGATCTATTTTGCTTCCCCTCGCAGTTTCATTACTCAAGTGATAAAGTGCTGTCTGCCATACTGACAGCAGAAGGGGACCTAAAACAGGTCGTGTGATACAGTCTGGGATGCAAAAATTTTCTGTGGGAATAGATAATGCCCATACACATGCAGAATAGTGTAATAGCATATTCACCTCTGTATTATTTTACAGCATAAAATGTCAAATGCAGATGCCACTGTGTGGATCAAACAAAAAGAAACATTGTCTGATTTTGCAAAAAGTTTGATTTCCATCTACTGATCACAGATTCCTAGATTTAAAAGGCCAGAGGGACCATCATGATCATTCTGTCTAAGCTCTTTTATCACACAAGCCAGAGAATCTCACCCATTAATTTCTGCCCCAAGACCATAACTTGTGCTTGTGTGAATATAATTCTTTTGGAGACAGTTTTTTTTTCAGTGCCCAGGCCCATGACTCCAAGTAAAAAAGAATTGGGAAAATTTCTACAAATGCTGTAATTGTCTGCTGTTTGTTTGTTTGTTTGGCTTTTAAAAAAAATTTGAATGCTCTTGCCATCTTCTCTGACAAATCAAGTTCTGCACTTAGTCTGTCTGCAGTTAAAAGCACAGCAATACTTGCATCACCAACACCCACCTAACCCTTGATCTCTGCCAATGAATGAGCCAGGTTTGGTGGCAGGTTCTGGAATACAGAGAGTTTTCAGCTCCAAACTGGACAGACAAGTTAATTCCCTTGACATGGTCCACTGAACAGCCATCAGGTGGTGATAAATTTCAGCTGCTGTTCACCTGCACTGGGTTCACTTTTGTAATTGTAACTGAAATATTGTAATGTTCTACTCTGAACTTTATTATTGGTACTTTAGAGCAATTCATTTCCCCCTTTTAAATTGTAAGCAGAATTTACCATGCAATGTATTTGATAAAATAAAATGAAGGTGTAATTTAGTGTAAGACATGGTATACTTATGTTATTTCACAGAAGTGTTGAGAATAGTTAGCCCTTGCCTTTAAAAGTTTAGAATCAAAATTGCACAGAATATGCCATGGTAAAAATCTTGTGGTATATTATCCAAAATAACTCTAAAGATAACTCATATCACTGTGCTTTGCTACGTTCCTTGCATTTCCTGTAAATTAATCTTTAGTTTCCAACTGTTAATCTATGGAACTGCAATGTACAATATAAATGGGACCTTTTAAAAATAGCACAGTAATATAATGAATTAAAATGACAGTAGAGAAAAAAAATCTTACTATTGTGCCAGAAATCAGTTCAATATGCTGGCTTAGTCTTTTTTAAATGAAATTGAATTGATGAAGTTAAATGCAGTTCTTGCACAGAAAAAAAAATGTGTATGATAAATATTTATGTGGTCAGCACTTTAGAAGTAACATATTTTCACCATGTATCTGTATGATCAAAACTTGGGGTATCTTTATTGTTTTATTATTTTTATTTATTTATTGTATTGTATTATTTATACAAAAAAGCATGGGGTTGTAGTGAATGAACAGTAGAAAAGTTGTGTCCTGTATAAAGACATATTTATGATAACAGTTTGGTCTTACCCTTTGTGTGGAAGTTTACTTAATTTTCAAGGATGTGACTTAATTAGAAATATAAATAACCTGCAGAGTTGTTCTCTTTGCTGATTTTTTTTGTGTGTGTATATTCTACATAAAACATGTACAACAGTCATTCATTTGCACATGGGAGAATTCAAACAGGTGGAGTTTTTTTTATATTCTCAGCCCTCTGCTACTCAGCTCTCAGCCCAGAATTTTGTCTGAAGATTTCTCTCAAGGCTGCATTTCCAGTGCTTCTTTAAGCTGTCTCTGTATGGTCTGCTGCTTCTTTTTCAGTTTCCTGTTCTCTCTTTCACTAAAATGTTACTCAGCAAAACCTTTCTGACCATTTCTGCTTTTGATTTGAGGAGCAACAGGCCATAATATTTTGCTTAACTATCTTATATAGCATTTATTTCCATGATGGAAAGCAAAGATTTTTTTCAACCACTTTTTTTTCAGTGTTACACCTGAACATTTTCATTGAAGCATGAGAGAATCTATATTTTTAACCTTTGTACACCACTTTTATATTTAGTTCATGAAAGGCACTAGAGAAAAGATAAATGAGAAGGCTCTAGAAAACATGGCACACAATAAATACCTCACAAGAATCTAATACAGCACTTTTTTCCATACCTACAAATGGTTTCATTTTATCAATTAGCTCTTATCTGGACATTAGCAAAAAGATGATTACTACCATCCAATACCAATGCTCCCTGGCATGGATATGGGCCTTAACAAATCCTAATGGCTTCTTGTCAGGCCATAGAGCCTTTGACTCTGGGTGATGTTTATATGCCTAGATGGATTTCTTTGTTCCTGGAATTCTCCAAGGGATTTTGTTTCTTTTACATCACAGCTGTCCAGCCCAGGTACAGATGTTGGAGTTGGGCTCTGATAATGCAGTGAGTTCAGGTCCATAATCTTTGACAGAATCAGGGAATAGTTCCCAGAGAAAGAAAAACAAACAAAAAAGTGTGGGAGGACATTCCGCTTTGTGAACGTGTTCAGGGATCTATCTGATGGTGGACTGGGGAAAACTGTTCCTAATAATTAGGGAGATACTGTAAATTACTGTCCAAAAGATGGTGTTAATTACCTCAATCAACTAAAATTGACTCTGCAATCTTCCATTCTTGCAAAGGTCTCATTTTGGATCACTGATGCAGTAGTAACTAAATAACTGCTTCTCCTAAAAGTCAATGCTGGATGGAATTAATCTAAATTTAACTTTCTAAATACCGATTATCTATTCTATACCTGGTCTCAGCAGAAGAGAAAGCTTCCTCAGCAAGGATTTGCTGTACTGCTTTTAACACTCCCTTACAGCCTAGGTAATTCCAATGTAGATTCCTATGTGCAGGACAATGAGCTGTCACCTCAGTGTTGGTGTGCATTTCCATGGCAGTCACAGGAGCCCACTTGACTGGGTACCATGAGCAGCCTGCCAGAGGTCTACATGTGATATTTCTGGTGATCTGAATTGGGACATTAAATTCTACTTACCTTGGATTTGAGACTTCTCACAAGAGCATGGTGGCTTGCGCCACTCCTGTTTGTTGCAATGGCAGGGAATGATTCTGCAATCCATATTGACCTGAGCACATTGCTTTTGATTTTCATTGCTACTTGCTTTATCTGAGGTAACAACTAGCTTAGGAATAGCAGGCAGCTGTAGCAAAAGCTAGGAGGAATACTTCACAGTATTTGTTACTCTGTTCATACTGCTTCACGTGACTGATTGTAACTTGGCTAATAATTTTGGGTTAAATTTTTGTTAGTATTAAAATGCTTTATCTGCCAGAAGGTTTTTTTCCATGTTCTCACAACAGGTCTGAAGTTATTTGTTTGTAATCATAAGAATTGGTAAAAGAGGGAGGGCAGCAAGCATCAGGGCTGATATGGGAAGTGTCAGTCAGCTTTTGGATCATCATTTGCTACGACAGCAGAGGGAAGGAAGAAGAATGGCGGTCGCAAATTTATTTTAATGTGTCCTGCAACCTTGTGATTGATTAGAGGTAAAACAGATTGTTTCATCCTTTTTCCACAATTGGATTTTCTGGTTAAATCCAGAACTGCCGAAGTGCAATAAAACACTCTCATGAAAGCAGTAATCTCCCTAAATCTTCAAATTTCCCCCACCCCGCCTCCCCACCTCATTTCATACACAAACACGGAACAAAATGATGCATAAAAGCAGCAAAACTGATTACCATCAGCAGAGTTTCCTTTTTAATGTATTAGACCTTTAATCTTTTCTTAAGTATTGGCCATTAAAATTATTAAACTATTTCCCCTCCTCCTGCCAATGTATATTTTTTGAATGAATTGACTGAGGTATTTAAAAAATGTTACTGCATTTTTTCCACAGCTCTTCTGGTGTGGTTTGCTGTGTAAATTTTGCATTGTTTACTGAAGGCATCTTACTGCTTTCTGCAGAGCCAGTGGTTCTTGCAAGCTGCTGGAGCTGCTTTGCCCCTCAGTTCTCACCAGGAGCCCTGGGGGTCAGGGAGGTTCCCTGGGCAGCAGTGAGCAGGCAGAAAGGCTGCTCTCTGCACTGGAATCTGCTGGGAATGAGTATGCAGGTGTTTCAGAGCTACCTTTTACTTCTCCTTCAGGCTCATCAATTGAATGAACATTGGTCTTAAAACTGCCCACTACCAGTCACTTAACTACTGGCTAAATAAACATTATGACAGGGAATAATGTCATTATTTACCCGTATCCAAAATACTGCAGGCTTCATAGGGGTGGTGGCGAACAGCAGCAGGTTAAACAGGGAATTTTCTCAACAGGATAACTAAAATACCTGGCAAAGATATTCCAAAGTGGTGCAGGGTCTCAGGAGACCCTTCTGACACACCTCAGGGAGCCACTGGCTTTTCAGAAGGGTGGAGGACCCACCTTTTGAGTATCACACTGCCTGAAGGGATTTCTGTGATGGAGCCACCGCAAATCATCTTTTGAAAATATTGATAATAGATAAACTTAAGACTGTTGATCCCAAATTATGTGTTACCCTGTATATATGTGAGGTCGGTGTTCTCACACTAGGCTTTAGAACAAATGACAAGCCCTTCTGCAGCTCTTGATTTAATATAAATCTAGTCTGACAGAAATTAATAATGCAGTCTTGAAATATGAATCACGGAAAATGAGCAAGATAAGTTCTTTTACTAAATAAGCCACACACTGACCACAATGACTTCTGCTCTGCACCGTCTGCTCTCCCTGGAGAGCGGTGACTAAGAGCTGGGTGCTGTGGGAAAAATGTTTGGGTATAGCAGCTGAGTTTCTGGATGTTGTGGTCTGATCTTGTGAACACTTGAGCAAATGAGTAACTACCCACATTGGAGCAGTCCCACTGAACAGAAGCCGCTTCTTCCTTCCTTGTGTTTGTAAATAAGTGCTCAGCTTTCTCTACAAACAATATTTAGTCATTTACTTTACATTTCTGACTGTCAGTTTAACTTTCATTTCACTCAAAACAAGAAATGTTCTTATTTAAACAGGAGCTGAGTGCCACAGGAGTAGGCTGACAAGGAGCCAGCCCAGCTAGCAGTGTCTGAGTTTCAGTAAGCACACATGGAAAGTTGCATCAGTCATTTATTTTGAGCAAGTTCGCCAACTTGGCCCATCTTTCTGAATAGTTCACTTGTTTGATACAAGTAATGAAAGACATTCCACTTATCTTAATTGCTTTACTCGTGTCTTCCATATTCCTGTAATGGTTCCTGATTGTTCAGCCTTAGAAATTAAATGTATTGTCTGCTGTTACTTCCACAGTTACCCAGGATGGGCAGTTAGGTAGTACCACTGATGGATAGATGCTTGCCTTTCACTTTTAAAAGTCTGAAATTCAGTTTTTGCATTAGATTAAAAGTACAAGCAATGTTAGCTGAATTAATTTAGCTTCTGGCTGGCTCTTGAAACAAAGCAACCAAACCAATTGGACAGTGTAGTGAGTTGTCACTAGATATATTGGTAACTGCAGTTCTTGTGCTTAACTTACGTGTAGATAACCTTGTATGTAATCAGAGAAAGTTTGCTTTCAGTTAAATCAGTTGCCTTCTCGTCACATGAACAACTTTGATTTAGACATTTCTATAACAGACATGCAGAGCTAATGAAGTAATGTGAAGACAAAGAGACTGACTGAGATCTGGTTCTCTCCAGCAGTCCACAGGACAGTAGATCACGCTCGTTTAGGCAAATATGCAAAAACTAGGCAGTACCAAAATTAATTCTGCCCATGTTAACTTAATAGGGTTGTCTCTATGTATGCCTCAGTTTGTTGGCCCCTGGTACCTGTGTGGGGTGTAAGACAGGGGAATTTTGAATTTTAAACCTCCTTCAAATAAAGGGCTGCAAGAACATTCCATATGGTTAAAACAAAGTATCCTTTATGCCCTTTTGTTTGGAAACACTTATTGTAGGTGAATAATTTTCCACAGATTCATCCTTCCAGTGTCTGCAGTTCTGGTCTGCTTGGAGGAAGTACAATGATCTTGAAAAACAGCATGATGCAGGGTTTTATAATGGAAGGCATGTGGGACCCGTGGTGATAAAATGACCTGCAGGAATTTCTGGTGGGAGCTGTGGTCATTTGGGTGTTCTGTGCCAGATTGGTGTAAGGCTGAGACTCATAGAAGGGTTTTACAGCTGTTTGTCCTGTTCCACCACAGTTCTGTAAGTGCTCAGTGTGCTCCATATATGGCTACACTTGAAGTAATTCCTTTTTCTTTTCCTAATTTGTTTTTAAAAATTAATTATTTCATTGTCTGAGTTCAAGGAGTGTCTCCACAAAGAGCTGCAGCGGCTTGGCTGAAGGGCTGGTCACTGCCTTGATGGAGGTGAGACAAGGGAGAGATCAGGAACCTGCTAAGCAGGCTTTTCTGCTGGAAAAAACTATTATGTGGAACAAACCATTCATTTTTATTTGTGCTCTCACCTGTAACTTTAATTTACATCTCTGAAAACATGGTGCTGTGCTGGTACTCAAACAGCAGCTTCTCATCCAGCTCATGAGCACATTTTACCCAAACCTCACCTTATCTGCAGGCAGCCTGGGAGTTCCTCCCATTACCCTGCTCCCTCAGAAAGTGATTGCGAATTGTGAAGGCAGAGCACAACCAGTGCATTGCTTCCTGCTGATCAAATCTCAGTAAGAATTAACAGACCTTAGAAGAATTTCCCAGCAGACCTCAGTAGAAATTAATTAAGTACCCCTTCTCTACTGGATTAACCAAAACATTCTGTTTCATTTAGTAATGAGAACTTCTTTGATATGCATACTGGGTGCTGCAGCCCTGGCTCTGCCTGGCCTTGGGCCCTGCTGAGGCAGCACTGCCCTAATCCCATCCCATCCCCATCCCATCCCACAGGATCCTTTCCTTGCTGAGCCCCAGGGTGCCCACGGATGTCTGGGCTCTGGCTGACCCTGGTCACCATCCCCAGACCAGCCTGGCCCATCTTGCTGGGGTCTGCAGGACAAGGCTGGTCAAGGAGGTGCCTTGGTGCTGCCTCCTGGTCCAAATCCACATTCCCACAGCAAAGCCCTCCATGGAGAGAACCCTGTGTATGTCTGATTTAATTAGGTCATCAATTTTGCTTTAAGGTCAAGCTGAAGATCTGAGAAGCACACACATTAGCTTCTCAAAACCTCTTCTATGTACAACTAATATGGCCTCCGGGTGATGTTTTCTCTAAAAATAAATGGGCACAGAGCTGAAAGAGTCTGACTTCCAGACCTGTGAATCTCATGCTGGAAGGAGAGCAGGTGTAGTACTGTAGGTGAGACTTGCAAGTCCTTGAAAGGCAGGAATAATTTAAAGCATTTGTCTGTAGGACTTCTTGGTGCCATGGGAACTTCCTAGCAGCTGTATGGATACCCTGACTCCCCACCCTCATGCCCCTGAGGCCACAGACATCAATCTTGTTTCCCAGTGCCATCACTGCACCTTCACCTCTCCCAGTTCTCCTGCTGGACACAAGCCAGGGTAGAAAGCAAACTAGAGGAACATCATCACTGTTGTCTCCCTTTTCTACTGAGTTTCTAATGGGGATCCTTGCATTGCAAAATGTTTCTTTCTTAAACTCGGCTGACCCTTTCTAGCCAGGTCCAGAGCTCAGTATCACTACTAGGAGACTTCCATGAGAAGGTGAAAAGAGGGCAGATGGCTTCTCTCTAGGTTTTGCCTTTCGTTTTGGCTCCTGTTCATCCTCATCTGTCTTACAGCATAAGGGAATGCAGAGGTCTCTGAGCAGGCTACCTAGAAAATTCACCGTTGTGCACTGCAAACTGGGGAAAAGGATTCCTGATCCTGTAACATGCTGCTGCCAGGCCAAGGGCAATATAACACCATGGAAATCAGCTGGGATAAAGCTGGAATAGAGCTACAGTGGATCAACACAGAGAATAAACAGTCACATCATTATATTTATACCTGAGGCCCTTGTGCCTCCCAACTGCTCCTTGCACTGCAAAGCAGCAGCATGGCACTTGGAAGTAGGAATAAAACCACCTCTTGGCACAGCCTGCCCTGCCTGGAACAAAGAAATACAGCAATCAGTGTGTGCAAACAGCCTGGTTTTCCTTTTCAGAGCTGCAGGCTTGCAAGTATCACTGCTGACTGTCTTTATTCAACAAGAATAATGTCAAATGCTTTTCTGGCAGAAAAAAAATGCAGACTTTGACCACACATTAACCCCATTAGTATGGTGTTAACTTTTGACTTTAATTCTGGCACAGTGTTAGGGATACTTAAAAGCAGAACAAAATGAAAGGAAATGTTAAACACATTCCTCTTTCTCTTGAAAACGGGAACGATAATTTAAGGGTAGTGTCACGAGATGGTGGAAAGGGTTTCACATCTCTCTGTCTTGCATAGAGTGTTAGCAGAGGTAACCTGGGTGACTTGCAGACAGCTGAAAAGAAGAAACATGTAGCACAGCTTTTAAAAGTTTACCCCATGAAGTAATTTTAAATGTGTGTCTTAGGAGGAATAAAACTATTACTACAGTAATACATTCTCTAATTGATAAAAATATAATTAATATGAAATAGATATATATTTTACATTATATAAAATATAATGTGAAAAACATATAATTAAAATATTAATTTTTAAATTTAATATATTATAATTTATGCCAGCACTTTACATGCAGAGAAATAATTCTTTAGAAACATTTTTTTAGGGTAGTAAAACTCCTAAAGAGGTATAGTTTTGGTCTGTGAAAGGCTGCATATGCTGCATTGAGAAGTTTAATATTTGGCATGATGTTATTTGCAGCTTCACTTGCAAAAAGTGTCTGAGAAAATTAGGAGCCATAAATTACTAATTACAGAAAATTTCCAATAGCCAAATGATGGTTGCTTCCAGCAGTGAGATTACTATAACAAAAGCCAATACTGATTTCCCAAGACTACAAGATGGATAAACATGAGGCACACAAAGAGGAACGTGCTCAGCACTCTTTTAAGGTAAACCTGAATTTTATTTTTCAATGGTTGCATATATTTACTGAAGGAGAAATGTGGAGTCAGCAGCAATTGCATGGAGAAACCACTACATCCTATGGCTAGTAAACTCCAAATGTGCCACAGGGGACTGATTGGAAGTTACCTACAGCTCTCTCATTATCACAGCACTTTGCGTCTCTGGCGACTTTTGTCATGGTAAGCAGATTGCAGAGGAGTGAGTGCAGGATGAAATGAATCCAAGTACATGAGCACATTGTACAAGAGACCCACACTTCATCTACTCCATCGAAGCACAGGAGCAAACACTCTTAACTCTTCCGTAGCTCTCATTACTTGTTTTTCCTGCACTGGTAATACCTAGCTTTGACAGGATTATTCCACTGTGTCTATTTGTAAGTACTATAAAAATGAAAAAGATGTTCCACACAAAGGATTTTCTCATTTTCCTTAATAATTGAACGGGCAGAGGGTGAGCTTGAATTCTTCAAACAACATAAACACCGTCAACACATCCAGTGGAGGGACAGAGAGGCTGTCCAGGTCCCCCAAACCTTTGCTTGTCTCACCTCCTAGACCATGCTGGGAGCAGTGCAGGTGCAGGGGGTACTGAGACACTGACAGCTTGTCCCTTTGCTTGTCCCTTTGCAGCTTGGTGCTTCCAGAGGAAGCAGAGGAGGTGCAAATGGTCACCACAGACACGCTGAGACCAATGGCTTTTAGGCTGGTAGGCCCTCCTTCATGGTAAATAAGAAGATCTAGCCACTTTGGGTTTTTTTACTGTATGAAGAGGAGCATTTATTTGAGCTTTATATACACTAGGAGCAGATTATGTTATTTGGATGTTCAAATTAATGCAGTTTTTTTGTGGTTTTTTTTTGCTGTCAGACAACATAAAATGCATTGCTTGGGATTTCTCTGAAGTTTCACATCACATTAGTTGTAAATTACAGATTTAAATAACAGGGATGAGAAATGTGGTATAATGCAGCACAAGAATTTTAGCTGAGATAACACAGAAATAATGGATGTTCCTTTATAGCCCCAAAATTTGTTAGAGTAGTATAATTTATACTGTAGTAAATGAAATATTAGGCTATATTCAGAATATCGTTGTATTAGACATTGTAAAGATATACCATAACTGATTGTTTGTGTCTCAGAGCTATGATCTAAGAGCCTTAGCAGGACAAAAAAGCAGCAGAAGGGAGAAAAGGGTGACAAAAACATTTCAACAACTAAAGTGTGATTCATAGCCAAGCATTAAAAGCAAGTATCTCACCACTTCTGATGTTGTCCTCTCTACATGGGCAGCAGAGCAAGCAATGTGATGAGCAAGGTGTCACTCTGTTTCTGGCCAGAACTGCACCAGGCACTACCAACTTGAGGAAGGCTCTGCCCTTCTCTCCACTCAGCTGCACAGGTGCCTGAAAGCTGAGTGCTTGGTACCTGCCAAACAGCAAATTTCAGTGTAGGATTATTTGTTTTTCTTTCCTGTCAGTGACTTCTGCTGCAGTCACTTTCAAAGACTGAGCATCAAAATCTTTCACTTAATATTCCAAACATTACAAAATAAATTTGGATGCTAAACTCAATCAATGTGTATGCTTTTTTTTGTTGTTGTTGCTTTAGAAATGCAGCTAGGACAGTGTGGGGGGTCGTCCCTGGCTGGACAACCAGGTGCCAGTGACTGAAGTCACTCTGTCTCTCACCTCATCAACCAGACTGGGGAGAGAAAAATACAATTAAAGGCTTGTGGGTCTGCTGGGTGTCTGCAGAGTAGAACCTCTCACATATCCTCACTCCTTTCTTCTTTGTCAGTATCTGACTGCCAGATGACTGTAGTAGTTGGATATGGTAAAACCAATAAACATGGTATAAGTAGCAGCTACCTTTCCTGGAATTATAGGTCTTCAACTTATTTTTCCTGTCTTTCCTGTTATTTCCTTACATTTATAGGAAGAACAAGTAAATGTTATTTAGGATTCATATGTCAAATAAAAGCACTGCAGTTAAAACCTCTAGATAAATATGTGTTCTTGAAGTAAGCTTCCACTGAGAACCAGACAGTTTGTAGATATCTTTCATATGATTATTTCAGCCTTATATTTTTCTCAATAAGATTAATATTTTATTTCATTTTAGCTCACATAAATTCTTCAAAAGGACACTATGAAAAGGTGGCAAGAGGTATTCAATTTCATACTGAGTCAGTGAAATCATTGCAGGTCCACTGAGTTAGCTCCCAAGTACTGTTTTCCTAATCATACTTGGAAGCATATCTTCATTCTTTTCATTAGTGTGAGTAATTCTTAGTAATTCTTAGTAATTAATAGAAATAAGCAGCCTCAAAGAAGGCAATGCAGAGGCTTTCAAGCCTGGATCTCCCTCAGTGCAAACAGAAATACTGATTAATGCAGTCTCCCTTCTGAGTCTCCTCTGCCCTCTTTCCACAAGCATTTCTCTGAATCCACATCTTCACTGTCTGCTCAGAGCCGTGTCCATTCTGCCACCAAAGTTACTCCTGACTCAATCCCCTTGCACCAAGGGTGTCAGAGGCTGGTAGCCCCATGGGCTCTGCCAGAGCTTGTCCTGGCCCCAGGAGCATTAAAGGAGCCCCAGGCTCTGGCAGGGTGACAAATGCATGTTTATGCCCTCACCATGGGGATGCTGTTGAATCTTCAGCTCAATGTGCTCTTAATCAAAACTCATAGGTCTGTTCTCGTCCACAATACCAATGTTAAAATAGAAACTGTAAATAAATGCAGTAAGTGGAAAACAGCATTTATTTTCTGAAGGTTCTTTGTCCTTTTCCTGCTCTCTTATGATCTTCCACACAGATGCCCATTTTGTGGGAGATACTACCATAAAAAAAAAAAAGTGTTGGCCCTTAAAAATAACTTAGGAGAGTTTTTTCCTTGTTTTTGGATCATTTTCCAGGGAGCAAAAGCTGATGAGGAATCAACCTACCAAAACAAAAAAGGGTCTGGCAACCACCAAAGTCTAAGACACCATTTTAGAGAGCTGAAGCAGAAACAATAATTGGTTTCCCAAAGGAGAGCAGATTCCAGAGACTGGCAGAGAGGCACATGTAATAGGGAGAGAAGAAATGAAAGAACCTGAAAAATTTGTGCCTCAATCTTAAGAATTTGTCAGAAACTGATGAAACAAAGGCATGGGGATGCATAGAGGACCTGCACTATTTTATCTAGATTTATTGCCTGTCATGGTAGTAAAAGAACAATTAGTCCAGAATCTCTTTTGAAAGGCCTTTCTGTTATAAGCTGTAAGTGCTACCTAGCTACAGACAGGCTAAAGCAACCCCAATTTGCTCATGTGGTTTGGAAAGAGGAAGTCCTAGGTTTGGAACTACTTCACAAGGCTCTACTCCCATAGGGTGCCCAAGAAGCTGCACATTGAGGAAGGCAAGGAAAGAGTGGGCTGGACTTCACCCAAACCAAAGACAGCTTTGGAGTGCATCAGTCCAACACATGTAACTAACCACTGACACCTGGCTACACAGCCTCTCCTTATTTCTTTATGCCCTTCCATAAATGGCCTTGTCCAGCTTAAGAAATGAGTCACTCATTCACCTTTTTCCTGGAAGGATCTCATGTGTCTGCATTCACAGGCTGTAGGTGGATGATCCTCTCATTGAGCTGCCCCATCTGCCCCACTCCTGCTCATTGGAGCCTGGAGTGAAATTCAGTGGAAGTTCAGAGAAGCTGAGATGCACTCAGATCCACTCTGCTGGCCCCAATACAGGCAGAAAATAGGCAGCAAAAAACAGCCCAGGACCTACAGGTCAGTCAGTAGTGTACAAATGGTACTCAAAGAAACTTGCTATGGTCTCAAATACATCTTAAATGAGATTGTAATTAACAGCCATTAAAAACCTTCAAGCCTGTTGAAAGACATGCTAAAAAAGCTTTTGTCCCATACTGTTCTTCCCAGATTTCTCTCAGAGTTGCTAAGAATCTCCAACCACAAAAGCCTGTTTTCCTGCTGCTATTTTATAGATGAGCATTTCTGAATTTACAATGATGTCAGACCCCTCGGATGTCTCTGTGTATAGGATAGAAAGCCAAACTCTTTAACCTCAAGAGTGGTATTGCATGAGTTGAGGGTTGTGCTTCTGACTTTTACTTCATTACCATTAGGCCAAGTTGATCTAGCTGATGAAAACTGACAGCTCCTTCTCTCAGAATCTTTAGGATTATAGTTATGTACCACTTAAAGTTTCTTCTGACAGATTTGTCTCCATATGGTCATGCTTCATGCCAACATGAGATACTTTGTTAAGAATTTTTAAGTACTGCAGCCAATACATGCCTAAATCCAACCACACTCTTTCTATAATACTTGTCTATTTAATATCCATGGGTGAACTCCATGTTTGTATCAAAACTCTCTCTTGCCATCAATGTTACCTTGATAATTAGATTATTAATATGCTATGACCATTAATTAGTATGATTTTCTTTTGTATAATTTCTCTCTTGCCTCTATAAATTGTCTGTTGTCAGATGCTTGCCATAAATTGTTTGCATAACTGATTAAAACCTGGCCAGCTTTTTTGGCATATAAACCTGGGAGAATCCTTTTTCATACTCATAGAAATAGTAACCTTAGTTGCATCAGCAGCAGTTCAGGGGTTTGGTTATAAAGCAGTGGCTGAAACCAATTGATGTGGTTAATATGCAACTGACTTGGTGTCTGTTGGAATCTCAAGGGGAGAAGGTCAAGTTCTAAGTAACATCTACATCAATTATAAAAACTAAATATTTTCTTATATGGAATAACAGTTTTCCTCACCATTCTTTCATATCATGTTTCAAAATGAAGATATCCTTATTACATTGTATTTTGGCCGATAATACCTGAGACATCCTGATCTTTCTTATTCAGTGGTCATCATTTTATTGTCACTCTGACAATATTTATTTTTCACTGCTGGAATATAGCCATGCTCAAAATTTAATGCACAAATTTGTTGCTGTCTTTAATTCTTTAATACTTTGGTGTCTTAGTATTTTGCAAGGTACACAACAAACCTGATTATCAATTACATTAAGACTTTTTTTTTTTTTTTTTTTTTTTTTTAAGTCAGTCTTCTATCTAAAAGGATCTTAAAGAGTCTCTTGAGAATAACTCCTGCATGAAAAACCCTGTAAGCAGCACAAGAGCTCTAACTCTTTGTCCCTGCCTGTCAGGAGGGAAATACAAAGACAGGAATTTGTTGTGCTATACAAGTCCTTATCTTTGCATGACTGGTAGTCGGTCGTGGGACTCAGAGCCTTGGGTGCCTCAAATTTTTGGCACATCCAGCTGAGTGCAGAAAGTACAGATGTTTCACAATGAGAAAAAAGCACCTTGCTGTTGTGTCCCAAGTTAGCTACCACAGACACTCATTGTTATTATTGCTATTATTATGATGAGGGGATTTTTCTAAAGAACTGCCATTTGTGGGGTAATTTTCATACTTCTGACTCTATCAGCACAAAGGTACCTGGCTTTGGTATTCTGAAAATAAGATGTGGCCTTCATTTCCTTCTCACCCTGGCTTGGTGGATGCACTGCATCCCAGGCATTCAGAATGCATTCAGTGCACCTTTATTCTCTTATAATCACCTATAGTCCTTAGTGCCTAATGAGAAATTAAAGATTTATGCTCTAGGGTATTCCCACGTTAGCTTCTGCAACTGCAAATGTTTTAAGGATCTGAATGTGATCTATATTCATCATCTCTTGATTTCAAAATCAAATTTGGAATTTGATTTCAAATTAGAATCATTTCTAATTTGAAATTTTAATAATTTAAAATTTGGAAGTATTTCTGTCAGGCTTTACAATTTATATGTCTGTCATGCATTTTGCCAGGAAATGTGATTTAAAAGATCTTGACCCTAACAAAAAATCTGCAAAACTAACACATTTAAGATGTTAATTTTTTCCTTGGCTACTCCGTTATATGCTGTTTGGTCCTATTTGGATTCTTTTCTAGCTGAGAATAGTACTGTCATGCATCCAAATATCAAGATCGTAAGTACATTCAAATCTTTTAAATGAAAATAACTAATACTTGCAGTCAGTAGTGGAAAAGTATGGAATAGACATGATACACTTTGGCCAATGATCACAGGAAAATTTCTAATGAAATGTTATGCAGTTTCTAAGATTGATAAGAAAAAGGGCTAGGGGGTTAGAATTTAAGGGTTTTTTGGTTTAAAATGTTGCCTTAAAGGGTGGATACGCAGCTGTCAAGATAGAGCTTACACTCTGTGGGCAGACAAGTCAGTGTGCCTGAGACTGGAGCCTGTAGTTCCATAGTACTGACATGTTTGAAAGCAATACTATTCTATCCCCTGGCAGAGTAATTAATATCATGTACAAAATAAGCAAACAAAACCCCAAAGTCTACCGCTCTTAATCTGACCTCCCCGCCCCAGTCCTACAGAACTAGAGTTGAAGACCATGAGATCAGAGAATCACTATTTCTCTTTTGATCTGAGAGCTCTGTGGTGCAGGGGATCCTGCTGTTAGAAGAAAGATCAGCAATTTCAAACAGATTTTTTCAAATATTAATTTTTTAAATAGTCAATTCTTATTGACTAGAGACCACCTATGACAGCCAACCTTTACATTTTCCAACTCTTTAGTACTTTGTTTTGCAGCTTCAATTTTAATTATAGTTGTTGTGGTTTAACCCAGCTGCTCACTCATTTCCCCACCAGTGGGATCAGGGAGAGAATCAGAAGAATAAAAGCCAGAAGACTTGTAGGTAGAGACAAAAACAGGTTGGGAAGACAGAATGCCAACATTCCAAAAATCCTTCCTTCTCCCTTTTCCCCCCCACTTATATGCTGAATGTGGTGCCATGTGGTCTGGAATATCCCTTTAGTCAGTTTGGGCCACCTGTCCCAGCTCTGTTTCCTCACAGCTTCCCATTTAGCCACAGTCTCCTCTCCACTGTGCCAGCACAGAGAGCAGAAAAGGCTTTGGCTCTATGTAAGCTCTGCTCAGCAATAACAGAAACGTCTCTGTGTTATCAACCTGGTGTTCAGCACAAATCCAAAACACAGCCCCACACCAGCCATGGTGAAGAAAATTTACTCTACTCCAGACAAAACCAGTAAAACAGTGAAATTACATCATTTGGATGTCTTATTTCTTGTATATATGATGTACATGTTCAAGAGAAGGAAATGTGTTAACTTCTTTAACTTGTAACTTAACTGTAGCAGAAGAGAGTTTTAGAGAAAAAAAAAAAAACACTTCTGATGCTTGAGGGAGTTTTTTTTTTTTTTGCTTGATATCAGAGCCTTACAACAAACAGTGAAGCTGTGAGAGATTTGTGATGAAAAAATCTAGTCTTTTTCCATGGAGTGTATTAGCTAACCTGACTACCAGGAAGGATAGAATTTCTCTGTATTAGCCAGTGAAAGTTATGTGTGTCACTAAAATAAAGAATAGCAGCCTAGTACACATAATAGAGTAATGAAACATTAGTGACAGCTTTGAAAAGTCAGGGTGCAGGTTCTGCTGGGAGGAGAAGTCCCTGGAAGCTCTTGCAGCAGCCCTTACCAGCCTTGATTCAGGTATCAGAGCTGTCACCAGCTGGATCACCAGGCAAGGCCGTTCTGAGCCAGTTCAGAAATGAGAACAAGGAGGCATAGCCAAATTAGCAAAAGCATGCAGTGGTGATTTTCTGCCAGCACGTGTCACTGGTATTCTAGACAGCTCCCTGCTTGTCTGCCCTGTGCATACCAGGCCACCAGCCCTGCCTCACGGCAGGAATATTTTGGGGCAGTTCGCTTAGACAGGGCCAGCTTTCCTTTTCCAAGGTCAACTGGTGACCCAGGAAATAGCTTTGTAAAAAGTGCCATGCCACAGGCAGGCCAAAATGCCCTGGGAATCTTGGCATTACAAGTACCATGTGCTATTTTTGCCTCTCTCTTGAGCAGCAGAAATAGCAGCAGCAGCAGCAGCAGTGTGTGTCCGTGCCTGGCAGGGCTGGGAGAAGATACGGCTGCACTGAGGCTTGGCGTGGGTTCCCTGCCCACTGTGGACCACATGGAGAAGGCAAGCAGGGACCAGCACACAGGGGTGTGTTCTACAAGAGCTCCAAGGCAAGGAAGGGAAATGTTAAGCTTTTCCCAGCAGAGCTGAAGTGTATGGGTGCCCCATACAGCTGGGTTTGGCCTGAGGCTTGGTTCTGGCTAGACTGCAAAGGCATCTGCTGTAACTGCTGCATGTAGACATAATGGCCAAGGTCTGATGTCAGTGTCCAAAGAGAAAGATGCTACAGAGCTCTGGAGCCTGCACTGAAGGGTAGCCAAGAATTTTTTTGGTGAAAATGGACAAAGTGGAAGGGTGAAAAAGTTTGCAACCTTGTGGCCATGATGACAAAGAAAGGTAGAGTGCCTCTTTTCAGCACACGAGTCCTGTCAGGATGGATTTGAACGAGAAAAGTCCTTTCTTTTATATCATTTTTGATAGGGAAAACAGAAAACTGACTTTCTGGCTTAGGGGAAGCCTAGCTAGCTGCCATTGAGCTGTGAATGCTCAATACTGCTTGCCTCCTGTATGTTGGACTGTGAACTGCTGGCAGTGGTTCTTACCTGCAAATATTTACTGTTGCATCCTTTGCTGCAAGTAATAAGCTGTCTGCAGCTGGGCTGCTATGTCTCAGAACACTGTACCTGGCAGAGGTCACTTGTATGACTCCTGCTCAAGTAATATGGATTTTTAAGGAATCTCTTAATGCTTTTCTTCCCAAAAACATAAAAACATAGGAAAGAAGAGAAATAAGAACTGCTCCAATTTAGCTGCTCCCACTGAAGCATAATCAGCTCACCAGTCCTGACCATAGAATCAAAGATACACATGTAAACTATTAATAGCAGCACAAGCATACAGATATTGCTGAAAGCGAGCAGAGACCATTTCTCCCAGATTTACAAAACAGGACAGCTTAATTCTCAACTTTCTGAAGCCTAAGTGTCTGGAAATTCCAAAATTAGAGATGTGAAAGTGGTGTGTAAAAAATTTAGAAGCGTTTTATGAATATCAGTGTTTGCATGTCTTATTTCTGATCTAAATAGTATTTAACCAGAAATCATGGCAACCCCAAGAAGGACTAATGAGAAGGTCATTCTGAGGCCATGTGTTTTGTCCATATAATAGTGGTGGTTAGGAGACAGTGTGAAACACTCAAGTCTGCTTTATGCCTTATAGAAAGGCCAGAATATTATGGAAGAGTTAGTGACCTGGAAAAGGTTTTAGAAAGAGTTGAGGGCTGGTTTCAAGTGAAACATAGACAGGAAAGAACTTCAAGATGGGATTTAAATGCAAGTATTATAGTTGTATTTCTGATGATGTCAGAGAAAAAAAAACCACCCAAACCTTACAAAACAAACCGAGTAAGAAAAAAATCCTAACACAAAACTGAAAACAAAGGAAGAACTCTATAAAAAAAAACAGAGGAAGCAGTGGTAATCATTGTACCTACTCACAATAGTTAAAATAAGGATATATTTCAAACCATGAGCATATGGAATTAAGGCTTTTCCCTGGTCTAGAGATGAAGCAGGTTTGGATTCTTTTGCAGTCAGGTAGTATAACTAGGTACTTATTCTGTAGAGAAGTTCCTAAGGACTTAGAGTGGGTTTCTCTCTGTCTTCACTGTCCAAAACATTCTATTTCATGTGCAAAACGTATTCAATTTTTGATCAAGTTCCTAATTCTTTCTGGTTTTTATGTTACTCCTATGGAAGTACACATGGAAGTTTTCACCCACCACGGCTGAATCTCCACAAGCATTGGCTCTCCATACCTGGGACCTGACCTGAGCAAGTTGGACCCTCTCATGGGCATCAGACCATGGAGGGAAGCAAAACTTCACATTCTGCAGTCAGTATTTGTAACATGGCTGCAATGTGTGCCTGGAGCTGAGAAGTATTTCTGAGTCCCACCAGGCTCTCACAGCCTATTCCTGCACCTAATCCTGTAGACAAGGAGGCTGAAAGGCTGATAGCACCGTTCCAAGGGCAGGCACTACCTGATCTACACAGGAGAACTGAGCCTTGGATCTTCTCCTGCAGGGTCTAGGCCTCTCTTGCTCCCTTGCTGGACTCACAGAAGGACCTCATGGACCTGGAGGCAGGCAACCCCATTCCCAGTGCATGGGAGTGGACCAACTGGATGCATGAGGAAGGGGAATGGCGGGGAGAGAAGGAGGTCACATCCCCCTTGGCTGTCCTGCTAATTCCACACCTGAGTTTCATTACGTTATTGCCTTACAGCTGACATCTCATTATGGAAGCTCACAGAAGGCCTGGACTTTTGAACTCAAGAGCAAAGGTCAATTTTTGCCACTAAATCAAGGTGGCAGAGGAAACATATGGTCCATGGTTGATCCCTCCTCCCTGTCCTGATCTATTAGAAACCAAGAATTGATTTTTTAGAAGCAATTGTCTTCGCATTTATGTCCTTTGTATTTGGTATTTGGGATCAGTTAGATCTATTTTAAAAAAAGAACAAACCAAAACCAAAGCCAAAAAATTCCTACATAAAATCCCCAGTAAACCTTTATACATAGGTTTCTATTTAGCTACCTGATATTCTAAACGTTTTTACCTTAGAAGTAATTTTAAACTGTTGTCCCTGACATTGCCTTCTGTTGAACTCTGTTACAGTCATTCCTTGCAATCCCTCTATATTTTAGTAAGTTTTCATCCTCTATCCATATTCCATTGTGACTGCTGTTGGCTCAGATCCTGCACTAACATGGTCAAGAAATGCAAACATGATAGAAAAAAAACCCATAGGTGAGCTAAAAGTCCTTCTCTGGGTAATTTGTATGCTCTTCCCAGCTAGCTGTAATAGCATCAAATCAAAGTGATAAGGATACCGCTAAAATTGCTTTAATTAACGTCAGTTTTACAGCCATAAATCATTATTAATTCCCACGTTAAATTTTGGAAATGGCCTAGATTTTTTTGGCCATTGCCACCATTCATCTGGAACTTTTCCCATTCGCAGACCTTCGCTTGTTCTTCTTACTCTTGTCCTGATGTTTTCCCTGTCAAGTTGAGTTTCCATCTGGCCTGAATGTGTGCACAAAGTTACTCTCACTCCTTCAGCCATGACCCAACTCCACCTTCTGTCAGTGCCTGGCCTTTTTCTAATTCCAGAGGTAGATGAGATGCTGGAAGTTGTTGCTGCCCTGCCTTTCATGAGACAAAATCATCGATCGGAGATTGTCTTCCTATATTAGTGCGTTATTGCATTTTAACAATACTTCGGATGTCTACGGAGACAGTCCAAGCACATCACTGATACATCTACATAGATTAAGCTTTTCCTTTTAAATGGAATGCAGCCACTTCTTTCACTGGGAGTTCTTACTGACACACATGTTAATGAAGGTGAATAAAATATTTAAATTGCTTAGCAGCTCATATATTTTACTCGGTGTTGACTTTGCAGTTACTATTTATCAGGCCTTTCTCTTGTTCCATTTGGGAGCCTGGACTAGTTTGTCTTCACTGTTTCATATGTATTGATAAAATCCACTTCTTCTGGAGGGAATCCATTCTTTAGGAAGACTGTGATTCTCCTGTGTTTCGATTTTGATTTCTATTTATATACTTCTCTTACTTAACAGTATTCAGCTGCCCTGTTTGCTGTGTCATTTGTATGCAGACGATATTTGGATACCCTCTCAGTCCCTTCAGAGCCTACAAAGAAGTTTGATGTTTTGTGTAATTGCCTCTGTGATATTTAATCATGGGTAACTTCAAATTTTGTTAAACTTAACGCGGACAAAACTGAGTTGCTATTGATTAGTTCACTGGCGCAGAGGTCTCAGGTGTCATCTGTGGTAGTTTCCATTTGTGGTATTTCTTTTATCCTTCAGATAATGCTTGTGACCTTGGGGTCGTTGTGGATTTGGTGCCTGCTTTTGAAGCCCACATCAATCACGTAATTAAAGTGTCTTACTACTGTCTTTGGAATCTAGCCGGGCTGAGACCTATGCTCCTTCTAGCCCACTTGCTAAAACTTTAATCCATATTTTTTTGGTCTAACTTGACTACTGCAGCTCTTCCATGTGCCCTCCACTGTTTGCATTAGGAACACAGTCCAGCTGTTTAGGAACACAGTGAATTAACCATGTTCATTGAATTCCATTCTAAGTAGACAATGTATTTTTAAAATAGGCTAGATCCTGGGTATCACTTGGCTGCTTCTTAGCAGGGGGCTTTTAATGATATTTCATTTAACAGGATACTTTTTCCAGACAGACCAGGAGAACTTTACATGAATCATATCAATTTGCACTGTTGTTTTTCAACCTGTTTCTGAATGTGGATGACTTTAAATTATTAGAATCTCAAGATTCCCATCACTTAATGTTATTAACTGTTATGTGTTTGGCAAATTGCAGAAGCTTTGGTTATGATTCCGTTACAATCCTGTCTTTACTTGCTTGTCACTTTGGGGATACAGATTTCAAGAACAGTATCTACTAAAAGCTGACTATTTTCAGTTTGTATTTGCATTTTTATTCAGAATTTATTTGAACAATCCTTTTTTTTTTTTTGCCAATACAATGTCATAGGCCACATTCTTTTCTCACTTATGTCTACAGAATTCATTGGGATAGTACAGGATTAGCAGAAGCCTTGACCATGATGCAGAGTTTTAAACAATCCAGATAAATCTATACATGTATGTATGCAAAGGGTTAGCTAAGTTTAAAATTCGTTCAACTTTATTTAATCCAGGCTGATTGAAGGTACTGTTAAACCACACTGAAACAAATTAAATTAAAATGTGATGCAGCCCATTTTCTTGTTATAAAATCACGTTATATGTTTGTATTTTTGAAAAGTTAATGTGTAAACATACCTTAACAGCAGGCTGTTGCCACATATACCTAATAATGGTTCATACCTCTCCTAGAAGGAGAAGCACATTGAGGTGAAGTATGCTCTGACACACAGTGAGTAAAGACAAAAGCTAGAAAAGGTAATCCACAAAGAAGCAGGACAACAGTTGCATGTATCTGAAATTATTCCCCTTAAAATCTCTTGAAAGGAAGAGTAACATGGAGCAGAAGCAGATTATCAAATATGCATGCCATGGTGACGAAACAATGCTCCTCTGCTTCTATTGCTTGACACACAGAGTCACTGCTGTGATGGCAGGAGACAGGAAACTGGCTTTCAAATACAATAAAAATGGCAAGTGTACAGACATTTTGTTTGGTTTTCCTTTCAGTAAGGTTCTGTAAATAAGTGCCTGAAACTATTCATCAGCATTGCAACATGCAGTCTCAGTGTTTATACGGCAGCCAAATGGGTGAATTTCACTGCAGCAAACTGCCACAGGAAAGATTAATTTGCACTGAATTAAGTGGAGTAGTCCATTGTCTACCTTTGCTGTGATACTTTTTGTCTACATGGCCAAATCTAACCCAAGGCTGTTCACTTAGATGTGAAAATCAGATGTATATGGGATAAACTGAATGTTTTATTTATAACAAGAACATTAATATCCAGCATGCTGTGCACTATGAGCAAGGATGGTCTAATGGCACTCTGGAGTGGCTTGCTCCTCACTGAAATGTGAACTTCCATCTCTGACAAAGAGGTACAGGAACACTCTCTGAAATTGGATGCTCTTTCTGAATCATTACAAAATTGTCTGGCAGTCACTGCAAGTGTTAATTGCTTCAATGAGAAGATAACCTACCTCTCTAATTAGAGAAAGCACACCGGCCTAAGCAAGGGAAATGGCTGAAGCTTTGCCTAGTCGTCTAAAATGGATCCCAAAAGTGATTAATTTTTCAGCACCTGAGCAGCACTACCTGCTTTCCTGATGTCTGCCTGCAGCCTCTGTCTTGCAGGTTCCTGGACTTGGAGAAAAGGCAAGGTGTGCTCAAGTTGTGAGGAATGAAAGAAAATTTAAATTAAGTAAGAAATTTTCCAGATGAGAACTTTTAAACAAAGGCTAACCCAAAGTCTCTAGAGAGGTGCAGTTTTTGTGTCAAAGATGCAAAGCCTTATTGAAAGCTTGTGTAAGCAACTGATTTTTTTATGATTTGCCCGCAAATGCTGCTAACTGATTTTAATTTGGCACATATTTGCTCTAGGGTGTATATCAAAGGAGAAAGAATTATTCTAAAATATTGTGCTAAAGATATTGCTCAATTCACAAGGTGCTGAAAAATAAGTTTCTTCCCCTTCCACCTGGGCTTACAAAGTTTGCAGGAGTCATCCCAAAAAACAAGAGAATTTGTCAACTTTATCCCACCTTTTCCCACGCAAGGGTCAAACACAAAAATAAAGGGGGTGTAACATGAAGAAGTATTTATTCTGCAGTATGATGCACTGCTTTTTTGGCAGCAGTGGAATTTCAAAGAGAATTACTTTATCTCTAATATGGACATGAGTAATAGATGGCAGAACGTACTGAGACTTATATAGGCAGATTTATGAGGCGTGCCAGAAAAGAGTGGCCTGCCGAGTTTATTTAAAGCCATACATTCTGAGCGAGTCTGCAGCAAGGACTGGAGCAGTCGTTGTCCTTCTTGCAGTAAAAATGTCTCAGGCTGGGGAAGGTGACTCTAGCACCACTGACTCCTGCCCAGAAGAATAGTCTCAAAGACTCCAGCAATTATATGGAAGTTCTCCTTGAGTGAGTAGACAGCCCTCAGTTTTTAGAAGAAAAAGTCTTTCTGTATAAGAATCGGCTGATGGCACAGTGAAACAGAGCTCTACAAACTTCATTGCAATAGGTTTTGAAGATGGTTTGCTCACTTTAGTCAAATTTAGATACTTGGCCTCAAAGACTGCTGGCACACTGATGCTTATATCCTCTAGTTAGTAAAAAAATAACTTTGTGTGACTCCAGAAAAACGTGCCCTAGAAAAGCATGAGAACACTTCAGCATCCCTGAGGAGGAATGTAATGTTCAGCTGCTGTATAATGAAAAGAGGTGGAACACGTAGTGGAGTAACTGTGCAGTTAAATTTTCGGAACTCATAATGTTTCATGGGGCCAATGCCCCTGGGAAGAGAAATAAACTCTTCCCTATGGAAGAGCAATAAATATTTATATATCCTATTGCCCAAAGACCTCCATCAGAAGGGACTGAGAGGGAGCTGAGTTTGCAGAAAAGGAAGAGGTGCAATCCTTCTTTTGCCTTTACAACCTGAAGATACAGACAGGCAGAGATAAAGAGCTTGCTCCTAACACATTTAAGGAAATCAGAGTGTTGGAGAACTTGCAAGGAATTTGGTAACTATAACTACTACAGGAATGCTGCTTTTCCCCTTTCTTAGTCTCCTGTTCAGAAGTGAATCACATATGACCTTTGACTCAACACAGATGACAGATTCACTAATTGTAGTTTTTGATGGAGAGAAAATTGATTGTAATCAAGGACTTCTCCTGTGTTATCCAAGTAACTGCTTAGCCCTTACAGACATAAAGGAAGGAATCACATCTCTTTTGAGCCCAGAACATGAGCTTCCCCAACTTGCAAGAATGCCCACTGACACAGTTCTCACCTTTGAAGACCTTAACTGGTTGAGAAAAATAAGAGAATTAAAGATTGCAGGGAAATCGTTCTCACCCACACAGACTGTGCTAAAGGTATTTTCCAGAAGTACAAATCTCCTGTTCTTAAATGTAACAGCCACAGCACCTATTCATAAGACACCACATGAAAGAAATAAGTTTCAACTTGATTTTCTACTTTGGGGAGTTTGAGTTATCTCCCTAAGACATCAAAGCTGCCCAACTACAGTCTTTAGTCAGATGAGTGAAGTCTGGAGGATCACAGAGCATCACAAACAAGGCATCTCCCACTGCAGGCATGAGAAGAGACATTCTTTGCACATCCAGTGATGCTTAAGTTCTCTTCAGGTGTTTATGAGGTTGAGAGGCTCAATGTTCATCTAAATTGTTCACTCTATATAGACAAGCAAAGTGAAGCATTATTATCTTCAGGGATATTTCAAAAGTTGCTCTCTGATTTTGCAGACACTCATAGTTCTTTTCCATCCAGGCAAAGCATAGAGACATCTGGAAATTTCCATAAAATCAGGCCTGGTTTCCTTTTCTATTAAATATGTAAAATTGTCAACAGCAGGGTGTTTTTCAGAAATATGTGAATTTTGATGAAACTTTGGTAGAAAAGGTGGCCACTGGAAACTGCTTTGCTTCCTGCCTACAGGCTACTAAGGAATCCAGATTTCTAGGGTCAAGATTTCCAGGATGGTCCTTCCATATGGACTATCACAGACTTAGGAGACCAAAAAGTTTTGAGGGTTATGCAACATGTCTGAGAGCCCTGAAACCCAGGCTGTAGCAGAAATTTTCCAATATCTCTATTCTTCATTTTTCTAGGAACTGAGGGAAGTCTCGCTAAAATCAAGAAGAACAAAGAGGCTCAGCTTACATTTGAAGGCTTTTGGTCTTGTAGGAGCAGGTTGATAAGATGCAATAAGAAAAAGTATTAGGAAATATTCAGTTAGGTAATCAGGAAATACATATTTTTGTTTTTCTCAGTTATTTGTAGGGTTGGAAATACATTTTCTGCAAGGAACTTCTGTACGTGTAGTTTTTTTTATCAGGGATGGACAAAAGAATCTGAAGTACTGGAATTACTCTGCAGGACAGAAATATTTCATTTCAGTCTTCTCCTCGCTGTTTTTGCTCAGCTTTTAGGAAGATTTTGGTTCCCTGGGCTTTTTTTGTCTATACAATAACCAGCTTTGGAAAATAAAGGACACTGAAAATTCTGGACAGAAAAAATACCAACCAAAATCACTAGGAGTGCTTCTTTCACCTCTCAGAGATGTCCATGACACCAGAGTGAGAGCTAAGGCTTGGAGGCCACAGAGGTCCCTGGGTTGCACTGGAAATAAAAGCACTGAGACTGGGAGAACTGCAGGCAAAAGCAGGAAAATTAACTAACCCCATTAGCCTCCCTAGCAGCAAGTAGCCTTCCCAGTTTCTAGGAGAGACTCAAGAAGGAGTAATAATCCTCAGATTTGGGCAGGAACAAATGGGCACACACCAGGGACTGTTTTTGAAGATGACCAAAGTTCAGAAATGCCAAGAGGAACAGCCAGGTGTACCTTGGTTGCAGGGACACAGGGGCTGGCAGGACTGCTGGAGGAGGGGCTGGCCATCACCTTGGGTGGCCCAGGGAGAGTCCATCCATGACAACTGGGGCTTTATTGTAGGTGTGGGAATATTTATCACTCTGAGTGAAACACTATCCACATCTCTTCCTGGCAGGATGCTATCCTGTCCTGAGGTGTAGGAGAGAGGCTTTCAGCTGGGAGGCTTTAATGATAAGCAAGTGTAATTCAGAGGAGAACTGTAAATTGAAGTCAACTCCAAAACAATTCTTAAAGCCCTGAGTCATTAGCAGCTGAATCACATTATTCCTGTCAGCAAGATCTCTAACATCATCCTCTATTTACTGTACATTACCTCATGGTCCTGGTCAAACTGTGAGGCTTTTACATGAACAGGAAGAGTCCTAGTCATTAGGACGAGTTTGACATAATGCAAGCTTTATTTTCTGATGCTAGTTAGATAGCAACAACCCCAATCCAAGGATTTTCTTAGTTCACACACAAAAAGCTTTTCCTAACAAGCAGGTCAAATAATAAGCCTTGTTTTCTGTTTTTCACATTTCACTTATTTGCTGAAGCTCATGGCTCTCTGCTACAAGGGCAGTTCTGAAAGTCTGAAAGTCAAAAGGTCGCAGAATAAAGCATCACCCTTAAAAATTCATCATTTATCTGTCGAAGAGTGACCTCATGGTGACTCTTTCTCAGCTTCAAAGCCATTGATTGCATGGGCCTTCATTCTCCTTCTGGAAATCCTATAAACAAGTCCCTCTGAGATGAGAGAAATTTAACATGCAACCCTTGTCACATATTAAAATAATTATGCAATATTAGATTAGATATTAGACTAATTACTACATATTTAGCTCTTTCCAACAGTTCATCATGTAAGATAAGGTGATAAATTATCAGAGAAATTTTCAAATGTTTAAAATGATAAATTTTCAGCTGTGTTAAAATTTCTTTATAGAAAGTATACTTATCTAAATTTATGTAACTTTAGGTTTACCAATATGGCAGGTAAGCTTCTCTGATCCAGATTTGTCTATGAATTGCAGCTCCTTTAGGCATAGAGCTCTTGATGTTGGAAAGGCACAGGATTGGGAAGTTTAAGCAAGATAAGGATCGAAGTTAAATTGAAAGTTACTTCGGTTCATTTGTTTCAGTGATTAGAGAGACAATATTATTAAAATAGTGAGTGAATTGTTTAGTGCTGTGCTTGACACAACTGTTCAAAGGGCAGAATTAAGGATAAAAAGTCTAAGAATTAGAACTGAAGTCTGAAAAGAAAATGCTTAAACCTGCAATCAAACATCTATATTTACAGTCTGGACGATGCCAAACTTCACTGACAAGATGTATCGCTTCAGCAGTGCTCCTGAGGGACCTGAAAGCCAGGCTAGGCTCTTTTTTCTCAAACACCACATTCTTCAGAGGAAGTTCTTTGCATGATGGAGTAGCAGCCTTGTCATCATTACTGCATACCCCTTTTTTTCCCTTACCACCTGTTATTTCTGTGCCTGCTGAATGAGGGGAAGGTCTGGGGCCTGAATTCCAAACCCTGGTACAAGTTCATAGGTTATTTGCTAACAATAGCACACAGTTCATAGTGAGACAAAGCCTACATCCCCAGCCAGTTTGCAGCCACATTGCAGATAGACCCTTACTCTGGCCAGCCTCGAAACCAAGAAAGTTATTGTTGGAATTGAGCTTTTCCCTGACAGCAGTTAAAGCACTCCTGGGGTGCCTGAGAGAAAAAACTGTGGAGAGGAGTCTTGCCGGATCTACAGCTTGCAAATTACAGTGCTGGAGCTACTCTATCAATTCAGACAGCAGCTGGCCTCTGGCAATATTTTTTTGCTTCAGATTAATTAACATTTTCCCCTCAGCCCCCTGGTTACAGGCATGGTCATAAAATCTGTGCATGTGAGCAGAAGTTGCATCAGATACTGCTCACCTAGCCAGCTGTGTAGTAGTGTTTTTCTACCTCTGCAAAATCTGTCCTGATGTTTCTGAGGGGTGGGAGATTTCAATGCTGAAAATTAAAATGGTCACATTTCAAGCAGCTGGTCTGAAATCTTTCTGTCCAATCTTTCAATTCCCCTAAAAATTCATCCCTCTGGGCTAATTATGCTTTCATAATAGGAAAAGCTGTTGTTCTATAAAGAGTCAGGTTTGCATTTCCAGAAGTCAGGAACAGCCTCCTATCAACACTAGGTCAGGATTTCACATCTTGCTTCAGGGAAAACTCACTTTCTGCTTCTCCACCTCATGGAGTATATACACCTCAGCTCCTTGGGCTGACAGCAAACTTCTTTTAGGAAATTTTGCTTCAGTAAGGTCTTGTTGGTCAATGGTTTCACTATTCTTCAAGATTAATTGTTCTTATTAAAAAAACCTGATCCCTGTATTAGTGAAAAGTATTTTTCTTTCAACACAGTATAAAATCATGATGCAAATGTATAAACTATGGTGTAATTTTCAGCATATCTTTTAACCATCACATTGATAATATGAAGTAGTTCCAGTAGGAATCCCCATGGGCAAAGCTTGCTGCGACTGAGGTTTGCAAATAACAAAACTGCTGCAAAACAGGCCTACTAGTCAAATTTCCACAGAATTTCTTCCCTTGATACAACTTTAACTCACTCTCATCCAGTACTGAATCCTAAAAAATTGTAATTAAACAACACAGATTGCTCACTATTTGAATTTTAAGCCATTTCATTGATTGAAGCTGCTGAGAGCCTTGAAAACATAAACTATTTCTAGCACAGAAAGGACCAGATATTGGACATAATGACTTATATGCATTGCCTCAATTGTATGATGATGTTCAATCTGCCCCTAGCATTAGACAACTGCCAGTGCTTTGTTCTCTAGATCAAGGTAACATCCTTCCCTTTCTATTACTTTCCTGGGGCTTCTGAATGTGTTAAATTAGTAGAAAAACTGCAGAGTAGAAGTTAGGGTGTAAAATCTGGTACACAGGTATTGCGTGTCACCTGCAGAGATATCTATATCAGTCCTTAGCAAATCTTTTGAAGGCCCTTGGTAAGTAACAACCAGAGGGTTTGTTGGACAAGTTGTCCTGAGACAAAGCCTGTCTCATATATTAATTAATGTATTCACTGTTTGGCTGCATTAAAAAACTCCAGAACACTAAGGGCAACTAAACCCCTAAATTCATAAATAGGTCAATATCAAAGATCATCTGTAGATCAAAACCTGGAAAATGCAAAATGTTCAGATTAGTATGCAAAATAAAACATCAATGTGGAGAGTGGATTTATGTGATTACCTATGAATAATTCATTAGCACAAGAAATACAATTAGCTTTTAAAAATGATCTAACTACTACACTCATGTTTAGCAAATCTAACATATAGTAACATCAGGAGGAAATGTCCATAATGTAAAAGAAATTAAAACAAATTCCTTAAGGAGTCCAGCTTCCTTATTACTGAAGGGGAAAAGGGCAGTAGATTAGATGGGTTAGATCATGGCCAGAGAGGTTAACTTGCCTGTAGTCAATACCCTTGCATTTGCAGGTGTGCCCTCAATTGACCCTATTAATATGTGCAGCCCTTGCTGGAAACCTTACTTGAGAAACATGAAGCTCTGGTCATTTGAAGTGACTCTGACTACAGCAAAGCATTCCTTAAATTCAGAGGGGGCTTATTTGGTGGGAGGATACAGAAGTAATTTTCATGAGAGAGGGTTTTCTGCTCTTCCAGTAGATAGAAATCTGAGGGCTGAATCAGGCAGAAGATAATCGATGCTATAGCTGGCATACTAAATCAATACATTACTGGCAACTGGAGCTAGTTTTAGCTGAACCTCTGCTTTCCAGAGCAATCACTCCAAGTCCTGACTTAGTCATTTTCAAGATGAAATTGCATCAGGCTCTTCATCTGTAGGGTACCAATTTGATGTTAGCTGCCTGATAGTGGCAGTGATTTCCTTGGAGCTGACTTGTGTTGACTGCTCCTGCTCAAGGAGTGAGCACAGCAAGTACAAATGGACAGGAGCTTGCCCTAGAGGAGCCTTCTAGATGGTTTTGTTTTTCCCTGTGCCCAGTTTCTGCAGACAAGTTTATGCAAGGAGACCATGCTCACCTACACTTTGATGTTTTAAAAGTAGTGTGTGCTTGTAATAGTTGTTCTTTCAAGAACGAAGAGTGCCACAGCTAAGTGACATTATGAGCGAGAAGCCAAAAGCTGATACAACAGTTCAAAAGCGTACAAATTAAAGTCGATTGTCAAATGGATTTTCCATTCCATTAAAAATGTCAGGATTGAAAAATTTTGACATATAAAAGATCATATTAAGTATCTGCATTAAATTAAGTGGGGACAAACCCAAAATATAATCTAAACATTGGGAAAAATTAGGTACCGAAGATAATTACTTCGCCCAAAATATTTTAATACAAATATGTTGACATTTGGTCTTTCCTTGGATCTTTTTATTTTCTATTTCTAATACTGGCTGGTTTTTTTTAAATTAAGCTAAATGCTTTGTGCATAATATTTCAATAGCAAGGCATTGTTTTGCTGTGGCCCTCTTTTGCTTTTCAATTGCAATTGTTACCATTCTATTATTGTTATTTATTCAACTAACATAATTTATTTCTCATTATCTATTCAAATAATTTGTCATAATTAGATTTGCCAGGGAGAAATGGCTTTAATGAAAACTTTCAGCCTACATCACAGTAAATTAACAATTACAGTTCTCCTGGCTGGATTAGGGATAGACATAGCTATCATAACATAACGATTAAATTCTCTTTGGGAATGTTCTTGCTGTCAGGTGAATGCCTAACCCCAGCTGTACTCATTTAACACAGACCTTCTTGCTGGATAGCCATAGACTTTTGGGTTTGGCCTTTGGACAGTTTGGATGATTCTGCACAACCAAGCAAAGGAGAGCCAGGGGACAGTACCTGGCACAAAGGGTGGAATGGCAGTGACTGGCTCGCTCCTAAACTCATTAGGGCTGTTGGCCCACCACAGCAGACTGGCTGTTCTGTCACTACACGGAGCTTGGTCCTCTGTCCCCAGCCCTGTGGGGAGCCTCTCATGCTGTCTGGGACAGGGACACTGGTTAAAAGCACGTGCAGCAGTGCCACAGACCACCGAAGGGCTGATTTAGCCAAGGGCTGTCATGCTGGAGAGGGCAAAGGTGCAGCAGAGGACTCTATAGGCTGGAGGAGGTCAGACTCAGTGCAGTGAGGTCATTGTTAGCCAAGATCACTGGGGTGAGCAACCTCCCAAAGAGAACCCAAGCTGCCCCTGGGCAGAGCTCATCAGTTTGGTGCCAGACAGAGACAGATGTGAATGATTGGTTCAGCAGCATCCCCGTCTGGAGCCTGTGCTTAGCAGCTCCCTGGCCCTCTTTTACTCAGCAATATAAATCTTGCACTCCGGGCAAGGCCCAGGTCTTAGATGTGCAACAGCTTAACTAATGGCAAGGAGTGTCTAAATTCCTTCCTTTTAAAGAGCAGAGATGAGAGCAGCAGTATCATTGCATTCACATCAAACTGTGCTTTTGTTGCCCAAATTTTCTCCCTTCTGTATTAGAAAGCTCTGTCAACAGAAGTGCAGCCAGCACAGTGTTAGTGGCAATATTTGGATGGCACACAATGTTCACTGTTGCCTATTTGTGTTGATGTTTTTGTTCTCACTCAGCCATGGGAAGGTGTTTCAATGTTTGTTGCAGTTGTGTTCCCATACTGAGATTCAGCGCTGTAAACAGCTCTCTCTGAATCCTTTTCCCAAAGAACAATTGCAAATGGCATTTCTGAGCCACGTTTGCAATAGTTCCATCTTTGTCATCCCAGAGGCTACCTCTGTTCACATCATTTTCAGACTCTGTTGCAAGCATATATGCAGCACTATTCCACAATTGTCCATCTGTCCAACTGAAAGAGCACTGCTAACCAAGGTACATGATTAAAGAATCAAGTTAAACTCCAGGAGCAGAAAACCTTTCTAATTCTGCACCCCCTTCAGTATGTGTGACCCATAACTGCACACAACAGCCTTGACTGGCTTCTATGGGCACATCCCAGCAATCCATTTGCAGAAGGAGTTGTAGGTGCCTGTGAACTTACCTGAAGTACCTTTTATTTTAAGATAATAAGGGGTTATTCATGACAAGTTTTTCCTAGAGCTGTTTATGCAGCAGTTTTGGAAGAGAAGCTGAAGACACGGGATGGAATTATCCTTAAACACTGCATAGTGATTTCAAGACTTGCTGTGACCCAGGTTTTGCATCTGAAGACATAAAGACAGCTGGGTAACATAGATGTAATAAAGAGAAAGCACAGCAGGGGGAATTTAGGCAACTTGATAATTCCCAATCACCCACACAAGCAAGAGATTTCTGATGGCAGAAGCTTTTAGCAGAAGCTTTTATCTAGTAGGAAAAAAAATCAAGACACACAGTCACTGGAAGCTGAAGCTCAGTAAACATGGGCTGTAAGTAAAATGCTGCTTTTTCTTTTTTCTTTTTTATTTTTTTTCCTTTTTTTTGGTATTATAACAGATAATTAATCACTAGAGTTTGCACAGGGATATTGTGGATTGTTTGGTGAGTCTGTCCTGGCAGTGACTTATACCATGGTCTTTTCCTCCTGATGGTTTTTCATATCCAGGCTCCTGCCTTCAGAGCACTTTGATATGTAAACAATAACTCAACATTTATCCAGTAACTCTGCTGCACATTTATGAATTTTAATCAAGCATTGACACACTTACATGAAGTGAAACAAATGAGCAGAGTTGACAAATTAGGTCCTTGCTTAGAAAGGATTTTAGATTCATATTAATATTCAGTTCCTTCCTAGGATTCTTGACATTAACTGTGTTTCAGCACTGCATGGCTGTCTTGAGCCTACAGGATTTTGTTCTACAGCCCAAACAGAGAGCCCATTGTGCTAAGCATACAACAAAAAGAAGGAAAGCTGCTGCTTCTGAGAGCTCATGGTCTGAGGCAGAGAGAACAAATGGCTGGTAGATGAGGACAAAGTTTGGACTGTGTTCAGTGAGGTAAGAACTGCTGGTACACCAGTTAACCAACTGTTGGAGCCATGTAATTTGATCTGTTCCAAAGATGTGGAAGATTCCTGTACATAAAGCAGTCCTCACAATTTGGATCAGATTTTTTTTTAAACTGTGCCTGGTTTGTTGGCTAATGCCATTTTCCCTTTTTTCCCTCTGCTGTCCTGAATCACTCCCTGGCCGAGCTCCCCTCAGGTAAAGGTCTCTGTGCCTTTGATTATTTTATGGCATTTGCTGCAGCCCAGTTTTCATCAGAGGTCTTTCCCAGCAGACTAAGAGCCCCATGAATGAAATCAGCAGGGAGGCTCTTCATTATCACAATTCTGGCAGTGAAGTCTCTGTGCTTTTATCACTGTACTGGTATCAATTATTTGGAGCCACATTAAATAAATGAAGTCAGTAACATGAATATGTCATGCCCAATTCATACAGAGGCTCCTGAACTCTCTTTAAAAAACCCTCTCTTTTTTGCCTGCTGCTTCCCTTATGAATTTTTTGTGAGCTCTGACCTCAGACATATCTCAATCATTGCAAGCATGCTTAGTTCAAGATTGAATACACATCCATTTTATATGGGTTGAGGGGGGAAAAAAATCATGAGAAAAGCAGATGACATTAGAAAAAAATTACTTTTCAAAGAAGGTTCAATGACCTCCATATAGATATGACATGTTAAAGTCACTGACTTCTTTTTAACTCAGCACTAGCATATATATATTTAGTATTATATAATGTACTTGTAAGGGCAAAGCCTCTTCAGCATTCGATCTACAATATTTATTGTAGAGTTCTGACTCACCTTCCTTGGGTGTTGCCCAGAGTCACCATCATACCAGTAATGGCAATGAAATGGACTGCATTGGCCAGTGCCCTTTGCTTGTTCGATGGGTCACAGCAGCACACTGATTGCAGTTTTCTGCAACCTAAAGACAATCTTATTTATTTATTGATTCTGCTGAATTCAGGCTTGGCAAAGCCTATTCTCAAAAAAAAAACCCCAAAAAACTAAGAATCTTTAAGGATTTGGGCAGTATTTTTCTAAAATATTTTGAACCACAATTAGCTTATTTTGGTCTTAAGTAATAAAAAGAAACGCAAATCTCTGATGCATGGACTATTAACTTCAGACGCCGTAAAGGCAGTTCATTTTGCTTGTAATTTAACTGATCTGTTTAAACAGAGTAGGAAAAGCACAGAACTGTGATAGGGAAGGATACTGCTTTTCACATACTCAGAATAAAAAAGCCCTAGAACCTTTGAGCTTACTGAGAGTAGAATTACACATATAGGAGTAATGGGTAAACGCTTTGTGGGAGTGCTTGTAAACTCTGAAATTCCAATTCAGCCACATTTGAACATGTTACAGCCTCTTCCCTGTTAACATTAATCAGAGTGGCTTTTGTTTACAGGAATGTTGGAGAAAGTGTATTCTAAACTCAAATATTGCAAACACATTTCATTCAAACCTGCCTGAGATGTCTTTTCTCTAATTCAGTCAACCTGGCAGCTGAAAGAATGGCATGTTTCTTAGGTGGCCAATTACACACCCAAAATAAGGAAGAGTGAATAGATAGAAAACATAATTAAAATAAATGTGGCTTGTAAATAAGCCCAGTCAGACTATAGTCTGATTAAATGATTATTCAATCTGTTAGAATTTGCACAGATGCCTCATTCTTAGGCACCCCTGATGAAATTTACAGGGAAAAATCCTGTAAATTTCCTGTTGCAGACAGAGACCAAGGCATTGATGTCCAGATTTTGAAGGGCTTGCATTGAGTTACATTTGTGGCTTCCCTGGGACTATTAGTGGTGTGCAAATATGAGCAGGTGTTTGCATCTTTGCAAAACTAAGTCTGACCTCATCAAAAAACCCAGCAAACCTATAATCAAGAAATAAAGAAAATAGGTTTTGGAAAATTATTTTTAAAAAATGGGGTGTGAGTGGTGTGATTCAGATCAGAAACTGCAGCCAATGATGAGTGTAAAAAAAAAAAAAGGGAACCCTTGAGCTGGGATGCTTTTTTTTTTTTTTTATTTTTAAACAATTGCTTAAACATAAAGTGAACTGAGAAACCAACTGTTTACCTCAACTATTGAACCTCTGAAGAAAAACTTGACTGCCAAGTCAGCAACAGGAATAATTTGAAAGTCAGTATCACCTGAGAATTTCCAAACAGATGTCAGTGTTCTTTGATCAGGAAGCAGTACTGAAGCAGAGAGAGGGTCTTTATCTCAGTCTTATGTCATAAAATAACCAACTGAAAGAATTTAAAATAAAAGGCAGCAATTGTATATTCCAGTTTACCATTCTCCTCTCTCTGGATCACACTCTTTTACTTTTCTGTAATTTATTGTAAATATACAATATTTCACAATGGGCATTTCATCATGAGTTAAGCAATTTTTGTTAGCTTTCATCCTGCAAAGTTGCCCAGCCACAGTGAAGATATCAACACAAAATGTTCCTGATTTGGTGGTGGTTTTTTTGACAGTCTCTTTGCATATGTTGTCCAGGAAGATAGGCATGAGGAATGCAGAAATCCTTCATCTGACATGCATTCCTGGCATCATCATGTTACTTCATGAAGACTGTCAGGTTTATATCCACAATGACAAGAGACAATGGTACTGTGCTGCTGTTCAGCAAAAGAGAAAGCAAAAGACTGATGAGTCAAGGGTGCAGTTCACTCATCAGAAATTGTCTCTCAGTTTTGACATATTTCCACACATTCCTGATCTGCTCATTATTATTTGCCTGTATGATTAACCTGCAAGTGCTTGTCACCACTGCAGGGCCAAAACTGAAATCAACCTTTTTTGTAATCCATGAATTAAAACAATCAGATAAATGCAGTGCAATGTATTAAACATGAAATGACACATCTGACTGTTGGTAAAGACAGAAGGAATTTCCAGAAGACCTTTCTGCAATGCAGACTGCAACCTCCATTTGTTTCTGATTGCTATCACACTGAACAGATGCAATGATTGAGAATCAAACTAGAATTTGTTACTAGAAGTCCACTGTAACATCAATCACATGAAATAAAAATGTCATGCTTATGATTCTTTGGAAAATGCTGCACTTAACTTCCAAACTGTTGCTTTCAGAAAAGGCTAATTCAGGGCTGGGTACATTAATGTCAATGTCCTATAAAAGTGCCAGCTAAAAAAAAAAAAAAAAAAAATGTCAGCAAAGACATTTTTTAAGCCTGTGTCAGCACAAAAGGGTGCCTCAGTTGTTTCATCTCACAACAGCTGCATGCTTTCATTGACATTTGTTGCCCTTTCTTTGTGCACTCATCCTAACCTCATAGGTTATTTCCTGGCCTCCCTTCCATGACCTATGACCGATGATGACCTTTAGCTAGAGAATGTGACATTTTGTTCTCCTCTGGCTGACATGTGATGCCCTCATTATTCAAAGGTATGTGAAAATAATGACCTGTACTGACCCCTGAGTTTCCTTTCGTTTATTGGTCTACACTAGGTGCTTGTTCAGCAGATTGCTATGACTAGGTGGTGGGGTGTACAATTTCTTTTGAAGAAGGAAGCTCATGAATTGCACCAATATTTTAGCTCTGTGTCTGTTGTTCCATATGAAGAGCAGAAGATGAGGTGGTGCAGCTGTAGGAAGAGGGTTCAGGGTTCACAGTTCAGCTCAGTATGGGTTGTTGGGAGCATCCTAAAAAACTGGCAGATCTGGCAGAGGACTGGGGGTCTTATGGAGTGGTACTTGAATTCCAGGCTGGATACCTACCTTGAGGCATCTCATGATGCCAGTGCACGAGGTGCTGAGCCAAGTCCTCAGTTCTGTCACCAGGAAGAATGGATGACTGAGAAACCTCAGGAATTCAAAACAGGAGTGAATGTAGTTTTCCCATCACCAGGATTTCTACACCTCCCCTGTTGTGACTCCAGTGGCAACACGGTCACAGTTACAAGAATACAAAATTAGCCTAACATGCCAACAGTGCTGTCTTGGGTATGTCTCATTTTGCATTTCAAGTGGTGGAAGTTTCAGTGCTCTTCAGAAATGCAAGACTGAACACATGAAATTTTTTCAAGTAGATTTTATCTCCTGTGAGGCAAGATGTGTTCTCATTGACTATAGTAAATATTTCAAATGCTGAGAGTCTAAAGCAGGAATAAACCACTTCTGTGTGGGAGATTGTGATACCAATTAAGAGTTTCTTCAAGACCTAGCCAGCATGAATATTTAAACCTCCTTTTCTTGAAGAAAGGATGGTTACTTTAGGTCAGGGATGAGGGCATATACAGAGCAGCATAAGGAACAGATGGCTGCTAAAGACTATTTCAGATTATAAATACTTCCTATTAAGAATATAGAAATAATCAATTAGAGAATAAGCTCTGCTTTCTGTTGCACAGGAGCAGAGTAGGAGTAGAAAAATGTTAACATATATGTCAGTGTTTGTCACTGGCTAGGAAAGAGGTATCAGTCCTTTCCCACTGAAAGGTGGGAAGCTGGGTCTGTAGTTTAACATTAAAGATTATCAACAGCTCTTTGGAAAAGGTTTATGTATTTGGTATGCAGACCAGGAAATGAAAATCAGGATCCAAATTTTGATCCTGTCTCAGCACTCTGTGCAAACTAACACAGAAACCAGGGGAAAGGTCCTCTATTGGTAAAGAGAGAGCATTCCCCACCACCTGGAGGCTATAAAGAACTTAATGTTGGAACATGTTCACTAAAGGTATAAAAGGTATTAATAAGTGATGCCCAGATACCAGCTTGCAAACTTTGAGGTTCTACCCAGGTGTCTGGGCCAGACATTCATCCTGCATTATAATCCAGCTAAATAACCCATTTATTACTTAATAATAATTAATTAATAATAATAACTGAGAATTCAGGCTGACACTTGGAGTACTGCAGTGCAGTGGAAAGAGGACTCCGGATTAGAGATAGCCTGGATTAGGGTTGAACTAGAAGCATTGGTAAAACCTGATGAAGAAAAGTTTTTTTTTTTTCCCTATCTTGATGGAAAATGCTACATAAGTGACCTAACCATGGATGTGACATACCAGTCATAGGTATGTCTTCATCTGAAGGGAAAAGAGATGAAAAGCATTGAGATTAATGCCCTCTGTTTACCATTACCATCTTTGTCCTGCTTGGACTGAGTTCTGCTGTATCAGTCCGAGCATCAGGTCTGGGCAGAAGCCCGAAACTCAAGAATGGCAGAAGGAAATGGCATCTGTGGTACATCATCACATCTCTTCTCTCAGCCACTTCACAAATGCCCCTGGTATTATATTTCTGAGGGCCAGTTACTGATGGATTAATTGAAGGAAAAACAAAAGCATATGAGTGGATACTAGCTGGTGCCAGGGAGTCCTCCTGTCCCTGACCTGACAGTGCTCCAGTCACTGAGCATGGATGTTACACGAATCCTGCTGCTTCCCCTTTGGCTGGCAGAAATTTCTGTACAACTCGCACATGGAATGCTTTTAAAGGATTCAGCTAAGGAATGGGCACATTTTACATGTGACACAGGCTCAGATCAGATGTCAGATTACTTGTGACCAATCATATAAATGAACTAATCCACCATAGCAACATAACTCTGGAAGGTCTTGCAGGAACCTTGTAGAAATATATTTGTCATGTGCCCAGAAGATTGTGACATGTGAAATCATGAGTTGCTTTTAACTGCTTTGCTTAAAAAGGCAACATTTTCATATACCACAAGCATGAATGTAAGAGGATAATACTAAGGTAAATTTTTAAACCAAGGGCATGAATAGACTCTGTTGTCTTTGTTTTTCCCTAGAAGCATAGTCTCAGAAATATTCCATTTTTCTTCCCTCATTTGCTTCTCATTGTTCAGGAGTTCGTAGGGTTTCACTCCTCCCAACATCCATAAATCAGATGATTAACTTTCAGTCCAAGCCTGTTTTATATGAGCAGAAGAAATCTAATTGGAATACAATCACCCTCCTACTGTTTTTCACAGCTTTCTTTGCATCTCAATGTGATCTGAATTTCAGATATCTCTTTCTGTGAGATATTTATTTTTCCCCATCATGCACTGAACCCAATTGTGCTGCTATCTTTTTCTGCCCTTTTAAGCTCTGGCTGTAAATTAACCATTATCCAACTGAAATAAGTTCTTTTAGAGTTCATAAACAGTAGTTCAGCATGAAAGCTTCCAGACTAGTTGCACAGGAATAAACTGTGGAAACTCATTCTCCTGAGTATGAGGGTTTAATATCAGTTTCATTTTCCTCTGCCTCAACATAGATGTGAAGAGAAGAAGCTCTTTTGTAAGGTGGCATAGAGGATGGATACTAAAGGAAGAGGGAATCTGGAAATACAGAACTCCATTTGCAGGTGCTGGATGAACTCCAGGTTGGTGAAATTTCACATTACAACCATGATTACTTGTTTTGACTTGTGCTCATAGACATCTAGTACAACGGAAAAATCCTGCTGATTATGGATCAGTTCTTGCCCTGAAATATATTGCTTTTTATTTTTCTTTAAAAAAAAAAATGCAAGCTAAAATTTTTTCAGTTAGTGTTTAAGGAGCCTGGCAGACCAAGAGTTCAAAATACAGTTTCCTTTAAGCATACAACCCACAAGTAACATAAATTTTATTCAGTTTCTCCCCTCCTGCACTCCAAGCCTTCTCCAGACCAAATAGGGCACATCTATGGGAAAAAATAATACTAATAATTCATTAATTGCTTGCTTGTCTCAGTCAATACTGCTTCAGTGACTTGTTCATGTATGAAAGTGTTACAGACACCAGCCCATCTGAGAGAAAATAAATTTAAAGTCTAATCGCTTTTACACATTCAGATTTCAAATGAAAGCTACTTAATTATTAGCACATGATCAAGTATGGAGACTGAACAGAAAAGCTCAGTCTGCAACTCAACAAAACCTCCGAGATGATACATTTTTCTGCCCACATCCTGAGTGCTTTTTGGTGGGGACTTGTCAGAAAGGCACCCCAGTTTCCAACTTCTCCTCTTCCAACAGGCACCAGGGTGCTGTTCAGACCGAGACAGAAAGCTGCACACCTGGATTTCATCCCAGTGTGGAGTCCAGGCAGAGTAGACACCAGTTCATCATTCCACAGTTTAGACATAGCCTATCAACTCCTTAAGCAACTGACTGTCATTTAAATAACTGTACAAAGCCCAGCTTTGCTTCTCCTATTTTCAGCAGTCCCACCTGCCTCAACAGAGCTACTTGTAGAGACATCTTGGGGATCTGAACTGTCAAGTGTGAGAACAAAACCTTGCAACCAGTTACTTCTGAGTCTGAAGGGTGACACAGACATTGAATTGAATTTCTAATCTAAAGTAAAATGAATCATTAAAATGGTGAAGCCATTAAATAAATACATCTCAATTCACTGTGGGCTGTGAATCACTGACACACCAATTATTCAAAATGAAATGGACATTTCATTTTCTGGGTGTTCATGTGCATTGTTTTACAGTGAGGGAACTTTTCTCACTTAGATTATCAGCAGTCTGAGGGAAAAAGAAGGATCTTATTTAGTATAACAATCTTACTGGCATGATAGGACCTTTTCTTTGTTTAAAACAGCTTTATTGTCTTTGAATTTTTCTGTAGGTATATTCCAGCATAGCAGAGAATATACAATGGGGATTAAGTATTTATGACACCTTACTTTATATAACTCCAGCTGAAATGTTTAAATCTAAACCAATCTGTAAAGACTCCCCTTACAATTTTCTTCAATAGGAAGTTCATCTGGAAAAATGAACTCATGTATTTCCCACTACTAAATGGAGCCAAAGCTGACTAGCTCAGAGGTGGAAACCTACGTTTGATCAGACTAATCCCATCCATAGGTCTTTCCTCAAATCTTTCTTCCCAGCAGTGCTGTGTGACAATGTCCATGCTGGTGCTCCTCTAGCCATACGGGAAGGGACATTTTGTTCAATATTCCCCTGGTTCTCAGTAATTCATTAAGTGGGGTTGTCATGGGGATACAGTCCCAGGGTAGCTTTGCCTCCTATCCTTCATCCACTCATGCACAGTGTGCACTGTACAATACTTCATGCAAATAAGTTCCAAGCAGAGTTGCTTGTCATTAGCACAGACAGCTCTAGAGGCAAAAACAAACAGAATTTGTCAGTGAGAACTCTGTCATTAAGGAATTTTGTTTGCACCCCTGCAGTGATTCATAGTGCACTTGACTGTTTTCTGCCTACCTCTTCACTCTCTTATTTGTTTACAAAGTGAAAAAATGTTCTTTTTGGGTACCTTTTCTCCAATTACAGATTTTATTGATATCATACCAGAAAGCTGGTTTCAGCTCCCGGCAAGCTAGTAGCAAAAAGAAGGTTTTCCTGGATGTCATCTTCATTCAAGCACTGATAAAGTGCTGCCAAAGCAGGGAAGACAAACAAAATATTTAATGAATTGCTGTAGAAGTCAAAAACTAGACAAGAAACCACAGCCTGGTTTTAGAGAAGAAATAAATCTGGAAAACTATCAGCATTTAGACCTTGTTTTTGAAGTGAAAACATATATTCATTCATGTAGCCTGACTTTGCACAGCATGTCATGTTTGAACCTGAGGATATGTTTATGTGATTATCAGGTCCCACTATCTCTGTTGCAATTGATATCTGTTTAATAATTAACTGATTCAAGCATTGACCACCCATCCACCAGTAAAGTGCCCATTAGGCCCAGCCCCTGTCACATCTGCTTCCTGAAAAGGCCAAATTTTAACTGTGAGCAGTACAAAATCTTTGGTTTACTTTCAACTGCTGAAGGAAAGAAAATAACCTACCATCCATGAAATATTCAAACACAGCTTTAAAGACATTAGCCACACTGCAATACTTATGTTATATAAAATGTTCCTCATGAAACGGTGGGAGATCTGTCTGAAATTAGCAAGAATTACAAAACCTCCCACTCTGAAGGTGAAAGGATGAAGCAAGGTTATAATTATATAAATGACTATGGGGGAAACAGTTGCTCTGTATAGAGTGTGGGATCCAAGCAGTGTCAAACACTACTTGGAGACAGCTTTCCCAAAGCCACGGATTTCTTCTCTTTTTTTTTAACCCTTTTTTTCTCTTAAAGCTCCAGTCACTTCCCTGGGGAGATTTCCACTCAGGGAACACCCTGCCTGTACTCAGAGGAAGGGATTTCAGATGCTGTCTCGTCTGAACCTGATTTTGGTGGCATCACTCTGTTTCACCCTACTCTTTACGTGCTTACTTCATTGGTGGACTTCTGAGTATGGTCTGTAGCACCTGCAGAAGGACTGGACTGCAGGGTTTAGATAGGTTTAGGCTCCACAACTGTATTTACCCAGGGTAAACTAGGATTACAGTCTGTTCTTCCAGGACATGTGGCAACAGAAACAAACAGAAATATGACCTTTGAAGGGTTCTAAACTCCAATTGTATCTTACATCAGCTTGCCTCAAGAAACATCCAAACACATAAAAATATGGCACTTGTGCACTTTATTGATTACATTTCCTAACCTTTTTGAAGTAATCCCTGAATCTGAACCAACAGAAAGTTGAGATCTTTTATACATGCCTTCCCCTACAGATCAAACAGTATCTGTTCCCTTGGCTTTCTCATGTACAGTCTGCGCATTTACAGCTTGCTTCAATTTTCCCAGCAGTCCCCTGAAAGGGAGTCTCAGTCACAAAACCATCTCCCAGTTTTACCTCTCTCCCTATTTGCACACATCCCTTTCCCTAATCAGCCTGCAGTCAGGCCAGCTGACCAAACTCATTGTGCAGACAAAGCATTCCTAGAGCCACGTGAAGTGTGAGGATATGGGGCCTGGGCTGAGACAAGCCAGCTCTCCCTCTTTCTGCATGGCTTGCTTCAGCCTGGATTGAACAGAGAACCCCACTGAGGCTGTGTGAGAGTTGGCTTCCCACTCTGTGCCTGCACATCTTTGCTATAGACTCATTCACAGTGGCAATTCACAATTGTTACTGGGAAAAAAAGCACAATCAGACAAACAAACAAATAAACACAACTGGAAAAAAACCCAGCATCCTACAAGCCAGACCAAAGCTTTTTTCCCCCCTGTTTTTCCATTTCATTTTTGTACCTTCAAAATTTCAACAGTGTGTTGTTAGCAAATATGACTGCTGCACATAAAAGAAACACTCAGGTGCCTGCAGTCTCAGACCTCAATAAACATTTCAAAAGTAGGATAGAGTAGAAGTATCCTTATTGTAAGGAAAAAGAAGTACAGGTCCCTAATACTGCTTCTGTAAATGGTGACAAAACATTTAAACAGCAGCCACAGCAAGACCTGACCCTGCAGTGTCCCCACAAGTATCACTAGTCATCTACTCAAACCCACTAAAATCAAATGGAATTGCTCTCCCCTGACTGCAGATTTTAGGATCAAGTTCTTATTCTTAAAAAGATCTTCCTTGAAGTAACATCTTGCTCCACTCATGCTAATGGGCATATTCAATTGTAGCATGACAGAGCTTGTAGTATAAACATGAAGCCTGTAATTTTAAGACACCAAACTGTTATTAAGCCAAATATATAAGGTATTTTAATTTAAAACTTCAAAGAATGCCTAGTTGAGCAGTAGACATTCTTGCCATTAATTAAAACTCAGGTGAGGAACAAAGCAGAGTCCATGAAACCATACAACCAAAAACCCAGCAGTTGTGACCCAGCACTCCAGTACGGTGGAATCAGTGGAAAACAAAAAAGGTGTAAACCCACAACTTTCAGTCTGACAAATTCTTAAAGGTAAATCCTCACCCTGCCCCCCTCACTGTTCAAGAACTTGTCAAAAATTCTTATCAACAGAATTGACTTGTTAGAAGCTCAGTGAAGTTTGGTGGCATGAATTTCTTTGAGTTTTAAGGGATTTAAACAAAGCAAAAGCCTTTATAGAAATGCACAGGACTGCAAGTAGAGGGTCTTAACAGTTTTAAGGGAGTTATTAAGCTATCTGATGTAAATATACATTAACTGATCTTTTCTATAATGTGGATTACATAAATCTGAATTAAGTGACTTTTAGGAACATTGGCTATTGATCTGATAAACTGTAATGGCCATCAGAAATGTTGGGTAAATAACCATTTTAAAAAAATTGTTATGTCATAAAAATTGTTATGGAGAGTACTTATGGTACTTTATATGCTGAGTAACCACTTTTCAACATGAAGTACCTCAGGCAAGGATACATTCTTAAATTAAGCAGCTTTTAATTTATATATAATTTTAAAATAATGTTTTTAAACCACTCAGCATGTATCTTTCTATACTTCAATAATTTTAAAAATAGCCATGTCAGTTTTTATTTTTACTTCTTGAGAATGAAGATAAAATAAATGATCAAGTGGCTGTGTGAGGCTCATCAATGGCTCTTTGTGACCATACAGCTTTTGTGACAATATGTACTGACAAAACATGCATAGGCCCAAACAGGAGTCTTTCAGCTCAAATTTCATGAAGAACTTCCTTTGAGAATTTGTTTGTGCTGGTTATTTCCAGCAAAGATGGAGATACCAGCTCTCTATGCTCAAATCATGTTACTACACAGCTTTATGCCATGTAGAGATAGAAGTAGAGGAGTTTGACCTGCCATGTGGTACAGGGAGAGGGGAAAAGAAAACACCAAAAGAAAAAAGGAAATAAACCAGCAACTGAAGAGGTGGAGGAGTGTTTTGGGATAAAAGGCACTGGCACAGAAGAGTCTGCATGAATTGGAGTTGTTAGGGGCAAGCAGAAAATGAGGAGCAAGTGAGAACCCCTAGAAATGATGCTAAAATAAAGCAGCTACATTAAGGCAAGCTGGCCTGCAATGAGGAGGCATGATGCCCACAGCAGGAATGCTGTGGATCAGGAGTGGAGCCCACAGAGGAGAAAACAGAGGTAAAAGGGCAATGCAAATCCCACCCACACAAATTTCTTTGCTGGTGTTATTCAGTGGAACAGCAGCACACTGCAAGAGAGATATCGGTCTCTGTTTTGTTACTCTGACTCTCCCTCACAGCCTGACTTCAGTGCCAGAAAGTGTTTACAGTACCAGTAATGTCCAGCTGAGTATCAGAGAATCTAATGGGGAAATGACTTTAGAAAAGACACTGGAATGGAAAAAGCCACAGAAATGGTCATAGGGGACACCTGTGGACATGTTTGGATGCTATTGGTCTAACTGGGACCTTTCAGCTGCATGGACTCACGTACCTCCCTCAGCACCAACATTTCTGAGGGCAAGAGTCCAGCCTGTGACCCAAGGCTACCTCAGGTTCCAGAGGAGACCTTTGGCAGTGGGATGTCCCTGTACCTGAATGTCTGTGCAGAGGTGGGAAGCACCCACTCCTCCCTCCGATGGCACGGAGCTCTCTTACAGCGGGGCTCTGCAGAGCAGCACTGCAGCAGCTCTGCCGAGCGAGGCTCCAAGGCACAGCTCAGAAGTTCAGGGATCAGGAAAGAGCCCTGGGAACTGGAACTGACCCCAGCCTTACCCGTGTTCCTCTCTGGCTTTACAGAAAGTTGGCTTGACCCTCAGCTAGCACAAACAAGAATGACAAGGAGGGATAATTGCACTGTAAATGCCCTGCAAATCACTGCAGGAGGAGTTTCATCAGGATAACAAACTACAGTCCATGGAAAGCTGTTGCAGGGACCAGCACATACAGAATTAAAAGCAAATTCAAGCAGAAACGGCAGTGTCTTACTGTCTGCTTTTATTCCTGTTTTATCAACAGGTATTTCATGTTGCTTCTCTCCATGATGCCACCCATCACTAGGCACATTTTCCACACGGAGCCAGAAGATTTATATCTGCAAAGAGAATATACTTCAGGGTACCTTAATACACCTTCTCTCATGCCTCTCACCACACTCTGTTTTTTCACTCTCTGGCAGACTGGGAACATGTGCCAAGCAGTGTGTGTGCTGTTCTGAGGTAACCTGGAGCCAAGGTATCCCACAAAGATTCACCAGCACCAGCAACATGAGCTCCAGCCTCACATGGCCCCTTCCAGTTTGCCCACGCCAGGCCCTCGTGTTCCCACAGCAGATGCCAGTGCCTTGTGTTTGCTGGCCACACAGATACTCTGAGGGAGTACTTAGCTATGCAGCTACATACATACTTGCATTTGCTCAGCTGCTGGGTTCTTTGGGGGATTATTTTTTTTATTTTTATTTTTTATTTATTTAATTTTTGTTTGGTTGGTTTTGGTTTTCTGGCTGTGTGTGCATGTGTGTGTGTGTATATGTGTTTGTGTGTTCAATAATGGAACTTCCACTTGTAATTTTTGTGGGAGTTGAAAGTTTGGTGGGGCATTTCTCCCAATGTGCCACACCATGCTGTTTATAGTAAAGTAATAAAGTGTTGAGTCACTGATTAAACAGAGGTGGATACATCAGAAACTACTCTGTAAGTATTTGGGAAAAAAGATAAATGTTCCATCTGTCTTGAGTACTTCTGTGCTTTTTTTAAAATTTCTCTGCATGTTCTAAGAAACAGCTTTGCAAGACCTGACATGGATGGTTTTAATTTTTTATTGTAAAAAATCTAATAAAGCATGAAGGAACAGAAAAGTAAACCTACTTTCTCATTGGCAGCTGGATTCAAAAGAGTTGCAGTAGCCACTCAGGTAGCAAAACCCTGGCCCCTGGGCCTTCTGTCTAGCAGGTTTAAATGCCACACATTCGTGACAGATGTCTGGAGAAAAATCTAATGACCAATACTTATTTGCAGCAAGAAAATTCATGATTTCAAGTGGGAAATACATTTTTTTTTAAAGTCCTTGGATCACTGAAGTAAAAGTTCCTGTTAGTCAAACAAATATTCCCTATGAACTATTCAGCCACTTGTCATAACAGCATAACTTTTTTGTGTGCATCCTAATAATTGTTCAGGAATATTATTCAATATTTTTTCTGAATCTCTGGTGGATAAAAGGTCCTGTACAGTAAAAAGCATGTTTGATGTCAGCAGGGGTTCATGAGGAACCTAGGGAAAGGTCATCTTGGTGTCAAAGGCTGTAAGAAGTGTCACATGCCTTCTCTTAATTAATGCAAGCTAGGAGAGAACCCTCAGGGAGGACACAAGATCAGAAGGGGGAAACAGACATTGTTGTACCAATTATCACTGCCTATTTGAGCATCTCCCTCTTTGTGATTATCCCAATTTAACCAAACATGTAATTTCTAGGCTGCATCAGCTTATCATAAGTGAGTCCACTTGGATGAGTGTTCGTTCCATATTTAAATATAGATAGACCCATCCTTGCCAGGTGCTGAGCTTGCTCAACTCCTACTGAAATTAGCAGGGGCTCAGCATTTTGCAAGAATCACTTAGCAGTGCCCAGAATTGGGTTCTTTAAGTGTCTTATACATCAAACCAAAATCTGTGCTCCTCTAATGTCCATTTGCACATTAACCCATATTTCTTTTCCTTCATTTATTAACAAACAGACATCCACTTGGTGTTTGTCCTAAACAAATGTTAGTGGCTGTCACTACTAGATACTTAGGCAAATTGAATGTATTCCTATTCCCTTTTGCACCATAGCAATATTAGGCAGTGTACTTTAGCTTTCAGCTTTTCCTTATGTATGGAATATTTATGGTCCATTTCAGAGTTGTCATCCAAACACTTGAGGTCATTTTCTTATTAAACAGTACAATATTAAAGCAATGGGGCACAGCAGGTGGTGTGTTTCTGACTATTTTGTCATGCCTCAGGCTGAGTTGCCATCTTCCACTCAAAATAATGTAATATTGAATATTAGTGTGCACACACACACAAATAGAAAAAAAAAAATCCCAGTAAAAACGTATCATTAAAATTTAGCATTGTAAGTTCCAAACTTACATGGGGGAATTTTTCATGGGGGAGCTCTTCAGAGAGACAAAGTGATTGATTTTTATAAAAGTTGGCATGCATGACCAAGGGCAGATGGTACATAAATTTGGGCCCCGGTCTTACATTCTGCTCCGTGTAGGTGGACCACTGAACTGCTGTGACTGAGAAAAAATAATACAACCGTGAACAGATGCAAGACTCCTGGGTGCGATGATCAGGCTGCAGGACCAGGACACAAACTTGCACTGCTATAATAATTTTAATGACAGCTTTTGGCGATACATTCAGGCAAATAATTTATAATTTGTATGCTGCTGATTGATTATGTCTAATGTGTGAGGTGTCTCTGATTAAGATGCACTTCATGCTGTTATAGATTGTGTGATGGATGCTTGCACACACACCCTGCTGAAGAGTAGGTCCCAGCCATCATCACAACTAAGAAGAAGATATGAAATACCCTCCTTAGAGAAAATTATTGCAGTGATGAGTAGAGGGGTGACAGGAAGGTGAGGAAATGGAGAGGTGGACATCATAGCAACACAAAAGGACTGTCAAAGGACAACCCCCATGGCTCACGGTGTCAGATGGCCATTAGGTGATCTCATGTCTTCCCTTTTCCACATTTGTTGTGTTCAGCTAATTTTCTATCACTTTAACAATCTAAAACATCAGTTCACTGTTGTTTCATGCTTGATGACACTGAAAACATATAATTTTCCCAGAATATATGCCTTCAAACTGATGAGTCACATGAGCCTTGTGATCTCATGACCATTTCATTATCATTTTGCTACATGTTTGCATGAATAAAGCATAAAGTGTCTCCATAGGGCAACAAGCCCACAGGGCTCCAGTTTGTTTAGCATTTTCCACATTAGAAAATTCCCAACATTCATATCTTTTTCCCTATAAGCCAGGAAGATGTGCAAGGGTGAAGAATTAACACAAGATGTTCACAGAAAAGGGGCAAATATATGGGCAAAGTTCAGAAGAAAAATCCAGTGTCCCTAGAGAAAGCATATCAAGGAATGTTAAAGAATTAAATCAGCAGTCTTGGGAAATGAAGGACAATACATACTAGAGATTGGTGCTCTCACCATTTACAAGCTTTTTCTAACACCTGCAGTTACCAGAATACTGTTCCAAAAGATACATTTCTTTCCTGCCTAATTATTTGGGGATTACCACAGTGCCTCTCTCACAAAGAGGGAATTCTCCACTGAATAATGGGGAACAGCAGTAGCACTCAAAATTGGACAGTGGTATACTGCATCTGTTTTTATAGTTTTGCCCATAACTCGGGAGTTCTTCAATTCATTGTGCCGTGGACAGGCTCACAAAGCAGCCTCAATCTGTATTTCAGTTTCACATGATCCTTCAGTACTTCCAGAACTGCTGACAACCTGGACCATGCCCGTGAGCTGGGATGGCAGAAAATAAATCCTCAATATTCAGCTCAGGAGAGAATGGATCTGGCTGCTGGTCCTAGAGCAGCTGGACTATGCAATTGCACAGAGGAAAGGAAACACCTGGTGGAGACTCCATATATTCTTTCTTATTTGCTTTGTTTTACCTGGCTTATGAATATTTCAATGAACAGATTTTGACTCAGTGGGAGACTTTCTTTTGTATCAATATCTATGGTAACATAGCAATAAGGGATTTTGTTCACAAAACTGGTTTTCTAACTAATTTATCTTGATTTCTAAGATGATCAGCTCTGGTGGAAAAAAAATTTAAGTAGTTAGTTTAACTTTGGAACCCAAACTCACCATGTCTTGAACATTTTCAACTGCATTCAACACAATATTTAATACAGCTATATTCTTTAGTTACAGTTACCTTGAGCATGTTCTACAAATGGCTTTTTATTAAAGCAGTACTGTTGCTAAGGTGTTCTTTAGGTGGCCATTCTACAGCAAGTCTTTTTCTAGAATTTGTATTTTAAATTTAATCATTATGGGATGCCATCCTATATTAAATAGGTGAGATAAAGTGTAAAAACAAAGGCTGTACCTGGTACTTGAAAGTTGCTATTCCTGACAGCACTTCATCTTTTTCATACTCACATTGGCTTTTATCCCGGCCCATCTATTCCTTAATGTAAGTGTTATAAATTGTTGTAAAGTGCCATAAAATATAATAAACATGAATCAATATTTCTTGGTTAAAAAACTTAGAAATGCTGATGAAGCTTGAGTTTATTATAGATGTCCTGAACCCACAATGTCCCTTTATTTTTTTTTACCTTCATCATTTTTTCAGGTCTTGACTTCATGTGTGCACACACATTCATTCTTCACAATCAAAGAGGCAGTGAAAATTAAAATTACTAATGCAGAGCTAATAATGCATCTAACATCTTAACCAATTCTTTTGGGCAAGATATCCTCTATATACAGAGCTATTATATGTGGTGTGAATGACCCACTTCAAGCAAATTCCTTATGGATCTACAGAATATTAAGCACATGCAGGGCACCAGAAAGTTTGGGGATTATTCAGATATTTAAATTTAAGCATATGTTTAATTGCTTTGCTGAATCAGGGCTTTAATGAAGAAGCATGGCACAGTAGTGCTATTTGCCATAAAAATCCATCATTGCCACGGATCTCTGCCCATTAAAGAAGATGCTATGATTTGTGTTTAAAATATGAAAGAAATACGATGCCTGCATGATGCATTAAATACCCGAGCATACACATGCATTTAAATTCTTTCTATCTTTTTAAGAATATTGTTGTGAATTATGTTCTTGTATATCCAAGAGCATCCTTCATAGTGAAGTGACAGTTCCTCTCCACATCCAGTTGATGCTCTTTACATATTATTAGTATTATTTATTCTACATCTGAAGCTAATGATGGATTTCTTTGTCCTTGGTTGGGTTTGTGGTTTGTCCACAGGAACCACCAAAGGCTGTGGTGTTTCCAGGGGCATTGGAAGGCTTCCCTCAGGAAGGGAGATGGCCAGGCTGGTGCCATCTCTGGTCAGGGAATCCGGTCCAGCCCAGCTGGGAGATGCAGGATGGGGATGTTAGTGGAGGAAGGGCACCCCAGTGCCTGTGATTTTCTGACAGAAATCTGTCAGAAAAAAAATCCACATCCTGGCCAAACAATGTGGCTGCTTTACGATGTGGCCACAAATACATCCAGGTTTTCCCAGGGCAGGAAGGCTATCAGGGACCAGGACTTTGACCACAGCCTGGTGCCACACACTCTGACTCACCTGTGCTGCCTGGACTTTCCAACTGAACATCCCTGGCTTGAAATGAGGCCACTACAGTGGAAGAAAAATAACATGTCTCTAAACTATGTGTTGTTGTGCGATGTGTTTGGTTTTTTTTTCAATTCAGCTATTTATAAATGTGATAGACCTCTGTTTCTCCTGCTTCTTTCAGCACCCCACTGAAGAATGTGTGAAAAGCTCTAATTTCCCTTGAGGAAAAGAGTATCTTGCGATTTCAGTGAAAAGCTGTGTTCACACTGTGGTCAATAAATTCCTATAGACAATTTTTGCCCCTTGGAACTCTCCTATCTTGTTATTTTGCTAATGCTTGAGACTCACATTCCAGCTCAGCAAAGATGTGGTGGAGAGCCATCCCATTTCTTGTCAGTCAGCTTCAGAAGGGGAATGGCAGAGCTTTAACAGACTTTCCTGGCATCAGGTTTTGCTTTTCTTTCATAAAAACTTATACACTTTTGTTTTCCTTCTGACTTGGAGCAAGATCAAATTGCAAAATATCCAAATCCTCCATGAAACAGCATTATGTCTTTCTCTAGAGCCCCAGTTGTTCCTTCTTGTGATGATAAATCCCACTTGCATCATAAAAAGATTTTTTTTTTCCTGAGAAAAAGGTTGAGACATCTCCCCAGACTAAATCCATAACTACATTTTTTGTAGGGAAAAAATGATAGTTTGAAATATTTGAGCTGAAAAGTTCCTGCCTCAGTGACTAAACTGCTTTTGCATTCACACACACACACACACACACACACTCAGATCCCTCCATCTCAGTGAATTCCCTGATGAAAGGAGGCAGACTTCAGGAATAACTGCAAAGGAAAGCACAACTCCAAACCAAGAGTCTCCTGAACCATGTGCCATCTGACAGCTATGTGGTTATTTCAAAGCCATGGGAAGACCCTGCACCCTTTAAGTCTTGGGATCACTCTGACTTTAACCCCATCAATCAACCTTAGTGAAAGACTGCATGCAAAATTTTAATTACTGCCTTTAGATATTCCATCCTTCTAATATTAGGTTTGAATCCTGTATTCTTTATAAAAAGGCCAAAAAAGAAAGGGTTTGATGACACTATAATCTCTGATTATACCATGTTTCTTCATGTTCTGGAGAACACTGTATATATGCCTCTCTTTTTTTTTTTCCCCTTTAAATGTATGATTTGTCCTGTTATTTAAGGGGTGTCATTTTGCACTGTTAGAATTCTTTTCCAAGAATTGTCTTGGTTTCCATAAGGTAAACATGGCTGTCAGCACTGTGTCCCAGCACTGTACAGAACACCACAGCAGAGCTGCTGATCTGACTGACGGCACACAACGAGTTGGAAAGAAAGGCAGCAGAAAAGTGGTCTAGCCTGATGAAAATCTACACTCAGGTCTTAGCAGAAATTTCAGAGCAGGAACTGCAGATAGAGTGATTAACAAGGAGTTTCCAGAAGTTAATATACCGGGCAAAAGGATTGCTCCTTTGGAAGCTGAGCACCGGAGAGTGGAAGTCAAAATGACTTGTGCACCATTGAGCTGGAACATGCTGCTCCTGGGTCATTGATCTGCTCTGCTCTGGCAGGGCACTGCTTTGGTATTGTTAATTCTCAATGACATAAAGGCTTGTATTAGTACAGGAAGCAGAATTGAAAGGCCTGAGACTAAAGGGAAGACAAAAGAGAGGCCAGCGGTAAACATGAAGGGTTCCAAAGACTGTGATGTAAACCCAGAAACAAATACAGCCCCTGAACAAAAAGAAATTCATTTCTTCACAGATCAAATGGACCAGGCCTGATCCTCAGCAGCTGTAGGATAGCATTTTTTATTTCACATCAGGGAAAATAGGCTCACATGAACTGGAAGAGCAGGTGATTCATAGTTTACAAAGGCAGTGAAACTGTACATAAGGATGACATTTTTTCCCCTAAAAGGTGAATGCTCACAAAATCATACAATACATTTTTTAATAAATATTTAACATCTAAAGCACACTGCCACCACAGTGCCTTTTTATGACCCCTCCTATAATGATGAGTATGAAAAGGTGCATAAACCTCAAAGACCTATTCATTTATCAGGAAGAGAGATGCTCATTCTAAAAACTGGGGGTAATAATTTATTGTTTGGATCTTCTGTAATAAAATTGAAATAATGCTCTTAAATTTCAGAATTTTACTGTCAGTGAGACAGTCATTAGTTCTTATGACTGAATTTCTACTCCATAACATTCATCAGCATCTCCAAAGAGTCTCCTGTACTTTTCCCCAAGCCTCACATTGCAGTGGGTACACGGCCTGGGGTGTGGCAGGTATTGTCTCTGGACCTTGTCTGGCCTTAATATAAAGTAATAATTATATAAAATGCTTATTTAAAATATCAACAATCTTCAGTTAAGTGGGGTGGATGAAGAAAACACAGTCCAATGGCAGCATGAGAGCAGGCCCAGTCAGACACACTGGAAGGAAGCAAGAATTGTTTCCTAGATGAACTCAGTGGCTATGTCTGATTACATCAGTTATTAAGACCAAAAAAAAAAAACCTGCATGTTTAAAAGGACACAACTCTTAGCATTTAAACATTAATACCAGGTTTTATGACCAAAGAGAATCTCTAATTCAAAATTTCCTGGACTTTACAGGAGTTATTTTTTCCCTCTTATTCTCATTCAGCCCTTCCTAATACAAAGGTTGATTCAATGCAAAAAATTGTTTAAACATTAAGGCATTGATCCTTTTTATATATTTTTGTTGTTTCAATAGTTTAATAAATTGCATGGTGTCAGGAACAGTGCAAATCTCTAACATCAGCTCAACTCAACAACAAACTAGCAATGCACAGCATATCTCAATTCTAATAAATATGAAGGAAGAATCTGAGTCTTCAACACTATCTGTAAAATGTCTCAGATATTAAATACTTTCCTGTCCTAAGCTTGAGGGAAATCTTTACTTGCTCTACAGTGAATGAGGACTCAGTGGTGCATAATGAAAAAATAAAGAGATTTTACATTAGGAAATGACAGCTTTTCTTTATAGATTTGTGTGCAAAGCACATGCACTTGCTGAAATACAGCCAGTTTTACTGGTATTCTTTTTTCTTCCTTTCTATTGCTATAGCAAGAAAAAAAGTACTGGATTTCTCTGCATGAAAATCACAAAGCATGACCAATTTGCTTTTTATTCTACTGAGAAGTTATACCAGTATAACTTCTTGTGTTGTGGATTTAAAATACTTGATTTTTTTTTTTTTTTAATACATGCAAAACTCCTCCTATGTGTAATTTGATTCACTGATTCTCTCTGACAGTATCTAGATTAGTAATTTAACTAGTATCTAGACACTGAAACTCAACTACTGTTAAATAGTTTGTATGTGGCTTGATTTTGTTCTGGGCCACCTTGCACCGCCCCAGAGACTTCCCAAGCAGATGCTGAGGGTTGGTGTGGGACTATTTGTATTACTGGCTGCTGATTATTATCTCACTGACCAAAATACAGCCATCCTGTTCTGAAGACCACGAGAGAATTTTAGTATAGATAGGCCTATTCTGTGCTAGTTGGCATCAGTGACAAATAAATGGGATAGAACTGATCTTTCTGGACATGGAGCTGCTGGAACTGTGAGGCTTCTTTGGACAATCACTGCAGGCTTTGGTCTTCACTGATCCTTTCTATTGAAACAGTTCTCTCTCATTCTTTCTCGTGTTCTACCTCCATGAATCTGAAAGCCTAAGTTTCAGGTAATCAGTTGTAAAAGGGCAGTCTTGTGAGTATATTCTCCAGAGAATAGAAGAGGGAAATCCTCACTAATTATCATGATAACAATATATTTTTAGCTCCTTCTTTTCTATGTCATGAGCACCATGTTTAAAGTTCTTCAAGACCAAACTTGAGATATTAAAACAAATATTCTTAAACTCTCTATTAGGAAATTAGTTTACTAGCAGCTTTACAAAAAAACTTATTGCAGTGTTTTCTTTACAGACAAGAGAGGGAGGGAGGGAGGAAGGAGAGAAGGAAGG
>NC_031768.1:103209595-103327190 GCF_001522545.3 Parus major
TCAACGTCAGTCAGTGGAATGGGACCAGGAATCAGCTGCCTAGCTAAGATCAGTCCCCAGGTGTTCAAGGACATTTGAATTATCCACCCATCTGAGTGCAAAATCTTTGGGATGCAGACTATTTTACCACACCTTCTTCAATGGCTCAGAAAAGATTGTCAGTGCTTAACTAACAATGAGTAATCCTCAAATGCTGCACTCAGAGCTGGTGTACTCCTGGGAGCTGACATCTCCATAAGGTGCAGCTTTCCATTGCATCAAAGGGAATAAAAAGTAGTCTGGATGTAAAGATAGCAATTTTATCTGTGTGCCATTGCCAAATTAGGTCTATCCACTTCTCAGACCCTTCGGATGATAAAAAAAATTGGCTTAATGGTAACACAGACCTACTGATTTACACTAGACGAGAGTTAAGGCTGAGACAGCCTGTGACTGTTCTACACTGTAAAGTTCAAAAAAACAGCAAATTGGTCATGGTTCACAAGGCTGTGTAAAACACATTACCATAAAAAATAAAAAGAAGAGAAGGAAGGAAAACAAAACAAAACAAACAAAATACACAACAAAATACATTGTTGAATGGCAAAAACATAAATACTATTGTCTACGTAGTTTGAAAGTGATACGATCACTCAAAGAACTTCTTTCATTTATTTCTGTTGTTCCTTTTAATAATTTTTTTTTTTGTTCTTTTACTTTTAACTTCACCTAGGAAGAATCCCAGACAGGCATTATCTAACAATTCACAACTACATTTGTATTCTTTTGTTATCAGGGGAGAGGGTCTACTCAAACACATTAGTTTCTTTTTTGGAATTTTCAAGCACATAAAAGAGTAGGAGATTCTGATAAGGCCCTATTGTAGTTATCATGTGGTGTAAGTACAGCTAAGGTCATGTCGACCTGCTCTGGTTAGAGTACATCATCTACTTAGCAGAAAAGAAAACAAATTGTGTCACATTTTATTCCATCAATGGCTGTAAATGAAAAGGATATTTTGAGAAACTGAATTAATAATATGTTATAATAAGTAGAAAAAGGGATGATAATTAAACACGCTCTGCAATTCAATCCCAGCAGTGAATCTACTCTTTTGGTAACAGTTCTTTTTAATTATAGAAGTGACAATTCTGAATGACTCAAACCTGTGTCATGTTGCACACAGGCAGAAGCAATTAAGGTGAGACAAAAGCAAAAATATACTTTGCTCATTTTGCACCCAGTTTACCCAATCACTACACTTCTCTTTAAAGAATGCAGAAAGCAAGCAAGACCCAAATCTGGTATACATGGGATGGGTTTGTTTGTTTGCTGGTTTGTTTTCAGATTTATTTTTTAAAAGGTCAAGAATGTTCAGCAGCATTGCTTTCCAAACATGATACAGAATGACCAGCATGGTCCTTCAAATCACTGTATTTTATCTTGGGGTAACAAACTACACAAGCAAGGCAGGCAAAATAAGCTTGAACGATAGCACTGGTAATTTATCAGGAGCAATTTAAATTTCAACTAATCCAGGTTAATTTAACACAGAAATGCTGTGAGACTAAGAAGCATGGTGAGATGTGCAATCATTGTATCCTAGAGACAAACATTTACTAAAAGGATTTTTTCTTGCAAGTTCCTAACAAAATTTTGCTCAGATCAAGATAATCCATTTCTTTGTCTCTAGAAGCTACTGAAATAAAACATGATTCTCAGTGCCACTCAATTTTGATAAATTGGCATTGATGATGGTTTATGAAATTACAGTGCCAGCAGGTATGGCTTGAAGGATATCAAGGAGAGAAAAACAAACCAGAAGAGTGAGTGGCACCACTAGCAATCTGCACCCACGTGCATGGTCATGTTTGGATCACCATTCTGATTCTCAGTGCACGACACATTAAAGCAGATAGATTCAAAACAAGATTTGGCAGCAAATTCCAAATTCTTAAAATCCTTTTGCAAGGACTGTGCTTCCTCATTGCTGTTTTACTGTCTGGTCAAAGGGCATTCCTTCTTGCTGAGGGCTTTGCAGCAAAAGGGTGGAACCAAGCTTGGGAAGAGACAGAGATGTTGAGAAGCTGTGCCAAGTCCATGGTGAATCTTTCCCTCTTGTATTGTTCAGGTAGGCCGACTCTGAATGAAACCTTGCTGTAGAACATGCCTAAACTTGAGTGGCACCATTAGATTTAAAGACTGACACCTCAAAGAGATGAATAGAATACATTAAACTGACTGTCTCAGATAAGCTGCATCATTATCATATCACATGATTGTGTCCTGTAAAGGGTGGCATATTCCCCGGGAAAGCAGCAGCAATTGCTTCTTTTTTAGTGTGTCTTGTATGCCTTGCTAAGGCACTTTTCAGAGAGCTGGGTGATGGCTGTTTCTTGTGTGGATTATAGAAATAAATAGCAGGCTGCAGATGAAAGCCTGCTCTTCCTACAGTGCTCAGGAAAAGTGTCATTTCTAGCTTGTGAATAATGTGACTTGCCTGAATTATATCTTTCAGCACAGTTGTGCAAATAATCTTGGTCTGGAGGGGAAAAAACAACTACACACACTTTTGGTGGTTTTTTTGTTTTTGGTGGGTTTTTTGTTTGATTTTTTGTTTTGTTTTTTGCTTGTGTTTTTGTTGGTTTTTTTTTCTTTCAAAGGAAAGAGAAAGTTTAGAATGTAATATCCCTTCCCATCCATTTTCAAAGTCTCATCTTACTGTATTGGTCAGGGACAAATCCTGTGTTCTAAGAACTTGCAGAATACTTGCTGTTTGGTTTTTACACTGTGAACATCACATAAGATTAAATGGCAAGGAAAATTCCACATTTCTTCCAGGTAGATTGGCACTAATGTTAATTAAAAAATGAAGGCTTTTAAAACCCAGAAGATTGATTGTCTCAGGTTTAGTAGAGGAAAGTGCCACTGTAATAAACAGCTATTTGACATAGGCCATGTGAAGTGGATATTTTATTGCCAGGGAGCAGGAGGGCACTCACACCTTTGGAATACAGACATTATGCTTTACTAGGAAGCTGTGCTGAGCCACATCCTTCCAGAAACTCTTGATGACCTACTAATTGATCCCAAATACAATTTTGGAACTAGATTGTAGCAATAACCATTCCTTGCTGTACACATATTCCTGATATAAAGAAAATCAATCGAGCTTTTAAGAAAGGTCAGGATTAATCCATTCCAGCTATGGTTTGGAGGCACAATTCAGGTCCAACAAAGAGGAAGAACCTCTCTATCAACATCAAGGATTTCTTGCTGAAACCCTCTGTACTCCCTACCCTGCCCTGCCCTTAAGAGGACTTATATTACTGCATCCTGCAAGACATTCACTGAGATCAAATGAAGCTTTTTAAGCTGCTGAAAGTGAGTATCCCTCTCTGAGGAAAGGGAGGATTCGCTGCACACATGGAGTTTGGTACCATCATGTTCAGAGAGTGAGGAACTGCCACAATCACGCATTTCTCTTCAAGACTTCCACAGAAATCCAGCCAGGAAATTTACTAAAGGCTTATTCTTTAGACACAAACAAATGCCTACTAATATCCACCGTGTTGAAGGGAAAGTCACTGATCTGCAGGATCATCAGGACCCAGTTCTTCTTTCCTGGTAAGATTCAATGGGTGATGATGTTGCTTCCTCATTGAATCAAAAATCTAAATTCAACAGTAAGTTCGATGTTTATACATAAAGTAGACAGCCTTAACTTACATTTTTTTGACTTTCAGTGTGGTTATAGACCATAGTTTGTATAGTTGAGAGCCAGGTGGCACAGTCTTATCTCTCCAAGTGGAGGCTGCACCTCTATGGTCTGTAGATAATGTACCACATCATCTTGAGCAGTTCAGAAATACCATGGCCAGCTACTGAAATCTAAGAAAATGTGATTCCAATGAAAAACTAAGATATTTATACTGTGGTGGTTCTGTGGATTGGTTTTTGTTTTTTTTTTTACTTCCCAGTGAAAATTCAACCTTATATTCAATGCCTTCCTAAAACTCAGGACAACATGATCAAATTTATCAATTACCACTTTTGCTACTAGGATTTCTTATATTACTTATCTTAAAAACTCTGAACAATAAAGTCATAAAGCTGAAATGGTAAAAGGCAGAAAGAATCAAGTTATACAGATCCAAACAGACAAGAAAAATAAATACTATTATTTAAGTTAACAAAAGGATGACTGATTTGGGTTCTTCACAGCTTTGTGAAGAACATCAGGAAAGATACAGATTTCTACTTTTAGATCATCCAATGAGACATCAATAATGGATGTGATATAATTCGTGTCTGTAGTACCTTTGAGCTAATTAGTAAAACTCATCATTACATTGAATATTTAATACAAAAAGAATGGTAAGCAAAGAAAATGCAATATAATCTACAACAAATATTACACCTGCCTGCTTGATCACTGAAGATAAAAAAAAATAATGAAGTATATAACCGTACATCCCAAACTAAAAAATTTAAAGTGTTTTATGAGGAAAGTTAAACAGCAAAGTACAGACATTTAACTATAGAATAAAAGTGGCAGAAGAAGAGTAGACTTGAGAAAACACGAGAATGCAATTCCACAGATGGAGCAAAGACAGATAAAGAGGAGAATCTTCATTGCCTAGAGAAGGCCTCCTAAATACCCAACTAAACTGAGGTGCTTTAATAATTTATCCACTGAAGAATTATTTCCTGAGCAGCAGAAACTGTATATTTTAAACTGAGTTCTAGCACCCTACAAACAAGACCAACATGTAGAGTCCCAACCATTGTTTTCACCGTGGGATCAGCATTCTCAGCAGCAGAATTCCCACTAGATACGAAGTAAATTCTCATTTGGGGCTCTCAAAAAGCTCCTTCCAAGGATTCTACAGAACAATTAAAACTATTGCACTAATGAGTTAGACTACTAAAATGTGCCCCCCTTTCCTCCCTGCCCAGTTTCTCCTGTCCCATCCTTGGAGTGCACTGGACCTCATGGCTGGAAGTTGTGACAGGGCAGGGCAGGCTCCCTCCTCCAGGGTTAATGATCCTCCTGGCACCTCATCCTGCTCTGCAGGTGGCTGCAAAGAGGCACAGCCCCCTGTAGGCAGCAGCTCCAGCTCTTCTGGACATGTGCATGTTTATAGTGCTGCAGCTGGAGGGAAAGTGGCAGCTGCTGCTGGGTGACAGCTCTGCAGCCTGGAAACAATGCCAGGCTCTGAGAGGCTGCACAAGTACTGCAGTGAAACCGAGCTGGGTGGGCACTTCCCAAATGTCTGGGACATGATTGACCTCTCTCAGAGCTTCTCCAGCTCTTCCTGCTTACACAAAGCAAGAAGTAAAGAGCTGATGTGATCCTTGGTGCAGCTGAAAAACAACCAAGTGGGGTGTAACTTAAGAGAACTATGATCAGTCACAAGAAACATTCACAGAGAAAGAATCTTCAGTGTATTAACAACAGATGAACTCCCCTGGCTAGGTTTCCACACTAAATATCTATATTTGTTTATTGCCATTTGTTGCTACTCCACTTTGTATTTCACATCTACTGCTTGTGTTGTACTGGAGTTGGATTTCCATGCTCCAGGGCTGTAAGTGCTTTTGCCATTGTTAAAAGGTGGCAGTACTCAAGCTCAGGGTTTCCCCTGAACACACAAGTCAATCTCACAGCTAAAAATCCTCAGAAGCTGCATGAAAATGGATTTCTCTTCCTAAAAATATATTTTTATATGTGTGTGTGTGTAATTTAAGAGTGTATTTGAATGATAGTCCATAGGAAATTACAGGAATGCCTCATAACTGCCAGTGCTGTGAAAGTCCTCTTTTAAAATATAAGAAACCTTAGAATGAAATGCTTGGAGTGGTAAGGTTCTGTATTCTGTGTGCTAAGGTTCCACACTCTGCTGTGTTACTCTAAGCTCTATTTCTACTCTTGACCATTCCTCCCCACCATAAGTTGAGAAATGTTTCCTGAATAAGCTGTCATTGAAACAGATACTTCTTGGCAGAAATTTCTATGACTAGGCACTTTCTAATGAAAAAAAGTCAATAAAAAATTCTCAGTAAGTTTCATACAAATAATCATTGAAATTAGACAAGAAGTAAATGGACTTGGCATGTTAAATCAGCATTGTTTCCAAGCACAAAGCATGGAAAACAGGAGCTCCTAGAGTGGTTTTAAAGTGAAAGTGTAATTGAATTGCATATATATTAATCCAAACAGTATTTTTCTTGCTTTTAATCCACTGGAACTGGCAATTTATATGCACAAGCAGTTCTGCCCAAGTAACCAACCTTAAAATGCCTTTGTATTTAAATAGAGTGACATCTGACATTTCTGTGTCCCTGTCTTATCAGACCTCTGTTTACCCTCTGGAAAGTGCCAGCATAGGGGAAGAATAAGGTAAAGTGAAAATTTGCCTGCTGGTTCGAGGACAGCTGGAATTCTGATTTACTGTGAAAGTTCAGGATGTCCCAATTAAATCAGGACACTTGAGAGATATGAAGACTTAAATGTCCCCCAAAAGCTTTGTTCTAATGTGATTAAGCTGGCTGGTTTTGCTAATGATAGACACATTCCAAATTGCAGAAAAATGGTAAGTAGGAATAATGGGGTTTTGCTCCTGTGTACTCATAAGAATATGCCCCAGAAAAGGTTTCTCTTCCCTGATTCCATTTTCTATTGAATGCCAATTCTTCTTAATTTCTGGAACATGTAATATAATCCTCCTTGACACACATGATGTCCTTAGCTCTTAGGAACATCATGGTCTTTTATTTTTACCCCTACACTCCTTGCTATCTTTGCTTCTTTGAACTTTGCTTAGTGATTTTTAGATTGCAAAGCCTTTATGAAACTTTATGACTTCTTCACGTGAGCAGCGCTGTTTATACAGTGAGTACTAACTGACCACAAGGTGTGAAGGTAATGTACTGCACTATGCAGTGTAATGCTGCACAAATGTGCAGTGCCGATGGAGTTTTGGACAGGTAAAATAACATTAAGCCCTAAATATCTGAATAGAATAGGAGTTGCTCTCAGCTGGAATTTTTGGTGAACTGTAAGAAAATATAACTTTATTGCTTAACTTCCACAAAGACAAATATTCTCCAAGAATTGAAAGGGCAAATAAAGGAAAATATGTGTTCTGCATTGCAGAAACAGCCTAAAAAGGAATGAAAAATAGAAAGAAAGTCCACTTACAAGCTCATAATTTTTAAATTTCTATAATTGTCTAATGTTATTTAAACACCACACACACACATTTTAAGCCAGTGATAAGTTACCATTTGTTATGAAATGTCTTTCTTTAGCATGATTGTGTCCTTCTATCCCCACCATGACAGATTGTATTTAATTGAACAGTTGCTGGTTTAGAACTGTCATTAAAAATGCATATATTCAAATAGTCTTAGTACAGCGTATTGCCCTTTCAGTTCATTTTCTCCTTTTATGTAGCAGTAAATATCCCTTTCTGTTCTGGTTCTAATTTATTTAGAAATAATATGCTTCTTACTAAGTGCAAAGCATTTTTTTAAAGGATCAGCTAAGCTGGTTAAGTTGCTTGCTAATATATTTTTTATTGACCTAGGGTCTCTCAGTCCTTCTACCATTAAACTCCAGGGTCTTTGTTGACAGGATACACTTAGAGGAAAAACTTGGATCTACTTCTCACTTTTTTCCAAGATGGTTTTAAAAGGAAATTCATGCTATAAAAATAATTCTGGCCTTACATGAGAGAGAAATCTTGAACTTTAACCAGCCAAGACAGATCCTGACTGTAGGTAAATGGAGGAGATACATCTACCTCACTGGAGTTTTGCCAGAAAGAAAGAACTAGGGTGCTTAAGCCATATCCACACACACATATCCTTTAATCCATGTCCACACTGTGACTGGCTGAAGAAAATGGTTTTGGCTGCCCTCTGGGTTTATACAGTCTGAGTTGCCCTTTAAACACAACTACACAGAAAGTCAGAGAGCAAGCTGGTCATACAGATGTTTCCAGCAACATCCACACTTCCCTACCAACCTGGGATGAAACCAGCAGGAATAATGACTATTAAACATTATTGCCTACTCTGCAGCACTCTCTAGTTAAACATTTTTAATCTCTTCTTTCATTCCTCTTTTATTTGTTGGAAGGATGGATCTAGGTACACGAGAAGCTAAAATTAGAATAGCTAATTCTATAAAATCTAATAACTGTGAAATATCATCATGCAGGAAGAAACAGGCAAGACCTGTGGCTGCTGTGAGCTGAAAAGCTTCATTAGCATAGATGGAGCTGTGAGAAGTCTTGACATACTGAGGATCTGGCCCATGTTTACTGTTGATAAAGTTCCACAATGCCTGTGACTTTAATCTGACATGTGTGGAGGTTGCCCTGAAAGTTTCATAGACTATGAAAGAAAGGTATAGTTATCACCAGTGACAAATCTAATGCTTGAAGAACTCTGATGTTGCTCATTCTTCAACTGTCTAAATGAGGTTCTACCTTTTTTTTTTTTTTGAGATTTTTGCAGTAATGCAGTTATGTATAGAGAAAATGAAATTAACACTTCATTACTATTCATCGTATGGCACTGGAGACAAACTTGAGAGAATATACATTATTTACCATCAGCAACCCAACATTCTTTGAAATTAATTAAAACCAGTAAAATAAAAAGGTATCATTAAGAATTCATCCAAGACATAATCTAGAAAAATAGTTGGATTTCACATAATAGTACATTAATTAGGGAAACCTAAAACCCATCAGAATTAAGATGAAGATTAGAAGCAAAACCAGAGGAGTTAGAGTCAAGAAAAATTTCTGCAGACTAGAATTTCTCAAAACTCTTGAGTTTTGAGTGGGAACAGAGTACTTAGAAAGATCCATGATCACTGATAAAATTTGCATGAGAAAGATGTATTTTTGTAAACATAGTTCATTTTATTGACATGGACAAATTCTAGGATGATTTTTCAGAAAAATATAAAACAGTTACAGCCAACTCTCTGTCAAGCCAAGCTTTTATGTGCCTGCAGAGACATATGGTGGAAAGAGAACATATATAGGCAGAGACCACCATCTCAGTGTCAAAACTGTTAAAGTCTTTGTCAAAAGGATCACATCACATATGTGTACTCACGAAATATTAAATAGAAGTGCAAGTGTGTGTTTCTCTGTTGGCAAGCAGATGTATAACGTGTGTCTTTATTTAGATTTTACATGGGTACATAATGAGACATACACATCTTAAACTGATGCAGAAACTTTTTTAATCAATGAGAATTAGAAACCCATTTATAATCTGTTGTGCTCACAGTCGAAGCAAGTGGAAGATCATCAGTGCTGCCATGACACTAATGACAGAAGAAAAACACAAAAAAAAGAAGGAAGAAGCAACTCAAAGGCCCAGGCCTGAAAACACAACTGGAGTGTAACAACAGACCCACTGAGGTTTCCAGTGACCAGTTAAGCAGCTGTAATGACATGCTAGCTTGGGCTCTCTAAGTATAATTTTTGGTCAAGGACAGATTATCGTAAAAATGGCAATAAAAGACAATTTTAGATTCCTTTGCAATGAGCCTTCACAAAAGCAATATTAGCAATATGTGCTATATAAGCATATTTTGTACAAAGCCAATTAACCTCTTTATTTGAAAACAAGAGCTTCGTTATTGTTGAATGCAGCAGCTAATCCTTTGCAGGAGATAACTTTCAGCAAGCATGAGTGGAATGAGTTGTACTTGCTGTGCCCCATGTTCTTCCACAATTGAAAGATTAAATATTTAATTTGCTAAATACTGGTATCTACGAAGGTTATGAAACTTTTGGTATAGGAAATGTTGAGGCGTCATCTGAGGACATGATAAATGTTTGCACTAAGTCCATCGTCCCATTTATTTCTTTTCTTGACTGGGTCAGCCCTACAGGTAAAAACACATCATTTTTTGGTCAGCAAGTTTCAGCTTTTGTTCAGTCAAAACAGTTTATAATCAGCTTCAAATTAGCATCATGATTGTATGGCTAACAAAAATACTGCTAAGACCAGTTTTCTTTGTTTTTTATTTAAAAATGTAGCAAAGTTGCATTGATAGGTGGCAGAACCATTATTTCAACCAGTTAAGATTAATGTATTTCTCTGAGATGCTTAATACAGCATAATACATATCACAGGGACAAATGCCTAATCACAGTTCTGTCTTTATAATTAGGACCACAGAGATTGGTGCAATAGTAATTCCTGATTCATGGCAAGACTGATGAAACAAATTAAGAATAAATAGTAGAATGAATTAGGAACAAAGAGTATGATGATGTGGCCAGAAAAACCTTTCAAAATTAAATTCCTATTATAAGAAGATTGTAAAACAGGTTATGAGGAGGCAAAACAGGGCAGCAGATCCTTCATTCTAGAGATTAAGCTTAACTTAAGATCTGTTTTCTGGCAAAACCTCATTTGCAACATTTTATTCCAAAAGCAGCACCAATTTTTGGTCTCTACACAAGAGCAGAAAGACACTGAGGAAGGCTTAACCTTTTGTTCTGCCCCAACCAGACAGCACTATTAAACTGTGGCCTCAACAAGGGACAGGAAATTAGAAGAATCTATTATCTTTCTCTACTCAAAGAACAGAAAGCTTCTTATTACAGGTAATACATTTAATTTTGAAAACAGATCTATTTTCCTTACATGTAATTGAGTTCTGTTACAGAACACAAAACAAGGAGGGCTCCCTGTCATCTGCAATGGAAAGAGGTCGATATCGAAGGACAGAGACTCGAGTTCCCTTTTATTTTCAAGGGCATAAGTTCCTTTATGAAAGGTTTCCAGAACACAAGAACCTCTCCTTTCTGCATCCATATAGGCTAAATACTATTTTCACTGGATTAAGGTACAAGCTGAACCTAACACATAATTTTCCCTCTTCAAGCTGAAGTTTCAGTGAGCACCAGCTGCAGTCAGGTCTCCCATCTCTTAACTCCTCCTTGACTGGATTTCTCTGCTCTTACTTTGCTGTTGAATGTGGTTCTAGTTTTTCACCTTGTCTAAAGAAGCAGCAGGACTTGCCCTAACCTGTGTGGCTTTCCAGATCCTGAGGAAAAAAAGGCAGGCTGCTGGCATCATGCAGGTTGGTTCTGCTGCAAGAATGGCTGTTGAGGAGGAATGGCTGATTCAGCACTATCTGAAAATCATTTTGGCATGTCGTAGTCCCACTTAGTAGGATGGTACTGGTGAGCTAAAAGAAGAATGGTGATGTTAGAGCATAAATATAGATTTTTTTTCACAAGAGAGGAACCATCCAATTAAAATATAAGTTGCTCATATCAGGGACTATCAGTTTGTACACAACCAATGACCAACATTACTGAAGAACTGGTTTATAAGATGACAAGAGTGAATCAATAATAATAATAATAATAATTACAACAATAATAATAATAACAACAAGAAGAATAAGAAGAATAGAAGAGGTGTTGAAAGTGTTGGAGGTTTTTTAATGGTTGGAAAGAAATATGTAAATTCTACATATATGTCAAGCACACAAGTGCTATGATACACATTAAGCTTCACAACAATATTATATTTGATCATCTTAGACAGAAAAAGAATAAAAATGTCTTTTTTGGAACCTGGGTGTTCAGATGATGGCACAAAATTATGTCTGCTTCAAAGACATAAGCAGATTGTCTAATTTCTCCATCTACATTACTATGTCCTTTATAATTTCTGTATCTCAGCAACCATACATCCTCCAATGGACACAGGACTGTCCATTTATACTCACACTATATCCTGCCACCTGCTGAACGTGACATTCTACTATAGCTTTCTTAGAAACATGAGGTGAATATAGCTCCAGAGGAAACCTTTTCTCTTCCTCTCACTCTCAAAAAAGTGACAGCTTGGGTGGGTGACTTCACTTGGCTGCTTTAGGTATCAGCAAGGTGCTGCTCAAGCTATCTTTATCAGGACCCCTGGGCTCCTCTATCCATAAGGATAACTGGAGTTTTCCTGAGGTGCATCCAAGCATTTAAGTGAGACAGTAGATAGAAAGAATATTTGTCATGAGTTAAAAGCATAGACCTGAAAATCGCCACTGACTTTCTTTTCTTGTTAAAAATTCTCATGTTTATCTTGTGTTATCTCCATTCTGCAGTGGGAAAGCACAGTCTTCTGTAAAACTACCATACACAAAAAGCATACACTGTTGTATATTTTATCTCCTTGTGACTGTAAATCTTAAGAAACTCTAACTGCAGCTGGACATTATATAAATAACAAAACAATTGAACCCTTCCAAAACAGAGAGTGATAATTGGTATCACCTTATACTATTCATAAAAGGAATTTCTGGAGAGGAAGTATCAGGGTCATTTTCTTACACTCTGCTGAAAGAATGCTCACTGTTAAAATTAACTCTTAAAATAAAGTAATATGTATAGCTGCTTTACTAAAAATATGAGAAATAATGGGAACATGTGATCCTGTCTGCAGTTCCTGTCAAAATCACAGTGCAAGACAGTTCTGCAGCAGATAACATTGATTAATGTTCCTATATAGCAATGACACCGTACATTTATGGACAGACTGGTGAACCTTTGCCAAAGCTCACTAAAAGCAGCTGCAAGGCAAGACTGACTTTTAACCTCCCCCATTTAATGCAGGAACTTCTTGGCATTAAAACAGTGCTAGTAGCATACAACCTGCAGGGTTACCATTACAAAAACAGATTTGGCCAGCAGGACATCTCTACTTCCTGAATAAACTCCTGACAGATTACATGAAAGTTAAGTTACACAGGCATATGTGGAAACTGGAGGAAGAAGCAACCAGAAAACATTAATTCTGAGGGTACTCTGAAAAAGACCCACACTTTTTGATGTGACAATTTCCATTTTCATTGGTTAACAAGTATTATTATTTGCTATGAGAAGTAAACACCTGCAGAGTGTTCTCCATTGCTGAAAGCTGTGCCTATGAATCCTTATTCGTGCAGACAAAGTTGTCTCTGAAAAGTGGAGAGGAGCTTTTGCTTTTCTCAAAAATATATTGTGAAGGTGCAAATTGCTTTGTGTAGAATCACGTATGGTTAAAGCCAGAGTGCCAAAAGTAGCTTGTCTGTGAGACAAACAAGGATATTGTAGGAGAACAATGGTATTTTCCCTCTCGTTGAGGACAGGAAAACAGGGAATTCCTTAATAAGGGATGCTGATTAATGAAAGATGTTTTTTACAACTCAGAAGGCTATATTCATGTCAAATTCCATTTTCTGATTTCAGCAATATATTATTAGTGTCATTTTCTGGAACAAATGATGCTGTAAATAATTCCAGCAAGTGCACTTAATATAGATTTGTTTGCTAAGTGCTGGTGTCTCCCGCCAGGGTTAAAGGTAGAATAAAAATGTTGTTTATCCCACGGGGAAAAGAAATGACGAGATTTCTTGCTTCCTCCCTTGTTTCTGTCTGTGAGCCATTGTGATCCCAGGTCAGAAGGTCTATCACATGTTAAAAGAGGGAATTCTTGCACAGAGCCCTTTGTTTCTGCAGGGCAGTATCAGTGGCCCATTGTGCCATTCATTAATGCCCCACCTCTTTGCTTCTTTTTCTGTTTCTTTTAAACAAACCCCTGCCTACTTTTGGAAAAAAGTTCTGTGCTCAGCTGGATTATTTCTGGATTACAGCCTTCTTAATAACCAAAAGTGAGAGTGTTAAAGCAGCTGGAGCTTTTACATGTTAGAGCTAGAGAAAATGAGGAACTTCTGAGAAAAGAGCTGTGTAAGATATATCATTTTTCATCCAAATGAGAGCTCCCAGAATCCTTTAGGCCCCAGTCACACATCCACTCATACCTTTGATACTTCACTCCAGTAAAGCATCCCCAAGGAGCCACCTGTGAGCACCTGTGTGCATGTACCCAGCCTTATTCCATCTGGTGAAAGATGGAGAAAAAAAAAGATGGAGACAGTTTTGCTGTCTCAGCTACTGGCTGTGACAAAAAAAAATCACAAAATCCAAACAGCTGCTAACTGGCTTAACTATGTGAATTACTCTCCTAAAAGATCCAGATGATCTTTATTGGTGCAGAATCAGAATACACACTTTCTTAAAAAAAAAAAACAAACAACAAAACCTTTGTTTTCAAACTGAAAGCTGCTAGCTATTCTTTCAATGAAGGAATGCTCATAAATGGTTCATCTTTATACTGCTTGCAGACAAATGAAATTAATATTGGTTACAGAAAAGTTAGCCCTTCAAATTGCATGTCGAAATCATGACCTGCTTCTTCAAACACATACTGTTGGAGGTCTCAAATCAAAATGTCCAAACTCCTCCCATTTTTGACCAAGAAGAAACTTAGGCTTGGAGTAATGAAATGAGAATGCTAACATGGGTAAAATTTCCTAAAGCTGTTCAAACTTGCAGTCCTGCTAACATGCTTTCAGATCCAAATGTTTCTTCTCTTAAGAATTAAAAAGAAATTGATGAAAACAATGAATCTGCTTCTGAAAACTGTTACTTTTCTCCTGAGAATTGGTCTGAAAAATCACATCTGCAAGTAGAAATAAACAATCACCTTTCAGACAGTGACTCTGGTAGAATCCTCCCTGTCAAGAGGCCCATTTTCATCAAAATCATTTTACCCTTATTGGGTAACCCCCACACAGAAACTGTAAATGTATTTTTTACATGAAATATTTGTATGAACATTTGAATAACTTTAACTTGAAAAGTCAGCTTGATTACATGTAAATTATCATGAAACACAAAAAATTGCACCTAGATCTCTGCCTCTGATTTATCTACCCATCTGTTTTAATTTCAGATGATTAGTCTTGAGAGCACTAGAACACCTGAAACATGCAAGATTAATCAGTCCTGCGATGGAGTTATTTAAATGCTTTACCGTGAGGATGTGAGTTGTGTTGATGACTTCACTGGATCTATTCACTGGCTTGGAACTTAGTCAGTTTGAATAAACAAACTGCAGAGCTTTCATTTCTCTTCCTAGCTTTCCCATAGACCAGATGGATTCATTGTCTTCTTTTCCTTCTAATACTTTATTTAATTTTTCTCTTTTATACCACTTGATTTTCTCCATGTATAAGTATTTCCCTTCTTAGGAGAAGTTTTTGCACCCTATAAAAAATTCTCACAGAGAACTTTGACCATCTTAGATAGATTTTTAGTGCACAGTGGGGATCTCTGATATAACCTGTGCTCATCAATACTATTTTTACATAAATATGTTCAACAACAACATCCATAACAATTTTCACAGACTATCAGCTGTGTTAAACATTCTGATATATCTAGGTCAAGAAGGTGGTTTTCTTAAAGTCAGCCTAAGAATGTGTACTTTCCTTTTCACTCTAATGAGGAATTCAGCAGTATACAAACGAGCTTAGAAAAAAACGTAGAGAAGGTGTTTATCAGAAATTAAATAGGTATGGATTGAAAGAATCTGACTGTTTTTCCACTTTTCAGCTGAAAGGAACTTACATGCATCTTTATCAAGAAGTATCTTTTCCCCAGTGTCACCACAGGAGAATGTCTTTTCTCAAGGAAGAGCTACAAGTACAGACCTATGGTTAGAATGGCTATTGACACAGAATTAAGGGCATTACCATGACTTGGAATCATTCCTACTCTTCCATTATCAGTAGGATTTAACTTCTGAGACTTTTTTCACCCTAAACTGATGGCACTGCTGTTCAAAATAGACTTTCTGTACAACTTACAGCTGGAAACTGCAAATGGCACTGTTTGGCTGGCACATAAACCTCAAGCAATTGTTTTCAGTTTGATTCATACTGGGTGTGCCTTATTTCTCCCTTAAAGAAACTAAAAATGCCTATTTTCAAAAGGAAAGGAGTTGTGAATAATCCACCTTTTATATAAGCATTGCTAGTAAGCAGAGCAGAATAAAGATGCATTCATTTCACTAACAATTATGAAAAGATCATATCAGACAATGACCTTTAGAAATGCTTCAGTGACCACTGTGTCAAGCTGTAAGTTCTAAGTGGGAATTCGTCAGATAAGCTTTGACTTCACTTTCACTTATATGCCTAATTTTGCCTCATTCATGTTAACATGATTTTTACTGATTACTTTTAAAAGGAGAGAACAGAGCCTGATGTGGAATAGGCTAAAATAAATTAATAGACAGCTATATGTGCAGTGGAGAACTGGATTTAGCTGTGCATTTTCACCTCCTGGTTTCTTGATTTTCCAAGGACATCCTTTAGCATTTGATGTTGGTGCCAATTAGAGAGAAGGTGGAGGTAGAATTTACGGCACTGCCATCGACAAAACTCTTGCTGAAGTAAATGGGAAAGACGTGCATGAATTTGGCTGAGTATCAGTAAGGTAGAAAAGAGCCAACTGACTGATTCTTTTCAGTTTGTAGATGGACTAATAATCTCAAAAAAGAAGTGGGAGAGAAATGTCTCTTTGTTATGGCTTAAAAATAAAGTTCGTATATGAACTTCTTATAACAACAGTCCACATAAGATTTAACAATACAAATCTGAAACATTCTCCTGCCATTCAAGGTCATGTTAACCTTCTTGAAGAAGAAGCCAAGAACTCCTTAAGTTAATCATCCTCTACATTGAAGCTGGTGCTTATTTGATTCTGAGGTTTTGCTCAAGACAGAACAAGCATGTGAAAAATTGGTGAAATGCAAGATTTCATTTACACAAGGTCAAAGTGACCCAGATTTCAAGTGAGGTCCAAAGTATTATTGGTCCTTCACACAAGAAAAGTTCTGTGCACAGCTCATTTAATATTTAAGAGGTTTGCATAAGAGTATGTAAAAGAGCATTTTCTTCTTGCTCTGCCAAGAAAGGTCAAATAACTGTTAATACTAGATAAACCTCGTGTGAGTTCTAGTCCCCAGAGTAACTTGGATTAAGCCTAGTATTCTCAATACACAACAGTTTATTTAAGCAGGAAATCTATAGGAAGGGGCTACATCTGCCACAGATCTGAGTTGTGCAGCTCTGTGGGCTCTGGTTGTGCCTGCTGAGGATTTGGGCCCACAAATTGCTAAGACAACAGACAATTTATATTGACTATGAGACTGGTAAAAAGCTTGAGCATTCCACTTTGGCTGTGATGTAGCTCAAAAATACAGCCAATTTTATCAAAAAGAAGTCCCATTTTGAGTTGAATGACCTTATGACAATATAAATCTATGTTGTTGTGGTGTTAATATCTCACCGACTCAGACCTAAACAACCAGCATTTGTATTGGTGAAAAAGTTACTGGCTTGAAAATTAATGATTAATTTTATATTAAGTTTGGGAGAATGAGAACAGTGAAGTCAACAGCTCTAGCAAACAGCATGGCTTCCATATCACATTTAATTACACATGAGTTCTTTAATATTATTATTTTTTTAAAAAGCATATTAAACCTCTCATAAATATTTTAGCAGCTACATAATGGACCGAGTTGTTATTTGCTGTAGGGTTTTTTTTTTCCTTCATCTTTTTTCTCTGTCCTATCTGTTGACACGTCAATAGGCAGTTCAGGGACACAGACACTGGAGACACGTGGCCAGTATGAGATGAGCAGCATAACTGGTAACTGTGACAGGCAGAATCAGATTTGAGGTGATCTTTCTGTAGAGTGTTGCACTACATTGAAGCAGTTACTCACTTCTAGCGAGCAACTTCTAAGTGTTTGTCAGCTACTACAATTGAAAGTGGAACACAAAAGTTGTGACAAGTGGTGATATTTTTCCTTTAAGTATTTCCATAAATTAGAGAGACAGAGTTGAGAAATCTTTAATGTAGAGGTCTTCTGGTATATATTGTTTATCTGCTGCCTTTCCTTGTGCTGGAGGTCAGAAAGTTTGAAATTCCAGCTCCTCAGAGGAAGGGCTGTATCATGTCTTGAGGACAGAATCCTCACTGGGGAGGCAATGGGTCGCTGCCCCATTTCTGCCACACAAGAACCCAACTCTTCCCACCTGTTAATGCAAGGGCAGAAGAGACTCTGCTGCAGCACATTCCCAAACTCACATCAGTGTGGCAAGGCCAGAAGCAGCCCTTGTACTTCTGGGAGACTACAGGATCAGCAGTGATACCTGTCTCTTCATCTGCTCAGTCATGTCATGGGCTTTCACTCACTGTAGCCTGCAGACAGGCCAGGAATTCTGCATCATTTGTCTGTAAATCCAGGGCTTGTCTTGCAACCACAAGCCATTGCATTATTTATAAAATACAGACTGCTCTCTGCTTCTTAAATACAACCCGTCCTAGCCTGAACATCTCTTTAAATTGAATATTGTCTTATGCACTTTGATTGTGTGTGGAAATATACTGCTTCAAGGTAAAAGGAGAGGAGTTGAATTATTATCCTGAAGGCTGTTTGTACACTTCCATGATCCACCCACTCATCTTACCTTGAGGAGGATGTGAATTGCTTGGGCTGGTCAAGAACAGAGCACAGCAGTCAAGTGGTGACTGACAAGGTTGCCCCTCCTAAGTGCTGGCTCTGAGCTCTGATCTCTGAGCACTATTGATACTCAGCAGTGAAGCAGAACTGCTGACGTTCCTGCTGGGCTCCACACAGAAACCTGAACATCACCACTGCATTCACAAATTGGAGCCAGAGTTCAAGGAAGAAAATTTAAAGCAGGAATTTTCATCTTAAATGAAAGATGTTTTCGCTCTGGCTTCTATTCAGTACCATACTCAAACTTTAACCTAACTTTAAACATTGCACCTAACTTTAAACTTTAAAACCCTATTGTGTACTGGAAGGCTAGAAGTTGGCTGTGTGATTGAACTTAGATTGCTGAACTTAGGCCTATATCAAGAGAGAAACCTCTAAAGCACTTCTCTTTATTAAAAGTATATTTCTACCGAGAGCTGATATGTTCCAGATATGGCAGCAGACCACATTTCTTAACAGTTACCTCATGGTCTCAACCGTCCGAATGGCATTGTAAACCATTGGTCATCAAACCAGATTTAAAGTGTGTGCATATAGAAAACTCCATTACAAAGAGAACTGTCACAACTGGCCTGGCCATTCTTACTTTATTACAGAAGAAAACCAAATATGTATGCATGTGTACCTACATATCTGTATGCATTTCATTTTTAAAAAACCAAGGGAAAATCCCTGGCCCTTAGAAAATAATTACCTTCCCATGTATTTCAGCAGGGCAAGATTTCTCATATTTCTCATCAGCAGTATGATCTCTTACCTGATTTCCCTCTGAATGTGGTTTAAACTTTACCCAGTTCTTTTTTTTCCCCCTACTGCTTGTTTTATAAACATGAAAACATAATTAATTAACTGTGATTATAAGAAGAAAAACTTCACATTTATACAGGCATGGGTTTCCACCTTCATCGACTGGAAATGTGTCTTTATAAGTTTTAGAACTACAGTAGAGTATTAGCTATAAATAACTTTTTTCATGAAGCCTCTGAGGTACACTTGAAACTTAAAGTAATAATAAATAATATACAAAAATAAATTTTAAATTAGGTGTGCTTAAGAAAAGAAGAAATAAAGAGAAGGGAAATATGCTAAAGGTGAATAAAAGTGAGTGTTATAAATATTGCTTCTCTTAGAACTTGCTTGTGAGAGTAATAACATTGCACAGAACAAGGCACAGATGGGCACGTGGTGGGCACATCTCTGTAAGGATTCTCACCACTGCCATATGCTGCTGCTGCTGATAGAAAAGAGGGAAAATCAGAGATGGAGGAACCACAGACTGTAATTTAATGCAATGATTTAAAAGAAACTGGTTGGGATAGATTCTTAGCCACCGAGCTCACATGCTATAGAGACCTTTGTGTAAATTTTCCTGCTTTTCTGCTGAATACTTTTCCCAACAACATGAGGTGTTTGTGGAGTAGGAGTGGGTGGTTGAGCCAAGTTCATTGGAAATGGGGTAATAAAGAAAAAATATTATACCTGGGTAGGTACAATGGAAGAGGAAATCAGCCCTGGAAGGATTTTCCTGTAAAGGGGATACTGTCAAAGGGTTAACCACCACTGGAAACTCATCCTTTATCTCTAGTCCTGGTTTTCAAAGGCAAAGTACCATCTTATGTAGGACACCTATGTATGTCATCTGTGTGGCATGGAGGTGGATATATGGAAATAATGCTGAAAAGCCCTAGACAGGCAAATCCTTAGACCTTTTGAAAGCTCTAGTTTAGACGTGGGCAGACCTTTGCTGCCTCAACCCTCTGAAGTCAGATTCTGACTCCAGGGTGGACAAATCACCACTGCCAGCTGCTAAATTAATTGAATCAAAACTTGAGGGAGAGGGACCCACGCTTTGCCCATTCTTCATACATGAAAGTTTGGGAAACGAGGTAGGGGGAGGAAGGGGAAGGCTTCCTGATCTCCCAACTAGACCACTCTGTGAACACTCTCAAACAACACACCTTCAAATCCTTGTCTAGACATGGCCTTATGCAAGTGAGAGATAAGAATCAGCCCCTGAATGGGTGTTCTGTTATATAACCACCCATGAGGCATGGAGAGTTAAACATTTGCAGTAGTTTGTAACATTCCGAAAGCATTACATTTTCAGCAAAGTGGATTATCTTGTCTCATTTTTCTCTGATGAGCAATCAACTTCGATCTTGACACATGAATTTATTATGCTTGGGTTAGACAAACTGAGTCTTAATAAGCTGCAGTTAAAAACCACACTTTGTGTTTGTGGAGAGAAAACTCAGCTCTTAGGTTGCCTGACAGGGGTATGAAAACAAAATCAGGCTTCTCTACCCTTGTCCAGCTCAGGTTGGATGTCTATATACCAAAGATGTGATTTTTTTTTTTTATAGGTTTTGCTAGATATTTGATTGCTTTGTTGGAACAGTTCCACAGTAGCTGACTGAGCTGACCTCCAGATGTATCTCCTCCAGGGCATTATGTTCTGTTTCGCATTATCAGCTGCATGCTCCAAAGGTTAGGTTGTGAGAGCTTGGGTGGGGCTTTTAACTCCTTCTTCCATCCCAGCAATCCTGATGTGCCTGTTCTCCCATGGTTAATTCTACCCAACAGGAGAAGAAACACAGTACAGACTCAGCTTGATTTAATAATTGCAGTCATGATTTATGTGCAATGGTGTCACTTCACCGAGCATCGATTTGATAGATAACGGAAAGCATGTGCCTGGCTTATTGGGGAAGTTTATTTGACACTACAGATTCCTGAAGGAATGTGCAGAAACTCCTAAATATATGGAACAAACTCACCAGGTGTAAATCAGGTGTCTGAATTGACAAGAGCAGTAATGGGTAAGGCAGTAATTAGTATGCATAACTATTTCAAGGTGAGTAAAGTAATACAGTTCCAGCACCCAGAGTGTCATTGATTTACGCCAGCTGAGGATATGGCCCGTAGAACTGACAAGAAATGACTATGCCTACTAATTACTGTAGCTGCTAGTGTATTTCAGCTGGTACTAACTGGTTTTATGTCACTGGAAAATTACAGAAGTGCAGATCAGACACCAACATGTTTATGCAGTTTTTTCGGTTAAATGTCCAGAAAAGTGAGGTTGCATTTTGTGTGGTGAGTGTTCTTGTTAACATTAAACCTTGCTTGACACACTGATCAGACTTCTCACTAGCTTGGGCATCCTCGTTCCAGTTTGCACTGTCTTCTTCCCAGATTGAGGCAGGATGAAAAGCTGATTTTTTGGTTAGCCTTCTGGCATAGTGTGGTGATGCATTTAGGGTGCTTTTGACGCTTTTACAATTTCAGGTGGTCACTCAGAAAGAAGCAGCTGGTGAGTACAGAAAACTTCCATACTTGGAATTTGCTGTGGTTTGTAAGTAGCAAGAGCTGAAAACGTGTGGGAAGTGCTTTAGACTCAATGGGCTCACACAGTTTCTAATTTATGTAGAGGGTATTGAGGGTTATACTGCATGCCATATTTTGTCCTGTCAGATTTATGTCTCGGATCACTTCAGTCACAGGTATGTCTTTCCAGGGATTCAAATCATCACTGAAGGTAAAAGCCCTCACAGACATGAGGACACCAAAGTCCTTCAGAGCATGGCCATAGGGTGAGTGAGCATTCTTTCCCAGCTTCTGTTTTGTTCAATTCAAGGCCTGTGATGTTTTGAAATGCAGGAGTGGGTTTTTTTATTCCTAGATCAAGTTTCTTTAGAATGTCATTGGTAACTGTTGGCATAATTGCCAGTGGGACTTGACCATACAAGAATATTTAGAAGGATTTTTAAGACTGAGGTGTCTGCCCTGGCTTTACTCTGCTACCACTAACACAATAACAGTGAAACTCCCTGGAAATGTTCAGCTCTAAGTAAGATATTTTTCATATATCGGTGTGCTCAGAATATACAATATTGTGGGAAATAACTAAACCTTTGTTGCTACTTCCCTGTGAGGAAGTTTTCTTTGTAGTTTTGGACTTGAAGACAAACAAGCGAGCCCAGGACTGTTCATGTTCACAGAGTAACTTTTATTTATACAGTCAGTAACTCTGGAAAACAGATGGCTACAGAAATAATGGGGACAACTCCTTCACCTCCCATTCCCAGTTCAGCTCTGGTGGATAAAACCACATTAACTCTAAAGCTCAGTGTAGTTCTTGTGGTAAGAATTAGACAGGAAAATTACCCTTAAAGAAGTAGAGTTATAAATCTAACAATTTCTATTCTCAAGCCTAAAATTCCTGTCCACAAGGTAACAACAGGAAAAAAAGGGAAAAAAAAACAAACACCTCTGCACGTTCTTGTGACCTGTGATAGAAAAATATAAATGAAGAGATGAGCTAACAAGGTTGTGATATTTTCTTGCTTTCACAGTCTAAACCAAAACCTAATATTAATTGTCACAAGTATCTCTGTGCTAATATTGCCTTTCCTTTCAATTGACAGGCTCCATTGTGTTATAATGTTAATCCATTTTGACAGTACAGACAGGATATCTTCATAAAAAACAGATCTTAACGAGACTTTCTGTTGACCTTTACCACATAGCTAATTTTTTTTCATAATTTACCTTGATTATCCTCACTTCAGCTATGAAGAGCCACTTTAGCAAAAAATTCAACTAAAACAAAAGTGGCCAATGAAAGTTATCTCAGATTCAAGAGGCATCTTGATCAGATATTTTGAATTTTAAAATACTAAGTTCATTGCAGTTTACTTGTCTTGGTATTATTCAATATTGTTGTGCATGCTTTTACTAACACAACTGCTAATAATAATCATTATGAAAGGAAAAAAAAGTATTATTTGGTATGAAGCCAGAATGCTTTTTTTTATGCATTTTTCTTTCTCTCTTGGAGTTGTTTAACCACAGGGTTGGCTCTGGAAACATTTAAGTACCTAAACTTTAAATAACAGATCTTTTTGCTATTGCAGTCTTCCATTAGGTCTCTTACATTTTCTGTATTCATACATAGAAAATAAATATATTAAGCCTGATTCCTTGTTGTCTACTCATAGTGAGTAGTCATTTTGCCCGTGCAAGAAAAACACAACATGAAAGGAAAAAAAAAATCTGATTGGTAGCACAATGGATTTGTTTTGAACTTACCACAATAATTACACAAGGTGGTGAGTGATGAAGAATCTAGCTCATTATTGCTAAGAAACAGCTATCTTTTAGCTAGCACTCCATATCACAGATATAAAGGCCCTGCTTTATTACAGTGATTATTATTAGTCTAGTTGCCAATCCAAAGATCATATTTGATTGTCCCATGTAAGGCAGAATACTAATCTATTTCCCTTCTTCATTCTTCCTCTATGCTTGTATAGACAGGTACATTAATCTATTCTGCCAGGAGCGATCTTTTTATCTGTGCAGAACTAAAATGATTCTTCCCTCTTATCAGCATCTTCCTATATGCAGAAGATAAACCAAAAATGTTTCCTCACCCCACGTTTTTGTCAGTTCTCTGCTTGAAGAGATGCTTGGTGATCAGATCATTTTTAATTGCATACTGAGCAACAAATATCTGACATTTGCATTTGAGTGACTAAGAACTAAATTTTGTTGACAATATTAATATGCTCTTCTTTTAATGTCTATCAATTTTTAGGAGTTTAATCAGATGAACACTTTGCTGAGGACTCACAGGAATACCTCATTCTGACTATACTCAGTGTTTGTCATTCACCAGATAACACCAAGCTAAATGCCTTCACCCGAAAGATCCTGCATGTATCGCATCCCAGTGTACCCTGGGATGGAAAACAGCAGTGCAAATAGACCCAGTTCTTAGCAAAGAGGTTTCAAAAGACGGGATGATCCAACCAAACAGCTTGCTGGCAAGAAAAAAGGGCAGTCCCACTCATCCCCTTCTCTTTCCTCAGGCACTGCTCTTATCTCCTGTAAAACAGGCTAAGCACAGTGAAATGGCCAAATGAATCATCTTCTGGAGGCCTAGTGACTTCATGGGAGGAATTTCACCCTCATCCCTTTGGAAGGCAGGATCAAGCCTGCAGGGCCACTCTGAAGTAATTTATCTGTGGAAGGAAGAATCTAAACTTACATGATCCTCAGCCTGGCTGGAGGGACAGGTTTTCGAGCAAGATTTTCATGAAATTGGAAGCAGTCTAAAATTTTCATTTGACAGTGTTTGGCTGTTTAATTGATTTTTTGAGAGTTACCTAGGGCTCTAACTAAAAGAGAGAGAAATGAATGAAGAGGATCTTATCTGCTTGTCTGCCCATGAGTCGTCTGAGGAAAAGATGCGAGGTGTGACCCAAGTGCATTTTTGGGTGACGTGTTAAAGCAAAGTTCTGACCACCTTGCTCATTAAAAATCCCACTGCAGTAATTATATTTGTAGTGTGTGCTAACTCTGCTGGCCTGGCCAGATGCCAAGCCTAAAAATTATATTTTCCCATCTTTGTTTCAATAGTGTAGTGGACACTACAGTCTGCATTTCCTCTCCAAAACAGCTCTCTTATTCTAAACTGCTAAATCCTTCCTGTGTTTCACCACAAAGTTTCAGCACTGTCACAGATTAAACAATCATTATATGGTTTCTGTATCAACTTGTAAAGCAAGGGAGTATTTCATAAGATGAAAGGTAGTATAAAAATGTAAACTACTAATAACTTTGAGCTGGCTCACTGCAATACAAAATTTGGCCAGTGGCAAAAAGTAGTCAGCTGAGGGAGAGTTGAGTGGCTCCATTAACCATTGATATGCAACATTTCTCCCAGCATGTTCAGTGTAACAAATGCATAAGTTTGACCTAGAAATCAGATCTTTATGTATATCATGGTACTGGCTTGGCTTTCTTTTTGGCTTGGCTTGGCTGAATCTGAGGTCGGATTCTCATCAGATTTATTATGCTGCAAGCCGTTACAAGTTCTGCTTGAGAGACACTTGTGTTAAGAACGAGAAAGTGTTAGTACTTGGGCTTTTTGTACGTGCTTGCTTGCCTGTGTGGGCTTAAAGCAGGAGAGTCATTTCATAAAGGACACAAACAAGCCATCTGTGTTAAAGTTCTCCCCCTGTCTGATGCTAACACTGTGTGTTTAGAGAGAGAACATAAGAGGAGGGCACACCTGTAGCAGTATTTCCCCTGGTAGTATCTCCTCAGATTCTCCCTCTACAGGGCTGTACACAAAGAAACAATACACAGGATTGTGGTGTGAAGAAATGATATACAGATGTAGCTGATGCTGAAAATGCAATTTGCATAATATGGTAATGTATGCATTATAGTTCCAACTACATACATGATCAAAGCATCCATTGTAAATGATAATGCAAATTAATTTTAGGCTCATTATTATTAATTGAACCTGAATAGAAATCAGATTCAGTAAAAATAGAATAAAGAAACAAAGTGAAACTCTTTAGGGAAACAGACATTAACGTGATTATTCTCTTTCACTTAGAGTTGGGCACATGCTCCTTCTGCCTTCTCTGGTACGATTTCAGATAGAAATTCTCCTTTATTCTGCAGGTTTCTCTTTTGATGTTCACGTCACTCTCTCAGCACACTTTCTTAAATGTATTATTAAGGTCTGCATGGTCTAATAGGTTGCCATTACCCTAAGCTTTATTCATTCCTTTTTCAAATTAAATCAAGTTTGGGCTTGAATGATGTTGATAGGGACATTTACGTAAACTAAGTTTGTTACTCCAGTAATGGGGTTGTTTTTTTGAATTAATAGGTCATTTGTTTTTAAAAACAGAACACCAGCTTGTTCCTGATGTTCCTGCCCCTTCTAATAACCCTGTAATGGTGATCTTTTGTCCTGTTGTAATGGTTTCTAGTTTCTGCAGTGCCTGGAGATAAGAGAAGGATAAAACTCTAGGACTTTAACCATTACCCAGTACTGAAGTTCCTGTCCTAGAGTGGGCTTAAAATCATTTAATCATGTCATGTAATTAAATCCTGATTTTTGCCAAATATTTACATATGGTTAGATTACATTTTCTTTCCTAGACCACATTTTCTTTCCTAGACCATACTAAATGTGATGCTCACTGACTACAAAATTATTTAGCATTGATAGCTCTCAACTGTAAGAAGTGTATGGTTAGTTTCCTGAGAATTAAAGCCACCATTAAGGTATGAGCATCTTTTATCACTCTGTGAATATTTGAACTTCATCATAAACATACTTTCAGCATAGGATAATGCAGTGGGCAAAGACTGCATGCAGTTGTAGATGCAAAACAATATTTTTTTTCCAAATTGAGGAAGCTAAAGAGGACAGATAAAGTTTGTGATGTCATTTCTAGGAACTTTCATCTGCCTCTCCTTAGTAAGAACTTAAAAACTTCTTTCTGGCATTTTAAAGGAAATGACATTTTAAGTAATAATTAATCTTATTCTTTTCCTTATTACAGATGTTGTGATTTATTTACAAGAGGCACTGTAAGAAATGTTAGTGAAATAGCATCTTTTCGTTTCGGTTCATACTATATTGATACATATAATTGCCATGACATTGCACACAGCTTATTATCTTTTTATCACAGGATGTATTAATTAAAATCCAATCACTCTCTGAAAATAATTTTGGAAAATGTGTTGAGCAGAGTTGTATTTATATTTCAGTGGCTACCTCTGAAATAGGGCCAATATAAATGTATTATATTTATTTTTATATAGAGAGAGTGTGTGTACATGTATATACATATATGTATATATACTCTGACTCATTATTGCCTACATCACCTACAGAGAGAAAAGGCAGAATAAAAACTGGAAGGCTAAAGGGAGGTGTTTTGTCCCTGTCCCTTTATGGCTACTCACACTTTTACCCTGCTGCATTTCAGATGTTCTCACCCTGTCTCCTTCAAGTGAGATACAAGCAAGGAAAAGCTGAGATACTTTTCCCATTGTCCAACATACAAAAGGTTTTGCTGGGGAAGTCCTGGTTACCAAATGTGTCTGCAGAATGTGCAGACACTAACAGCAGTAGAGCATGCCCAAAAGCTTGGCTTTGTCACCTTTGTTCATGATAAATGACATTTTACTTCATGTGCACTCACTGAAGTCAGCAGGGCTCGAAGCAGAATATGCAGATATTGATTTTGAATCCTGCACCAGAATCTCTCACTCTTCCCAAATTCCACGTTTCAGAAATGCTCGTCACCATTTCAACAGCTCTAAAACTGGATGTTGCAGGTGTCTCACATAGACAGCTGCAATTTTACTGATGCTGTGCAGCACAGGATATCCACTCTCATTACGTTTCAAGACACAGGAAATGCAACTCAGTATCTGAATGCATAAGAAGGAAGGAACCTTTTAAAGTTCAAGGTAAGTGCCATGATTTTTAAGTTGCTGCAGGAGGAGAAGAGAGCATTTAATGGATCCTTTACTTAATTCTGAAACTTGCTTTTCATTTTTAATGTTTCCTACAGGATTCAAGAAGCCTGTTGACAGCAATACACACTGGTATATAAAAATCAATTGCAAACTTTAATACTTACATGTGCTGGCTTCCAAGCCCCCAAAAGCCCCCACTGAGGAGGTTCACAAATGGGAAGTGAAGAATACCAGGCACTTGGATCCTTATTGTGAAGACTGACTGAAGAGAAGCATGCAAAACATAAGGTGCTATACAAAAACCTTTGAATCAGAATGGGTAACTACACAAATAATAAACAAAATAAAAATACGTTGAGAAATACGCATGTGTTCACTGCACTCAAAATTAATCTGTTGCATTGTTTCCTGCGGCCATAATTTGTGTCAGATGTTCAGCAGGATTCAAAATCTGACAAAATATTAATGTGGACAACAGGAAACTCCCAAGGTATAAACCCAGGGTTCCTAAAAATCCTACTGGGGAGGTTATACCTTCCTACATAGTAAGGCATAAGGCAATTCCTTATTATCAAGAGCAAGAAGGGGAATTTCCTCAAGAATATATGTTTATTTCTTCCTTAGTTCCTTATACTTTCTCTAAACTTCTGCTCACTTAACAGTATGATGCTGGAAGTTGTGGTCTCTTGTGGTCTGATCCAACATGGTCATTCCTACAGCTCTAATCAGAATGGATATTCAATAAATAAATAAGTCTTACAACATGTAAAAGGAGGAAAGGGACAAAGCATTCCAGGCCAAGGTCAGAAAGTCCCTATGAGCTCTATTCTACATTACTCATTGTATTTTCTATTTTCACATGGCTTATTCTTGCAGACTTTGACTTGCCTGATGCCTTTCCATTTAATGGGGTTTTTTTCCAGATATTGACAATAGGTGTTTTGCCTTAGATGACAAGCATGACAAACTGCAAAGTCATGTCCTAGACAATCTGGTATGTGCTCATATCCTGGTATGATCTCATTTAAAGGAATGTGATTTTGATTTCCAGCATTGCAAGCTGAAATCAAGATTTGGTTGTATCTGCTATATACCATGTGAAATACTGTCTCTCTCTGAATTAATGCTCATGCCAGTACATCTTCATAGCCAGTGCTGGGAAACATCACCAATTACTGTGGCTGTTTACAGAGCACAAGAACAGAATATTCAATTTTACCAGCCTCTAAGGACAGCAAAGCTGAATTTGAACTCTAGTTAAAGTTTTGCTGATTACTCCTGACCTTTCTGGGACAAAGACATGAAGGTCACTGGAGTCATGACTTTTTTTCATATTCTGCTTGTCTTTGTCATTCCCCTAATAACACAGAGGACTAGAAACAAGAGCTGGGTGGTGTTTTCTTCCCCCTGCCTGGAAATCTATTTAGATTAGTCACCAGGTTTTCCAGTCTACAGTCATTGAAGGTCATTTGGTTTACAGCTGAAATTCTCAATTGGAACCTCATCTTGTTATCAGAACTTAAAACCCAAGTGAGGTTTTGTATCTCCTCTGGAAGGGTAGGTTGTTGTGTGATTAGCTTCAGAGTGTTAAATGGACTGTCTGTGTAATGATGGGTAATTTTGGGGGTCTTAAATTGCTCTGTGAGAAGACCTGTCTTGAATAATAATACTGGGCTATATTACAAAGAACAGCATTCTAGGCTTCTCCTAAATGCTAATTCTATTACACATTAACATTTCCTTTGCTGTAAAATGGCAAAAGGCAAGCCAGCAAGATGTAAAAATCTTGCAAAGTGCATTTTCACTTATAGACTGTTCCTAAGAGCAGGCCGTTTCCTGAAAACGTCCCTTAAATAAGCATCCACTTACAGTGGTCATCATCCTACAGTCAGCATCTGCTAATAGCTGTTCCACAGCCTTGGCTGCTGGCAAACACAGAGTATTTGTTGTAATCTAGAGTGATGGAAGTGCCTGTGTAATTTTTGCACCGTTTTTTAAAAAACTATTGTTGGCCCTAAGTATGGAGTATCAGTCACACAATGTAGATGTATTCCTAGGGGCTATTCACAAAGCCTGGTGTCCTGTACATTCCTTGGTCCTGCAAGACTCCTGGTGAGAATATTTTCAGTTTTTTTCTTGGTTGATTGATTGGTTATTTTAATGTCTTTTTGGTCCATGTGCAAGTCAAACACAAATATTTACATTTATATGTATGTGTGTACATATAAGTATTTTAAACAGAAGGCTCCTTGAAGAAAACCATCTACCCCTGCCATATTGTTATTGAGGATAGTATTTAGCTTTGTTAGGGGAAACAATTTTGGCCAACATCTGCTGATATACAAGCTGACCTTTGATTCCTTCATTTTTATTGCACTTTAGATTCCCAGCTTCAGAGACTAATCCATGGATGGCTTCAGCATGTTCCATCTCCCTGTTTGCCCCAGTTGCTGCCTCCCTTTCTGTGTTTCCATTTGACTTCCATGCTTGGACACAAGCAGGAGGCTATCCTGTGGAGGAATTGGTGTCAGACACTGCCCTGAGCAGGGACAGCTTGATGAGTGTCCCCAGTTGGACTTCACCCCCCAGCCCCCCAGCATCACACCATGACCTGTGATGTCAGCTTGCTGCTTGTTCCAGCAGGCATTATTGTCACTCTTACTGGCAAGCCAGGCATTTCCAGAACATCTCTGTGGGCAGATCCCACACCTTGGCTCCATTCTTTAAGGAGTCTGAATCATCACCCTTTGGACACACCTTCTTGATTCCTCTCTGGGCTTGCAGGAGCTGACATCACCTAGCTCGTAATCTCTTCTCCAGATGCACTAAACTCTAATTCCAGATTACCTTTCTCCTTTATCTTCTTTAGCCATTCAGAAAAAACAGAGCTCCTTTTAAGTGATTGCTTTTATATATTCACTTTACACAGATTTAAAAAAGTTCCATGGATTTCAGAATAGTTCACTCCAATAGATTCCAGCTCAGCAAGTACACCAACTTCCCAGAGGTTGCAGACACCACAAACATGAATGCACCCCTACTCTGCATGGTTTTTAATATACTGGGATCTAAATTATGCTGCTGTTGCTTCACATCTCTCTGATGCAAAGATGATGGAAAACTGGATATCTGGAAAAAAACCCAGACACATAAGTAATCAATACAATTCAGAGCTGTCTGTGTTTTCCAGTTATCATTAGCCAAACAAGATCCTGACTACTTTGGAGAAGAAAAGGCAGCAAAGTCATTAAACAATTTTCTTTCACTCAAATTTATTTCATGAGTCAGATACATCCCAGGGATCTGGGCCTACATTTCTAAAGAAGGTTATTTTGCTGAGGCCCAGCTGACTTTTCCAGCTAGCTTCCTTTCTCTGCAGCTGAGATCTCAGAAGAAATGAAAATCAGTTTAACTCATGGTAAAAGGGCACTTTTTAATATGACCCATCAGCCTCTTGCCTCTCTCAGGCTGGCAACCAAACACCAGCATCCTGGAGAATGTGTTTACTTTTTGATGAAGTACAGACCTTAAAAAGCTAAACTGGGTACAAGGTTCATGACAGACAGCAAGGTCTTTTGCACACAGAAACATGCAGCTGCAGAATGGGCCTGCTAACAATGAATTTCAGGAAGGTTATGGTTTGAGATATTTTACTTTTTAATAGGCCATGGAGTCTCCTGGATCTGTGTGGACACTACACTGGCTCCAGGGGTCACGTCTTCATCAGTAGTGTAGGTAGCTGTGTGCTCCCTTCTAGCACACAGTTTAGTTGATGTTCCTGAACCTAATGAATTTTGGCAGCAGGAATGATAATAGCAGACAATTGTTTGTCTCCAGTCACTAAATTTTGTTAGAGAGTTAAAATAAACCTGTCTGCTTGATAGTCTCATGTGCAACAAAACAAAAATAAGCCTTCACTAAGAATCATTTTCAAGCGCCATTTTACTTTTTGTCTTAGGCTCACAACTGCCTTTCATGTTTTCTGATATGTCAGATATCATAATGCAAAATAAATAACCAAGTGAAACACACAGACATTCTCTGGGTGGCTTGTGATGCAGAAAAAAGAGCCTTCTGCCACTTCTCTTTCCTCCTTCTCCTTCATTGTTTGCTGTTTTGTTTTTTTTTTCTTTCTAAGGCTTGCAGTAGATGCTTCTTTGTAGCATGGGCATGAAACACTAATGTTATTTTAATACTGTACCATTTTTCAGCATTTTGGAGCCCAGTCACAGCTCAGGAGCCCCTGTGAGTTAGACATCATGCAGACAGAACAAAGTCAACCCTGACTCTGAGGACAGCCCATCCCACACTGCGCCTCCCATGGCCACAGGAGACTCACATTGTAAATGTGGATGCGTTCAGCACATCTGCCACACATGCAGATTATGGAGACAGTGACGTTGCCTGGGACACTGGGGGGTTGGCAGAAAAGCCTGTTGGTTGCTATACACATCATTCAGATGGAACCATTTTTACTAAAAACTTAAAGCTGGCATTTGTCATGTGAATTCAGCTTTGGAGGATCATGAGAGTGGAGCAGGACTTGTTAGATCAAACATTTAAAAGTCCCCCAGTCATGTAAGAAGTCAGAGCCTTAATTTCAGAAGTGAATTGGAATTTAATTTCAAGGAACAAAGAACTTAGGACATTTTTGCAAGGAGGGAGAGGTTCCCATTTCACTTTTCAAAATATTACCTCTTTTGTTTAAAAACACCCTCCCACATACAGACCTATTCCTGACACTCCAGAACAGATTGAAAAGAACAATAACTCTCTGCTGACTAGACCAGCACAGTGCCTGCCCACTAGCAATAGCCAGAGAAGAAAATTTCCTGTTATGGTCCTGCAATGGGACCTTTTCTACTTTGTCAGTAAGAGAATCACAACCAAATTTTACTGGAGCAAAATTTAACTAAAAACTAAAACCTTGCCCTCTTCTGGTCTCTATCTCCAGCATTGTTGCTTGACTTCACACTGAAGCCATCAAATAAAACTACAAAATGGCATAGGACCAGTTACCTACCATTTAGCATCAACTTGCATTTTTTCCACAAAAGCAAACGTGCTTCTGCTAGAAACAGCTACAGGCATTTGACTCATTAAATTTTTGTTTGAATGAATGCTTTTTTAGAATCAAAATAAGCTGTTATTTCTAAGTTATCCCTCAAAAAAAATCTGTTAAAGCTCTTTCCAAAAACAAAGCAGATTTTCTATCTTTTAAAATAGGGATCATAACTAAAGACTGTTATTTCCTTTTTCTATGCAGTTATTTGGGCAATTAAATATATTTTGTTTTTTTTTCTCCTAGAATCTCATAATTGTGTCCCTCAAAATAATAAAAACAGAGTGAAGTAATTCATTCTAGAAAGAAAAATAACATTGCTCTCTGGCTCACAGTTCTTTTGTTTTGACCTGTAGGTGAAAATAGGACAATGTTTCCTGTTAATAGAAATAGCTCTGTAAGAGGAAACATGTTGACAGTGACTTCAAAACATTTTCAGACAATGAATGATCCAGCATCCTTGCTTAAAATCCCTCATAAAATCTCTGACTTCCAATACTGTAACCTTCCAAGGTCTGATCCCAAGGCTGGTCTCCATGCCCAGCTGATGTTGGGTTTGTGCTCACTGCTGGACTGTGTCCCCTGTTCTGTAAGTGATGCTGTCCAGGGAGATTCCTGGCACCAGTAAAACACCCTCTGAGCTGCTGCATGTTATGTTTTTCCAAATTATCTGCTGGTTCATTAAAACACAGTGAAAAATTACATACTTTCTAAAAGTCAGTGGGGACAGCTGCAGAACCATGATTTCTCTTGGACAGAGTAAAACCATTGGGACCCTGACCCATATCTAGACTTTAAAACAGTAAAAAATTAGCAATATTTTGCTGAATTCTTGTAGCTGAGGGACTCACTGTAGATTTTTGAAGGGCTTCAAACTATTCTTATTAAGTACCTGTCACATTGATAGACACAGGTTATGTTCTACACAGTGGGATCAATAGGTCCTTTGCTACCAATTGGAATATTCCACATATGATAAAAGTTGCAGCCACAGAGAATCCTGCTCCATGAGAAGTTTATTGTGATGGCCATAACTTGGAGAAATTTGGCTTAGCTCCCTTGATTGCATAAACGTAAAGTCCACTTACTCCAGACGTGCATCTGGCCTTAGAAGTTGATTTATCATTTGGTCCCTTAGCTTAGGTCAAAACTATCATGCATGTATCTAATTGAATACGCAGAACAGCTGACATGGAAAGAGAAAATACGTTTGAAAAAAATAATTAAAAGTATGTCAGAAAGCTACAAGATCATTCCTAGTTATTTTTAGAGTGCTCATGACAGATTTCTGATAACCACCTGTGAGAGCAGTGCTAGCTCCTTCCAGCTACCACTTGGTCTTCGTCTTTACAGCCAAAGTTTTCAAGGACATGGCTTGTTGCTTAATTCATTTGATCCTATTGGCTAGCTGTCAACAAAAGTGTCAATCCTGTATTTGTAACGTCATAAACTTCCAAGTATGATGTTGTAAACTGAGGACCATGACTTTGACTTAAGGGCAGCAGCAGATGGCCGAGGCATGCACTTACGAGCTTGTTTTCAGGAATCGAGACCTTGCAATCATAACACTAAAAAGTTACTTCATTGGAAAGGAAGGCAAGAAATCATTTTGTTGAAGTGCCCCTACTGTTTCTTCAAACATTCCTGAAAAAAACATAATTGATTTCTAAGATCTGTGCAAGACTGCATATCTATTGCGCTGAATGAAATATGGATTGCATGAATTCTGCCGGTGTGACATTCAACCCACTCGAATATTATGAGTTTGACAGTTTGACTCTAACTCAGTTTATTTCCCACTTGAGAGACTGGAAAGGAACAGATGGGGATGTGAGAACGACCAGGGAGGGGAAGAGCGTGCAGCAGCTTGTGCTGCCGGGCCCTGGTGTGAGCGCACCTCCCCGCAGCCACTCAGGGGTTGTGACCGCCACCGACAAGTGGTTTTCCAGACATTATTAAAGCTGCAGAAGCGCACGCAGCTCCTAAAGCAGGCGTTAGGCAGCCCAGAAGGCAAGAGAAGGTCTGCTGAGTATGGGCTGTGCCAAATTTAGCACTGGAGGAGAAAAGGTGATAGAGGTCGGCTTTACAGGTCTTGTAGGACGTTGGCTGTCTCAACTGCTCGTCACTGCTGTCAGGCATACCCCTACATTATTGCTGAGTTAATAAATAACTGGTAGCTGCATCATCACAATGTTTACTCTGCTGGTCTGAACATTTTTTTTCCCCCCCAATTGATAGCATCTCTCTTTTAAAAATGTTTTGTGTGTTTTCAGGTCTTTTGTCTACTTACCACATTTTGTGTCCTTATTACATATACTGCTTAGTCATATATTTACTGAAAATTAATGAAGAAGAACACTTGGAACGTTCCAGAGTCAAAATACTTTGCAAACATTAACTAATTAATAATGTATCCCTTATTTTCAGACATGCTAGCATGCTTGAATGCCGAGTGAAATTCTGCTAAATCATTGTCTCCCTGCATGTCCCCTGCTCTTTTGCTAACCCCTTACATGGTTCAAGAGTCTGATTATTAAGTTTGGTTATAGACAGCAAGTCTGATTCAAACTTTTGATAAGCACATTATTTCTGAAATGTCTCTATAATCCAGACCAGGCTTCTAAACAGAGCTCAATGTGACACACAGCAGTGTCTGAGTGCATGAGGTATGATCTTAAAATAAGCTGAATGTTCTACCTGACAAAATATAACCACTGTTTTAAGAAGGTCTGGCCCCAGATGGCAGAGGCTTTGCCTAGGAATCAAAGAGGTTTTACTATTTTGTTGTATATTCCAGTGGAGACCCTGAACTGAGCGCACTCCGTACGCCAACAGGGATTCTGCAGTAGCGCCAGCACTGCCTTCTGCAGCAGCTCAGGCCAGGGCCATGCATTTAACTCCTTGACAGCCAAGAAGACTCAGGCTGTTGTTCTTCAGATAGAAAACCAAGGTACAAATCTTATAATTAACATCAGCTATGTCCACTCTTTATAGAGCCTTGTAACTGGCTTGGTTCAAAGGTGTTTGTTTTCACGGCAGAGTTTACAGAGGCTGCACCTTTATTTATCCCAGGACACCCTTATAAATGTTTGAGTGCAAGGCTCAGTTACTGCAATTCCCTCATAGCAGGAGTTTGCCATAACTCAGCTGGTTCACGAGGCTTGCTCACAGATCTGACAGCTTGAGCGATATTGCTCCCACCTTGCTTTCCCTGATTTTTGCCAGCATTTGTATTGCATTCCCTTTTCTGTTTACCATCTCCCTGCTGCCTTAGCATGATGCAAACTGTTGTATTGAAAGAAGCACAGAGAGTTTGGAAAATATCCCTTTGTGAATCTTCGAACAGATAAAGTAATGTACAAGTCCAGATGCCTCTTCAAGGGTTTTCACATTTTCAAGGTGAGGGAGGGATTGCAGGGCTTAAGGTTTTGGGTTTTTTTGACAAATACAGGGAGAGTGCTCTGGGTCTAGACAATGTATGGTGTTAGATTAAGAGCACTGAACACTGCTTTCGTTCAGGTACTACAGCCAGAAAAGATGACTTCCAAAGGTTCACTTCCTAGAATGAGTGATGCCCTTCTAGGATGTATCATCCACTTAAAAAGAACAAAAGGCACAGTATGTACATATTCTTGGGTAACGCTGCTGAGGAAGGAACAACTAGTCTCTCTCTTCATGAGAGGCTTATCTGAATTCTGTACACCAGTTCTTCTGAGTCTGCGATGTTTGCAGTTCAGTCACAAATTTTTCTCTACATTTTCCACCTCACTTGAGTGTTCCAAAGCCTAATATGAGAGCAAGCAATGTGCTTTTTCTGGTCTGCAGAAACCAGTATGCCCTACTTTTCACTTTCCTTAGAAAAGAAATTTTTTTCTTCAGAGAGTGTTCTGTAGAAATGCAATGAATCCTCATTTTATAACATGCTGTACTCACAAGGTCAATCGATTATTATTCTATATTAATCATTAAACTTCTGATTTTCTATCCCTGAACCCTTATAGAACTTGCACAGAACAGGGGCTATACTGATATTTCTTGCTTTCTTTGTTCTTCAGGTTATATGGAGTGGTTAGGGGTGAGCCTGACACTACTAGAATCTAGAAAACAAAGTAGAAGAGATTTTAAGATAATTTAAGAGAACTGCAATGGCATCTAGACACTGATACAGAAACAGCAGCTCTTCTGTCATGCAGAAATTAAACCTCTTGCCTAAGAACTTATTGCTTCTAGGACTCCCAGACTAGTCCTTATAAATAGCAAACTTGTAAATAGTTTGACAGCCTTCAGGGACTGCTGACCTTGAATTCCCTTTCTATGAGTACATCCAAGATCGTGCAAGCAATCCGTGTTAGGCAACACCTATATTTATAAAACTTATAGAAATGCATAATGTAGCAGACCTGGCTTGGAAACAGCTACTGTTTTGACTGGTTTACTGTTCCATGATTGTAATACAGGGACAAAGAAAAATTCAGCCATTAGTTCATCCTTGCCCTTAAGGAACATCACTCCTATGATTAGCTTAATGCTTTTTGTTTGTAATCCATTCAACCCCCCAGGCCTCTTAATCCAGTTCTCACTCCCAAGCTGCACATAGAAGTAGTCAGAATAACCCATAGTGAAGCAATTCTTCAGCATTATGCCCAGACCCAGCTTTTGGGTCTCTTTGTCCCAGATCCTTGGAGCTGTTTGTCTACCCTAAATATCAAAGAAGTGGACTCTCATGAATGCTCCTGTTTTTGGGGATTCCCAGCTGCCTCTCAGACATCTGCAGGGGAGGAGGGAGGAATAATTCAGAAAAAAGGCATGTGACTGAGGTGTGCTTCCTTCATTTAAAGAGGCCGTAACATAAAGCAGCTCCTTAGATTTTTTTGACCAGTGCCAGGAACTGCATCAGAGACCAGAAAAGCTGTGTTTCAGAGCTCAAACTGACATCTGTGCCTCTTTCCAAACTCACACTGAGTATTTCTCAGTTACTGACTTGAAAAAAGCCACTAGCAAATACAACCTCACATGTCCACCCCAACTGTTAATTCTGATTGTTGACATACTTCAGAAGTTTCTCTTCACCTTAAATATTATTATCAAGGCACTGGTGTTGACTGAAATGTTTCCATTCAATAAAGCTGTTGATTCATATTGGCTAAGAATTTAGTAATTGCTTTTATGGATGCTGTTATATGAGAAGTACTACATTTGTCTGTTTTGTCAACTGAGCACTGAATTGCTCTGGTGAGATACTTAACACTATTTCTTCAGGCTAACTTTGCAAATGTAGCTTAATGGGAAAATGTGTAACATTATTATTAATTTAAAACAGACATTACATATGTTCTACTTGGACTTGCATTTAAATTTTCTTAATATTCTGTATATATAATTTAATGCATTTTGGCCTATCAGAGTTGACTGATAAACGAATAATATCAGGGGGGTCATTTAAACTAGTGGAGTTGAAATATGCTTGTTTGTAAAATTGAAAGAAGTGCACTGATTAGGTGGAAAATTGAAATTTGCAATGTGTCGAGTTCTTTTGGTTTTAAGAACCCTGATTATACAGCATTAATGCCTCCAGCTCAGTATTTAAACTGATGCAAGCAGGAATAGGGGAATATAGATCTGCAGTGCATTGCTCGGGCCTATTGAGTTCAGGCCATTTTGGGGGATTTACAATGAAGAAATAGATTTGGGATGGAATGCACCAGGTCACAGGGGCACTCTGATTTCCATGCAGGACTCCCAGCCCCCAGCTACCCAGACTACATGGCAGAGCAGCGTCTGAAACTGGATTTCTTTTCCACAGAAACCAGAGTAGGTTCCCAAACCTAAACTGAATGTGCAAATGTGTGCACTGGGAATTGCTGCCAGGCTCCTCAGTTCAGCTGTTAACCATTCAGGATTGGTTCTCTACTCCAGATCACTAGGATTATGTTACAACAGCAAAACTTAAGATGGGAAAAGAATAGTAACTCCTCACTGAAATAGCTTCACTAAGGACTGAACACTTCTCCAAAAAATAAAAAGGTCCCAGTTGAAAACTAGTTTGTCCAGGCATAGAACTGCAGTCCTGTAGTGCCAAAGGTAAATGAGGGGGAAAACAGGGCTTTTAAATGCTGTATAAATACAGCAGGGTTTCATATAGTAAGTCTGTAAAGTGTTGTGCCTTTATTTCAGTGACAGCCTTCAGTGGCACTTTGGTTCAGAGATGCAAGGAGTATAGGGAAGAACAGAATTTACTAGCCTAGGTGCATTGACAAACCTTCTAAAACCTTATAAATGCAAGAAGGGGATTCCTTAGTTGCCCCAAGCTGAATTTCACTTGTTTGGTTTAACAGAACTTCCCTTCAAGGTCCTCCATGACTCAAGGATGTCTTGCAGTGATACTGCAAAAGGGCACTTGTTTTATTAACAATTTTGGTTTATCTCACCAAATGATGCAAAACAGATTGGGACTCCCAGTTCCCATCAGATAGAGCAGGGATGGCTGAAGAGGTTATCACTGCCCTGTCCCTGTCCCAGAGGCCAATGCCACCGTCACAAGTCAGCACAGGAGAACAGGCATCCTGTCTGTACCTCTGCCAGTAGAGTTCATAGCCCAGCATATTAACTTAAATTGCCACTTCTGTCATTTTAATTTGCCAGACTATAATTTGCACAGCAGGAATCTTTCTATGTCCAGCCCGCCCCACAGCCTTGTCTGGGTGAAGAGGGCACACAGCAAAGACCCTGCCAAAATCCAACATGGATTCCAACTCAGAGTCTTATATTTCTGATTTCTCAGGGCCACATATGATATAGTGTACCATTAAACACATCATTTATGGGATTCTCTAAATGCACCCGCAAAGGTTTGTCACCAGCCTTGACTTTTAATTAGAGCTGGTAGGGAATTTCTGCCTGAAAATGTTTTTCACTGATAAATACTGATGCCTCCAATTTGGGGATTGCTCCAAAAAAGAGATATAAGTGGAAAAGGGCTAATTAACCATATGAAGAGTAAATGTATTTTGAGGTGAGAAGGCTGGAGGAGAGGAAGGAGATGTGAATTTGTCAAATGGGGTGGATTGGATCCACATATTTTTAATTGCTGTGATTCAGAAGGGAGGTGATGTTTTATATCGTGACAAGTCTTGTAGCACAGGAGAACTGCTGCCAGCCCAAATCCAACACTAACCCAAAGCAGAGGAAAACACAGCCATAACTGTCTTCTGCATCATTTCCCTTTGGATCAGGCCAAACCTCCTGGGATGCAGCACACTGATGCTCCACCTGCAGACAGCTGAGGGGCACTCAGAGCCTCCTCAGGCCCCACAGCCAGGCACCCGCCGCTCTCCAGGGCTCCCTGCATCCCACCAGACACTGCCTCCATTCCTCGGGCATCAGCAGGCACGCTCTGCCATCCCGCCAGCGTCACTGCAGACATTTCAATAATGCATGAGCAAGGCTCCTGCCCTCGTTTTTTACAGTTCTTAATCAGATAAAAATTAGATGTTTCTTAGGTACTGCCGTGTACGGGGCTGCCACGGCAGTTTGGTTTGTGGTGAGATTTGCACGTAGAAATTTCTCTGGGCGCTCGGGAGTTGGTGCCGTGACTCCGGAGATCAGCCTCCCAATTAGGCACAACAAAGCACGTCATTTCCATTCTGAGACTACAGGTAAATCCTTTAATTAAAGAAGTCTTACGTACTTCAGTGGTTCCTTCTGGAACCACAGGATCCTCCTGAGGACACAGATGTCCTGCTCCACTTCTCCTACCCAGTCCTATTCTTGGAGCTCGTCCTTTTCATTAACGTGAGTGTGACAGGGTGGCTCTTGGCTCATTCGCATTCAAGGTCTGACCTGACAACTGGGGGTCACTCAAGGACACAGCTGCAGCAACTTCTCCGTGCTCTCCCTGGTGACTCCATGGTGGCCAGGATGCAAAAGCTGCACAGATGCGGCAGAGCTCCCGCCACTGAGGCTTCCGTGTGCCTGCTGTGATTTGCCTCACAGCAAACAATTTCCATCCACCTCTCCTCTCCACTCCCTGGCTTTTGCTGCACCCAGAAACAGGTGGAACACAGCAAACATTCCCTGTGGAGTGCAGCTCGTGTACGCCAGGTATTCCCACTTTCCCATGTGGCCAAGCCAAAGGCACAAACAAACAGGGGTCGAGATGAGATCCTGAGCAGAGATGATGCAGGGCATGTTTGCACAGCTGGTGCTTCCTGGTGGTCCTGAGCTGAGGCTGAAGCCCCCTCTGGCTGCTCTGGGGAGGGGCCCTGACCCCCTCTGCTCTGGGATCCAGCCCCCACTGCCCAGGGAGCCCAGCACAGACCAAGGTCCTTCCCACAGGCTCTGCGGGGCAAACACAGGGCAAACTCAGACAAGCCTCAAAACAACTACCCTACAGATGCCAAGCTCTCCAGAATACCTGCTCATGAGAAAGGCAGCAAAGTTTATCTGTTCAAAAAGGAGACTGGTTTTTAAGGCTTCTTTCCCCCCACAAATTGCATATACCAGCCTGGTACTAGAATACCTGCATCTAACATTTATTTTCAATTAATGGCATAAATGAGGCTGTGAAGCTATTTCAGCTACTATGAAATAATTATGTTTTGGTACCACATGAGCTTAAGCTTGCTTTTATTTTCTTTTTTTTTTTTCCCTCTTTAACACAATTTAGCAATTCTGCTCTTCTGCAGATGGCTATAAAAATTATTCAGGAAAAAAATAACATTTGAGGACTTTTTAACCTTTAAAAAACATTCCAGAACTTTCTTTTATAAAACTTTGCCACATATTTAAATGAATTGGCAGGTCCAGTTAGTATTCACATTCCTACTTATAATAGTAAAAATATTTTGACATATTTCTGGGAGTAGTCAACCCTGTTAGCTTCCACTTAAAGCACAATTATTCAGGAATATTATAGATCATTATGTGGCTTTGGGGAAAAATCAGTATGACTCAAGTGCCCATTAGTGAAAGTGAAATGGTAGTAGGACACCTAGGAAAGCACATGTGGTATTCCCATGAATATCAAATTAATTCATTATGATAGCATTGGTAAAGTGTTAAACTATTTCCTATTTAATGACACAAGATTTATTTCCCAAGGCTGGAATATAAACACTACTTGACAAAATCATAAGAAAGGGTTTTTCTTGGACAGGTTTATATAAGAGGTGGCCATGGGTGTCCATCCTGTGGTGCTGGTGGTAGCGCATTTAATCTGTCTCCGTTTTCCCAGTTAGAAGAGCTCTCCTGTGGTGTTTGGATAACAACTTATGTGACAAAGAGCATTCCCCTTCCCAAATTCTGCCTGGATGCAAGGAATAGCAGCTCTTCATTTGAAATAAGACATCCCCTGTTGGGAGGTCAGAGAGAGCACACACCCTGCAATACACAAAACAAAGACACACGCCCTAGCAGGAGTCAGGGAAGTGGCTCCCACACTGCAAAGCACACACAAAATTCTGCCTCTCCTGGCCAGCTCCATGCCCTGAGGATATAAAATGAAGAGCAGTGATTCCATCTGCCCATCACAGAGCAGCCATTGCAGCCACCTCAAGCTACCTGCACACGAGCCCCTGGAGCAGAACATCTTCTTCCCCATCCTGGGCTTTAAACAGGACTCACATAGCAACGGGACTCACACAGCTGCCTCCAGCCTCCTCTGAGTCAGAGGTATCTGATGCATTCTCATGGCACATCAACACAGCACCTTTATTGCTTCAGCTCCTCCTGAGCCAGGGGCTGTCCTTCAGATTTTTGGAGTTTCTGACCAGATCTATTTATTAGCTGGGAATGGATAGAGGTTATGAAGTGACCAGAAAGGTGACATTCTGTGGCATCTCTGCTATATTGTGGTAGATCCACCCATTATGGGCAGACAAAATATTTTCTCACGAGTTTCTCACTCAGTGATGTTTCAGTTCAACATCCAGCATGGCAATAGGAAAAATCCACATCTCAGGCTGGGGTAGGGCCGCAACATGGGAAAGAAATAAAGGAGTCTGGACATTCACACCCTACTCTCAGGTGTCACAAATGGGGGAGAACTGGAAAAGAAAGAACAAGGACCTCCTGCCTTGCCACAGATCCCAGGCTTGATCTTCTGCAATGCCTTCTGATGCCAGATAGATGGGAAAAACAGAGTGTGCATCTCTTCTCCTCAGAAGTTACCTTTGTAACCTTCTGGAGTTTCTCTCGAAGGCTTCAGGCATATGAACATTAAAACATATTTCCAGTCCCACATCACACAGGCAGGACATGCAGTGATGCTTGTCTCAAAGAATGATGGTTTTCTAGACCTAAGACAGGCATTTGCACTGACCATGATCATTATATGAAGGGAGGGGAATGATTTTGAAAAATACCTTGACCTCAGAGAGTTATTTGAAAACAGAGCATTCAAAATTGACCCAGTTGCTAGTTTTCCATACAGTTTCAATGAATGCTTTTTAACAACTGATCAAATTTTTGCATTTCTCCTCAAGTTCCCAATTCCTATTATCCAGTTTGTGGTTCTATTCAATAAAAAAAAAAAAAAAAAGCACAAGCCAATCCACAATCTTTGAACATACAATGAGATTTAAAGACATATTTCCAAAAACGTTGCAAATAATAGAATCATTAATATGAAAAAGATGGGGATGGTTTCCTGAGAAAATCTTTTGAAGACCATTAACTAAGAAATCTCCACAGTCTCCAGTTAAAAGCAAACAAGTTATACAGGAAGCTTATTCAGGAAGTGAGCAGGACACTTCAAGGCACCAGTGAAGTTGTCACGGGTCATCTCACTCTCAGGAAAAGGTCTGCAGACCATCCCTCACCCTCTGTTTCCCTTCAGCCCACCAACCCTTCCTTCAGTGACCCATTTAGCTGTTCATCTTCTCCTTTAGGGACTGTCTCCCTGCTGCCAGGGCATTTCACACCTATTCCCTGCTGTCACCTCATCTGACATAGGTTTAGTCACCCAGAAGGTGCCCAAGGCAATTGACACCAAACTGATTCATCTCCACTGTGTTGCAATTAAAAGTCTGCCAGCCTTGCAGAAGGTTGGGAGTGTTTCTTGCTTGTGATGTAGGTGCAAGTTCTCCTGCCAGGCCCCAGAAATTTCCCTGTGACAGCGGTCTGCAAGCCTGATGCCCTTCCAGAGAAAGTGCCCCCAAAAATTATGATACACTTGGGGGGGATTAAACCATGAAGCTTTTCTTCATGGAAATACAGGAATCAAGGTGCAATGGAATTAAACCTGGAGTATTCTTACGAAAACTCCATTACTGTCACACCAAAGTCAGTATACATCAGACCAATAAAACAGAAGAATTCAGAAATGGAGGAGAAAACAGTTACAGCCTGAACCAACAGGATACACATTTTCTCTTTGCACACCAACACAAAGATCTCACAGTGATCACAACTCAGTAGAGACTGAGACACTACCTTAACACCACAGTTCTGAAAAAACCCACACGCTAAAGAAAAATCAAGCACAGGGAGCAAACCATCATTTAAGAGTTCTTAAAAATAAAACTAAAGAGTTGTTGAAGGTGCCGAAGAAATAGATGCATTACTGTTACCTCGATAATTTTTAAGGGAGGTTTTGTGAGGTAGTAAAGGGGCATAAGAACAAAAATACACATATACAAGGGAGAATACAATGGAATTTATGTATCTAGATTTTAACAAGGGATTTCATATGTTTCCACAGAAGTTAAGCTAAAGAAAGCCTCTGTTAGGAGCCATGTTGTAGATATAGTTAAAGACCTTTCTGAGGAGTGTCAAAATGGAAAGCAAGAGGATGCAGGAGAAAGGAAAGGTCTTGAAACCTACCAATCATTCCCTAAGGTTCTTGGCACACAGGTAGGAATGAACAAATGAAATTTGCTGATCACAATGTTAATGTTGAGGTACTCTTAATACAGAGGACTATTAGGATATCACATGGAAAGAAATAAATGACAAATGGAGCAATATAAATTGGATTAAATTCAATTATGCTAACTGCAAGGTGACATGCTCAGGGACAAGTAGCAGAAATCTCTTATGAATTGGGAACTTTCAAGTGGAAACAAGCTAAGTACCCTACAGACTTTGTTACAGTTCTTCTTTCTGCATAAATACAAAGCCCCTGTAAAACACAATCATGAAAGAGAAATGCAACCAATCTGAGATTGCCTAGACTCAGCAGCCTCCCTTGGAATTCTGGGCATCTAACCATCCATGTCCAGGAAAGGTTATTTCAGATGAAACAGATATGGGCAATGATTGAGGAAAGAGAACAGTCACAGGTAAGTGTGAGATCAAAAGAAAATGTAGAGCAAAGAATTTCCAGAAAAATCCAGGCAAAAATTGTACCTACTATTAAACTGGTGATCAGTCAGGTTATGAAAAGGATTGGACAAAACAATTGCAGTGATATAGGATTTGAACATTGGATGCCCACAGGAAAATCCCTAAATTTAATCAGCTGAGCTAGAGAAAAAGAGGTCAAAGAGGAGAAAGAACTCTTAGAGGTTGCCAAGTAGTTTCTGTATGGGTCTTCACTATGAGGAGAAAAGGGAAATACCTATCTTTGGTTTGTGAAGGTGAACTGCTGTCAGAGGAGCATAAGAAAAAGTGCTGAAACAACTTGACAAATTAAATTGCAATAAATCACTGAGACTGGAGCCTATTCATCTCAAAGTTCTGAAGGAACCAAACAAAATAGCTGAGCTATTAAACATATGTAATTTATCATTAAAAACAGCTACTAGATCAGAGATTTGGAGGGGAGCCAGCAGTAGTCCAGATCTATAATTTAAATAGGTACCCTGGGTGAGCCTCAGAAACATTACTGTGGTCTTGACTCAACTGGCTGGGGAGAGCAACCACGTCATGAGCAACAACAGGGCTTGCTGCAGGAAGCCCCTCTGTAGGAACCACAACACTCAGGGAGGGTAAAGTATTTATCTAGCTTAGTTTTGGGGCTGTGTTGTTTTGAAATACACTGGATCAAAGCACAGGAAGAAATCTTAGTGGAGATGAACAAGCTCCCGGAGTCACCCCACTGCCTCATGTAGCTCCACACTGTGCCAGGAGCTCTGTGGGCACCAACACATGTTTCCCTTGTATATCAACTTCAACAAGCCTACTCACCATTAAAGGATTGTAATTGTTTTTGGTGGTGATGTTATTTGCTTTACTGCAGCTCCTTTTATGGATCAAGATCCCATTATGCAAAATGTTGTATACACAGGAAGGACGAGTGCTATCCAATTATCCAGCAGAGCCATGAGAAGCCTGGGCAGGTAGAGGGGGGACTACAAGAGAACAAGAACACAGATCAGGAGAGTGAGCAGGCTCCCCTGTGTACCCACTGCCAGCTTTCCCTGGAACTGGACTGAAGGAGAGGATTGCAGCTGCATCCTGGTGCATCAGGTCTGAGGGGTCCCAGGGTGCAAACCTGCACCTCATTTATTTAGAAGTAGAGCATCCTGTAAATGAAAGATAGTAGGACTGGCCAGCAGACAGCAAGAATCTTGTTAAGATCAGTGTCCATCACCTCCTTTCTGGTTCAGCATTAGTACTGTTCTGTCTGTTTTCAGTCCTTTCTGATTTTCAGTTTAAACATTTTCTGAGAGAAGGGCAAACAACATATAACAGATTTGAGCCTAATGACAATAAGTTTATTTTTTGAGTTCATTTTCACTTGCTGTTTAAGAGCAGTTAATGAAACATGTGTTAAAATCTGGTTTACACATTTCTGCATGTTAAAGAATGGAATATAGCACCATGGAAAGTACAGCTGAAATCTAATAACTTGTATATTATAAACATTTGAACATAGGCATACCTAATATCATGGGCAGATTACAGCTCTTCTGCTTTTACTGGCGAACTCATAATAATAGTCTTAGTCAATTTTTTAAACATTTATTCCAGGAAATAACTTTTTAAATTTTTTTTTTAAATTATTTTTAGATATACACAGCCTCTGACAAATGTTATACAAGACAGGTATATTTAAGTAATGCCAGAGAGGTATCTTAAGTGGCACATGCTTTACAGCAAACCTGACCTTTAGAATTTGAATATAGGACTGGAATTTTGGTAGACTTAGTCTTATTATGAAGGCTTATCCTGAATCTATTCTGCAAGAGTTGTATTGAAATGAATGCAAAATAAGGACTGTCAACAAAAAGTCTGACTTTCTCTTTCAAATGTTGGTAATTTCAGAGCTCTTGCCTAAAATGAAATATAGAAGATGGAGCTGACAAAAACTTTAACTGATGTAAATGCATCACACTTGTGGACTCATCATGATACTTAAATGCCTAGAAATCCAAATCAGACCATTATGTTTTAAATAATTTCATATACTGACATCCTGGACTAACAGCTGGGGAACTGGGCTTGAGGTCAGAAATAGATCCTTGTAGCTGCCACCAGCCCCATTTTTTGGCGGGGGGCTTCCAGAAAGAGCCTTAGCAAACATAACCTATAGAAACCTTAAAAGAATGGAGCAGGGAACAAGGTTCCCTCCAACATCAATTTCACTACCTTTGTAATGCAGCATTTCACATTGCCATCACCAAAAAGGCATGAGGAAAAAATAAAGCCTAGGAATTACAACTGCATTTTGGGAGAAGGGAGATTACATAAGCATCTTTCTAGCTCTAACAGGATTGCATAGTTAATTTGAAATATATTATTTTGTATATTAAGGAAAAAAAGTAAAAATAAAGAATCTTTTATCACAGTTTGAAAGACCCCCAAAAACCCAGAAAGGTTAAACATCATTTTAAATGTGAATGTAAATGAAATGTTTGCTGCTCAATGAACTTTTGCTTGAAAGAGAATTTCTCCCCTGACTGCAAGGTCTGCGGTGCTGATAATTCCTGATGCACAGACATGTAAGATTCATTGACCTATTTAAATGCATTTCCCTGTTAAGAGGCCTGATTACCAAGGACTGACCAAACTAGTCCCACTCTGTATCTCAATTTGACATCTTCACTCCAGCATGATTCATTACTATATGATAAGGATGCCAGGAAGTAGCAAACACACAAAGTGGGGAGGGAATGCAAACGGGAAATGTCTGACATTCAGAGAGGGTGCTTGAAGCTGACAGTGAATGCAAATGAACAGCCAGTTTGGACCATTTCCTGCTTATGCTAAAAAAAGGGTTTCTTTATCAGAAATGAGCCCGGTTTAAATCCAAGACGAGAGCAGTGCATTAACGTGGTTGAAGAATACACCTAAAATCCCATTTGCTTTAAAAAATATGGGGCTATTTTGGAAGCAGGTCAGGAGACAAGCCTGTTGTAACTGACTCAGTTATAATTATAGTACAGATCAGGCCCTGACTCCACCGTAATTGTATAGCATGACAGGCTCATGCATGAACGAAGAGTAGGAGTCTTAGCTAGAGCAAGAAAAATACTAATATCATGAGCATAACAGTGAAAATCATAATTACAGATATGTCACTGTGGATTGGGGATGCAGCAGGCAGGGACTGATTCCCAGTGACCTGGGAAGGGCTGACTCAGCTCTGTGCTGCTGTGACCGCTGTGTTTTGCCAGGAGGGAAAATGACTGCTGGGGTGGGTATTCCCAGAGGGTCATTGCCAGAGGATGGTGATGCAGGGGCTCATCTCTTATTTTTCCACAGTGTAGTGACCACTGAATGTGGGCAAGTGCCTGTCTCACAGGCAACAGGGTGCCTTCCTTGATTCTGCAACTTGTGGAAGAGGCAAGTGGTTCCAGAGGATTGCACTGAGGTTGCACTGCACATCACCATCCTCTGCCTGCTCTGCTCCTCTACCTGTCTTTCACCTGTCCCTTCTCCTCAACCAAGCAGCACACACCTTCACAAACCACCTCTGCAGTGCAAGAGGTGACCTACAGCCAAAGTGATGCTTTTCTCCACCTGGGTTAATAAACTGCCATCCACAAAATCACTTTGGTGCCTTCAAAAGCAGTCAGGGCAGCCAGAAGAGAGCAGATGTGGAGAGACACCAAAAGCAGGTGTCTTCTGCATCTCACCTCCTGGATGAGCTTGTCACCAAGCTCCAGGCTGCAGGGAGTTAGGGAATATCTTCCCCAGTGCACATTCTCCTGTTACGCTTTTCCTTTAGGATTTGGTGATGATATCAGTGCCTTTTATAGAACGGGGTTAAGCACTTCAATGGGCTTCAGGGTGCCCCCTTCACAAGTTCAGGGGCCTTCTCAGGTTTATGAATTCACATCTGACCTTTTCTGCTTCCCAGAACAGCATCTTTTAATCAACAACCTCTAGGCTGCAGAGAACAAGTGAATGGATCCTTCCTTCCCAACCTTCCAGTGCTGCATGGAAAACATAGTTTTTATATTCCTCCAAAAATCAGTGAGAAAGGGAGACAGACATGATTATCCATTTGACATTAAACAGTTACTGGAGTTGACATTTGAGCATACAACAAAAAACCACCAGATGGATATTGGCAGATGGAGGAGCATGAAGAAACAATGAGACATCTTCAACCATCCTTCTCTGCTTCTGAAATATGTTATTGTTTCCCCTACCATCTCTCTTGACCCCAGCCCCATTTTCAAGTGCCACTCCATATGCTTCCTTTCTTTGCCGCCATATGTCTTAAACATGTAAAAAAAAATTTAAAAAAAAATTAGAGAAAACCACAATCTCACTTGTTGTGGCCCTACTCAGTCAATTCTCTCTCCCCCTGTAAAATCTGCTTTCTTTTCCCCCTCATCCATAGAAATGGCTCACAGCATTGCCAGGAAAATCACCCGCAAGCTCAGACTCCCTTCCGTTGTAGGGTGACTGCACACCCTCCCTTCCTGAAAACCACCTGTTCTCCAGCTTTCAGAAACACCATACACTTCTTGTTTTCCTCCATTCCCATGTCATGACACACTTCCACATCTTCAACTACCCGTTACAAACTCAGCAATTTAACTTCTTCATTTCCACTCTGCTTTGCACACAGCTGGCCTTTCCCTCACCAGCTGAACTTCCTCAATATCCCTCTGCAGAAGGAAAGCCACGTGCCAGCAAACTGAAACTCAAGCACTTTAATTAAAGTTCCTTCTCTTCCTTGATGCTTGTTAAGCTTGTAAGTATATCCTCTTTTTCTTACTGTTTCATATCCAACTTTTCCCACTGCCATTCAGTCTTAAAATTCACACAACTGTATTTTCTCTCCAACCTCCAACAAACAAATATAACAGCACTTCAAAAGTTATAGATAAGCAATACATTCTCTTTTGGCTCCTGATATTTTTCCTAAGCTGATTTCTATCTTACCTTTCACTTGGATCAAATCCCATTCTTCTTCAAGTTCTTTCACTGACCTTCCTATGAAATTTGATTTTTTTTTTACCTCTTGCCTTCATGGACATGCACATCTTAATGTTTTCTGTATCTCCTTCTAGCATCTGCACAAACCCTTCATTTGCCACTTTTAAAGACTCTGTCATGTCTTTTCTTTCTCTGTTCTTGGTACTGATCCATTGGCCCAATCCAACTAATTTCTGCTGGCTCTTCTTTGAAAAGAGCTATAAATCCTACCTTTCCTGCTCTTAATACTAGAAATTGCTAATGAAGATTAATGGAGGCATTAGCCACATGCAAGCAAACTTCACTGCTTTTGTACTTATATTTCATTGTTTATTTGAGAATTTCATTTGTGATTATAAACTGTGATAAGACCTTTGCAACTTCTGCATTTTTTGATGAACCTCTAAGTATCTGGCATGCTTTGAGATGTGTATGAATTACACTCAAATATGTCACAAAATTGAACTAATGTTTAAAGCTTTGCAAAATTAATCTCTACCAAATTCTGATGTATTAATTCAATACTTTGTTTGGAATCTGGCACGAAATATAATTACAGTGGAAGGTGAAATAAAGAGTAGTATGAAAATTTTGCATACCTGCTATTCACCATCTGTTCTCTGTGATAGAATGATACTGTTTTCTTTACTGAGGATTTTGACTTGATAGAAAAGGGAGAATTGCACTTTTTATTATACTGCAGAAATATTTCTATTTTGTTTTTAAGTACCAATAAAACAAACTTAATATCTCTTAGTGGGCTGTGATGATATATTCGATGACTTCTAACTTCAGAAGCCATAAATTAGAATGCCATTACCAGGAAATCATAGTACTGTCTAACAGGGCTGTGATGCACCAATAATAATTCCACCCTCAACTTTTGGAGTCTTTTTACACTTGATTATGGGCTCTAAAAGGTGAAGCCACAAGCACTCAAGTTATACAGAAAATGTACAGAGGTTTTCACATAGAATCACAGAATGGCTTTGGCTTTGAAGGGACCTTACAGATCATTGAGTTCCAACACGTTCCCCTGCCAAGGGCAGGGACACCTTCCACTATCCCAGGCTGCTCAGAGCCCCATCCAGCCTGAACACTTCCAGGGATGGGGTATCCACAGTTTCTCTGGGAAGCCTGTGCTGTTAGGCACTGGAAGGGGCTCTAAGCTCTCTTCAACACCTTCTCTGCTCCAGGCTGAACAAGGCAAACTCTCACAGCCTCTGCATAGGAGGGATGTGCCAGCCCTCTGATCAGCTTTGTGCCTCCTCAGGACTCACTCCTGCAGGTCCACGTTCTGCTTGTGTTGGGAGCCCAGAGCTGAACACAAGACTCCTGCTGGGCTACGGACAGTAAAGGTCTGAATTATTAGGAAATAAGTGTCATTTCAAGATTTGCAATAATTTTGTGAACACGGGCAAAACTTAGGGTGAAAACATGGGTACAGGCATCTTAATGGACTGACACCTGGGCTAGGTCATGGTGACAAATGTGCATCCCTACCTTATCTCTGATCACAGGAATGAGGGATTAATTGGTCGTGTGAAAACTAGCTGCAGTTGTCACTTCTCCTGCCTTTTTAGAGTGAATTCCCACCTCGGGAACAGCCTCTCTTTCCCCGCTACCTCCACCGCTCCCTTTCTAAGCAGCAAAGCTCCCTCAGCAGCGGGGGCTCCACCAGCCCGGGCTTCCGGGGCCTGGTTTTCAAGGCCCTTTTCTTCGATAAAGCGGCCGGGGGAAGGGTTAAGTATTCCGCCCCAGCCAGTGCCCTGCTGATCCGGTAATGAGTAAGCAATGCCTCTGCCTGTCAGGAGCTGGGTGTGAACTCGGGTAACCCAGCTGAGCCCTGAGCTGGGGGGTACCGGGGTAAAGCAGCTTGACCCCCCCGACCTTGGCCGGCCCCAGCCCGCCCGGGGTCCGGCCGGGCCTGGGCGTGTGACTGCTACGTGCCGCTCGCCCGGCTGCCAAAGCCTTTTATAACAACTGGGGCTGAGTCAGCTGCTGGAGGTAATATAATACACCTCAGTCAATAGCTCTGTGTTGCAAAACATACGATGTGGCAGTTCCTTTCTAACTTGGGGAGCCACCCAGTCTTTTTAGGATTTCCAGGAAGAGCTGTGGCATCTGACCTTCAACTGTTATTAAAAGAAATCAAAGATTGTATAACAGTCTGTCAGAGCTTTGCATTTCTTAGTGGAGTTATGTTTCAGTGAATGCCTCCACATTTCTGAGCTTCACAGGTTCTTTATCCCTTTACTTGTTTATCCTCTGGTAAGCATTTATTAATAGAGAGACTTATTCTTTTACTGTACTTGTTTATCTTTCAGGGGGTTTGTTTTGTTTTTCAATTTAGAAGCAGAAGGGTCTCCCACGCATTTCACATTTCCATCTGCGGGTGAAGTCACTGCATGGCTTTGATAGCAATCTTCCAGCTGTCCATTTTCACCCTGGAATCCCTCCCTTCGGCTGATTTTCTGCATTATCACCACAGTTTTTGACTAAGACTATTAATCCACCTGTCCCTCTGCGAAAGCAACTAGATTGGTTTGTGTAAAAGGGGAGTAAGATGGTATGAACTGTAAGTCTGCTATTAATCCTGTTAATAAGGGATTAAACTGAAGCCTCGTGAGTAGGAAAGGCTGATTTGATTGTTTGGGACTATAACTTAGCTCTCTCTCATGAAAGCAGTGTTTGCTGTGCGTTGTGTTTTGTCATTTGCATATTTGGTCTCTGAGGAAATCAAGGTTAAATATAGCAAGGAGATTCTGCTGGCTTAAACTGGTAGCACAACTGTGCTCCTTCAGCCTAACAGTGCCTCGGATAGCACAAGAAGGAGCCCTGCTTGCTCTTGCCTGGCAGTGACTGCATCCTATAATGCGACTTATATTGTCAGCTTGTGCTTTGCCTCTGACCTTTACGTGCACTTTGCTTATGTACCAGATAGGATGCATGCCTTATTTTAGAAGGAAAGAAGCAACAGAGGAATGGACTAAAATAAATATCTTGCCACTGCTATTTTCAGTAAAAGGCTTACAAAAGCAACAGCAGCAGAAAGCTGAAGAGCACCATATATTCCCTGGGCAAGGCGATCTTATGAAGCAACATCAATCTCATTAAAAAAAAAAAAAAGGATACTGTCTCTGTCTTAGAGCTTAGCATTCTGCTTCCTCCTCAGCCTTCGGAGAAGGTCTATAAATTATTAATACTAACATCAGTGTGAGACAACAGATGGTAAAGATTACTTGGAAAAAGTCTTCACATTAACATATTATGGCCCTAGTTTCACAGCACGTTGGGACTGTTTCCTGATGCTGCCAGCCAACCTGGCCCTGGGAGAAGCCTCCCAGCGGAGGGGAATCCTTGGGCAGCAGCAGAGAGGTCCTGCCCTGGTTCAGCTGCAGAAAGAGCCACACAGCTGCCCCCGCAGAGAGGGCTGGGCGTGGGTCACGGCACCCCTCGGACACCACACCGGCCCCGTGAGGCTCCTGGCATCTGCTACCAGGGGCCAGGCCAAGAAGCAATGAGCTCAGGAGGAAAACTTTCAAGTAGCTGAAAAATGTATTCCTTGCTGAGCTGCTTTCAGGTGGCATCAGTTGTGTTGTGTGCTCTGAAAAATAAGAAATATCCATTTACAAGTTTTGAACTTTCCTTGAGCTAGGGGTGATGTGAGATCCAAAGTGACATATATGTGCATTATCCAAAAATCTTGCATGCAATATAAGTATTTTATTGTTCTCTACAATGGGTTATTGAGCTTCTTCAGATTTAAAAATGTATGAAAACTAGTATCAAGCAAGTAAATGAGAAATTCCTTATAAGAAGACAGGCATATTGCCTTGTCTCTCAAGCCAGCAGTTGGTACAGCAGAACACCTATGTACTCTTGTTTTGGAGTTACCTCCTATGACAGACCCTCCACTCTGTTCACACCACTTTGAGGATAACTCAGTGCCAGAATCTCTGAGACAGAACAAATTTATCCAGCCTTTTAAGGGACTTGTACGGGAGATCTTTTCTCATGGCTAATTACTTTTGCAAATGCATATGCCATGTGTGTGTTTCACTGTGACTTAATCATGGCTGAAAAACATATTTCTCATGTTCCTGCATCCTCTTGGTGTCATGCAAGTTTTCCATAAAGCCTGAATAATGAAAACACAAGCAAGTGCTACAATTCTCTGAGTGCTGGGCCCAAGTGTGGTTCTGTGAGTTGAGCAGGAACCAGCTCTTCATTTATCAGCTTCTTGGAATCTTCTGTTCCCAAGAGATGGGCAATGTGTGGGTGGAGTGATTGCTGGAAAATTCCTTCAACAGTGTTGTTGCTGTCCTATTTTCATAATGAGTACCAAAGCCTTGGTTAGCAGCCTTTGATTCCCACTTCACCGCTTTCAACACCTACTAATATCTGTTTTACTGAACAGATATGATTATCCTCTCCATGTTTGTGTTGTGTGGCCCTGCAGAGTCCCTCGTTGCCTTGGCTCTTGTTGGCCTTCTTTAAGGGAAAATGTGTGTGTTTGCACAGCTGCCAGTCCAAAACCCTCACAGTAAAAGTGCTGCTTAGATCTGGGTAGCATGGTGTCCGTGCACCCAGACTTCCCCCGAAGCCGCTTCTGGCCTCATGTTCAGCTTTACAGGATGCCTTGGGAAGTTGGGTACTCTGCAGGGGTTTGCTGTTGCTGTGTGATTCTGCAATTTGTCACAGTCCTGAGATGCCACCCTGGAATCTGTCAGCCCTTGAAATGCATTCATTTAGGAATGAGGTGGTGAAGCAACTGGTGGAACAACTGCTTGAAGTTGCCTTATGTGCCAGTTATAAAATGTTGATTTCTGATTTTAATTATTATTTTTTTTAAATCATTTAACAACATAGTCAACAGGTTCTTGGAACTAAGCACAAGTTAATCAAGTCTACTTAATATGATTTCAGAAATATTTTTCTAAATACTCTAAAATTCCACTTACTATTATAGTGCCTAATTTTGATATATAAAAGAATTCCCCAGAGATGCTGTCTTGGGGCCATTGAAGGTGCAGGCAACATTTAGGTTAAGATCAGCAGGGAAAGCATTCAGGGAACAGTATTAGTGTATTAGTGGCACAGAAAAGGGTTCAGATGTTAGCATCTGGTATTTTGAGATCACCTCTACCTAAAAACAGCTACACTGGCACAGATTTGCATTTGCCTGTGGATGACTAACAAGGGTTTACAGGCTCTGGATTACAATGGTGACAATCTGTTATGTCACAAATAATCTTGTTTCCAAGTGCTGCAGGTGGGTAATTTGTAATCTGCTTTCTGTGACCCAATATACCCCTAATAATTTGTTTTTGTTGGCTGACTTTACAGGGACTTGGGAGTCAAGGTCTCATTTGTCACCTCAGCACAACCCAGGGGAGGGCACAGAGCTGCTCCCCAGCCCCCTCCCCGGCCTCACTCAGTGGTCATTTTGGGTCCTGGGGGAGAGCTGTTGCCAAGGTTTAAGCAGAAGTTGTAGGTCAGAGGGATTTTAGGCCATTTATTTGCCTCCTGGATGAATTTCCAGATTCTTCATCCCATTGCTAGTATCAGAAGGGAGATAACACAGGGCTCCAAAGGCAGAGGTGGAAACTCTCTGCTCCCATTAGAGCAATTCCCAGTGAAGGTTACTAAGGCTCATAGAGGTCAAAGGAGAAAAGCAACAAGATGTGTAAAAACCAAAGGGTGATAAGATATGTGTGAAAACAAGTTTGTATGACTGTATAAGCTGTCCTGCTCTTGTTCTGCCTGCTTGCTGAGCTGGTAAGCTCAAATTCAAAGCCATGGAGCATGCTTAGTCTGTATCCATCATGCCTCAGGTCCCATCTACACCTCAAACAGGAAGAGTTCCTCCATTTTAAATTATTATATGCACTCTTAGTGGAGTGAGCTTTTGAATTGATGTGAATCTGCTGGCTAAGAGGAAATCAAATGATGAAGAATCAGGAAAGCCCTTTTGGGTCAGTCAATGAAGTATTAGGTCTAGAAAGATGATAGGAAGATTTGGCATCATGTGAATACATATAGAGGAATGAAAGTTGTTGCTAGATTATTTTAAGTATGGAATCATCATAGTTTAAAAGAGCCAGTGCTATCTCTGTCCAAATTAGCAGTACAGGTGTAGCTCTGCATGTTACCCTGTGCAGACAAAACAAGCCCTCAAATTCTGATGCACACTATGTTTTGTGTGCAGGTCAGCTTGTGACCTATGCAAAACAAAAATGAAATTAAAGAAAACTTTGAAAGCATTGAAACAAACCTGAGTGAAACTACTGGTATGTCTGAAGGAGTGTGGGGGGGGAAACAGACACACAGGAAAATAAAGTGTGTTAATTAAGATTCCTGGGAAGGGAGGGAAACAGCTTGCTGCTCTGCAGAGGGACGAAAAGCTGAAGGGAGGAGCAGACCTTACAAGGTAATGAGAGTGCTAAATGGCAAAGTTTGGGCTGGGAGAGGGGCAGAGCTTCAAAGGAGGAATGTGCACAACTGGGATTGTAAACTGTCTCTACATGTGTCCTTAGCAAGCTCCAAGATGAAAGCATCTGCACTCAAAGGACCTGCTCCTCTGTTGCCTTTCACCTTCTGAGCTTATTTGTATCTATGCAAAGGGTACGTAAATTGCCAGGGCTCCAGTTCAGTGGTTTGTTGTTTGGCTGTGTGGGGTGAACCAGCCTGAATGCTGGGCTCTGAATGCAGGGGGACTTTCCTGTCCCACCATGTTCTGTTCTGGTAAGGGAGGTTTTGCCCGGTGTATTCATAACAGCAACTACAAACATGTGTGAGACAATGGAACGCTGTCAGATTTTTGGTGTGGCTTGTTGGCTCCTGTACCTAGGCCCATGGTACAGGCACTGTGGCTCTGTCCTGCCTGCCACACTGCTGTGGCAGCAGGGGTGATGGCCCTGGGGAGGGCAGCTGAGCACAAGAGCTGCTGTGCATGAGGTCTTCACCATTAGCCATGGTAGCAGCCTTCCTGCCAAAGAAAGAGGCTGTGAATGTACAGGAGTTGGGCTGGGCTGGGAGGTGGGAAGGGTCTGTTCAGGGGTCCCAGACCTGAGGGCAGAAAGGGAAAAAGGCCTGTCCACACCAAAGTGAGTGCCATCAATACAGCTACCAGGGGAGCACAGAAATTGCATGGGGAAAACACTGAAGGATCAGGAACTGACAGAGGACTCTGTGGCAGAATGCATCTTCACTTTTTTTTGTCTCATTTTTCTTATGGGAGTGTCAGTTATGAGCCTGTAGGAATGCTTGGGAATGCCTGTATATAGTGTGCTGCAGGACTCACTGCAGTTAAACCCCAGTTATTCCAATGGTATGAAGGGGTCTTGTGTGGGTTTTGCAAAATTAATTTACATCTACTTTAAGGGCCCTTTGCACAGGCTGAACAAATGATAACACAAGTGGGAAAAAAAAAATGTGAAGGAGGAAAGATTGATCTCAAAAAGAAATGAGCTTCACATTTGTGGTCCATTATAGCCAAAGGCACAATCACCTAATCTGACTCCTAAGGTTAGCCCTAAATATCAGTGTAGGCAAGTCCCTGGCCAGTTGCCAGTGTCTCAGGGCAGATAACATCAGCACAAGTCGAGAAGAGGTCTCCAGTCTAGCCTGCGTTTTCATATACTATTAAAATAAAATGAGACGGCAATTAGTTTCTCTTCAGCTATTCCACAGCATAACTTCTTCGGTCAATTAGTATGAATAAATAAATATAGGTCTTGAATTATTAATCTGCAAATAGAAGAAGCAACTGCATTTAATATTTCACTGTTCCTTCTCCTTGCTCTTTTGCTTTGCTTGGAGTTTTGACTCAGTTGGTATTATAGGAGTGCTATTGTCTATTCTTAACTCTTTCCAAACTTTTAATTTTTCCATAGGATAATTTTATACTTAAATAACACTTTTAATCTTGGCTCAAGACATATAAAGATTGGATTATCAGAGGGTATTCATTCACAGAGCTACAGGGAGATCAGTGGTTTAAAAAAAGAAAAAAAAATCAGATCATTTAAGTGCCTCAGTATGGGCTTACTAACTTTAGGTTCCCGCTTCCTAAACCCTTCACAGAACCATGGAATGGGACCTTGAAGTTCATCTAGTTCCAACCCCCCTGCCATGGGGGTTTGGCCTTAATCTTTTCTCCATGGCTTCATGAGAGTAAACAATGTCTGATTATCCCACCAGTTAATCCTTTTTCCTAGTAAGAGATGCAGAAAGAGGGGTTGATCGGGGTAAGGATATCTTCTGCTTGTGTCTGAAGACCTGTAGCTACTTTGGGCAGGGAGTGCCAGTCTGATGGATTTGCTTAGGAAGCTGGAGTGTCACGGGCTGTAGAAGCCACGCTGGGCCTCAGGTTTCATATGCTGTGTCTTTCCCAAATTTTATATGAATGTGTGATCAACAGAGATCTGCATGGGGAAAAGATCAATTCTGCCAAAAAAAATGAAAGCCTCTAAAATTATAATTTGAGACTTTGGTCATTTTCAGGAAACCTCGAAGAAGGCATTTCTGACTTGCTGCTTCTCAAATGGTGATGTTTCCCTCTTGGGTAACAGGTGCTGATTCTTACAGAAATGGGTCACAGTTCTGTACTCAACAGTGTCTGGATATCAGATCATGTGTTCCCCATTCGACCTGGCCAAAGAAAATATTAAGTATTAGTAACATGTTTAACTTTCTGTTAATGTAATGTCAATGCATATAAAAGGAGGAAGAAATGTAACTTAAGTCAATAAGCTGGAGAGAGGCTGAAAACTCTCAGGGTATTTGTCTCCCTCATGAGAGCACCTGACTTCTGACCTGTGGTTTTGATTTTGGACCAAATTCACACTTTTCAGTTTTCTGTGCTGATGATAAACCTGCTTCTGTATATACTTTAAATGTGTTATTTTTTCCCCCTTTGAAGTTGCTTGAGGCACAGTGTGAGCTGAATGCATTCTTCTTAGCTTGACTCACTGCAGTGTATTTTACGATGTTAATTTCAATGAGCTTTTTTTCTATTTTAGTTTGAATACTGTTTTGCCTTTTTCTGGCCTGCTTTTATCTTCTGACTTCCTGTATTGCTAGTGTAAGACCTTTGAAGAGTGCAGTTTGGGTATGTTAATAAAACTTTTCCGTGGTGCACAGCTTTCAGGTAGAAATCATAAATGGGTCATGGCAGCAGCCAGGGGAGGATGTGACATACAGTCTTGTGGTTATGTCTTACAAGTGCTGCTGTATGATCTGCTCCAGTCTGCAGTGTTTTCCCCTCTGTGCTTAGCTGCCATGGTGATGGGTGACCTGGACATGCCATAAATAGACAAACTAGCAAGGCTTTCATTGAGGCTGAGCATGAGGACAGTCCTCTGGCTTAGTGCTCTCCAGCTTCTGCTTATGGGTGTGGAAACTGCCACTGGAGGCTCTTGCCTACAAAGCCAAGCCAATGTGGCAAACACCACCATGCCTGCAAGTGTACGAGGGCTGGAGACAAGGAACAGCATATGGATTCTGGTCAGCCTGAAGCTGAGAGGTTTACCTGCTCAGCCCAGTTCCAGGCAACATTTTACAAAACTGGCATCTCTCTCCGCAAAGATTCAGCTCAGTAGGGAAATCAATGTCTCTGTATCCCTACAAAGCAGAGACAGTGTCTTAGAGCTGGTGTTTGTGGTCTTGGAGCTGAGATGGGCACAACCACCCAGCTCCTCTTTCTGAGCATGCCTTATGAGTTTCTGAAATCCTCCCCATGTATGAAATGTGTGCCAGACTATGAGGCAGACAAGTCCCTCTCCAAGAGGCCAGGGATGCTGCTTGTGTTCCTCCAGGTCATGTAATAACAGAGGGTTTACAGCTTAAAGCTGCTGCTAAAACTTGTGCCTTTTTGTGAGACAATACATGAGGTGCAGAACGGGTCTGTGAAGAGAAAATTAAACCAGATCTAGAGCAAGGTGAGGATGGAAAGAATAAATCTTGAAATAGAGCCTGAGATTCAACTCTTGTGTTGAGCCTTGCGGGGCTGGGGTAGTCCACAGCATCATCCCTCACAACATTCCTCCCCTTGCTCAGGTGGAGCAGAAGGGCTCCTTCCCTGCCCTCATGCAGAAGGAGAGCAGTGTGTGCAGCTGGTGCTCCTGACCCAAAGCCAGCCTGGAGGGCTAAAAACAGCATGCCCAGGGCACCAGGCAGGGACCACCTGCCCTGTGATGCCACAGGGCTGCAAGAAAAGTCCACCCTCTGCAATTCCACCCTGTGCAGGCTGGTCCCTAACCTGGGAGAGACCTCAGAAGACAGGCCAAGGAAAAAGGGCTGAAAATAGTTCAAAAGATAGAGGGAAGCAAGAAGAAAAGGCTTTTAAGAAGGACTATTTTAATGTATGGAGGTATGCAGAATTAGTGCAGCAAGCGGGAAAAGAGCCACATATGCTAAGAGTAAAGCAAATGAAAGGAATATGAAGGAAGGAGGAAAAGCTGGGTAGAAGAACTAAAAGCATTAATAAGGATAGTTGGAGTTTTTAACCCATTACATGGGCTGTAAATATGATTTCTCAATAAAGTTAGCTATTATATTTTTTAATGTATTAGATGAGCTCTTAAATATAATTTATTCTGCTCTTTCACATATAAATCTAATTTTTTTAAAGTAATTTCTAAAGGAGTAGATATGAAATTTTTGGATCAAACTGAGTTGGATTTGAGTGCTATATATATATATGTCAAAATATTTGAAATTATGGCTTTTTTAGTGGTACTGGCCTTTAAAAAGCATAAACCCTTCAGGAATGTGACAGGTCTCAGAGAAAGAAAAAGAAACCATTCAGAAATTCAAGTGCTTAAAAAATAAGAATTTGTAGATGATGTCTTCAAAATGGAGGTGAAAATACAGACTGTGTTGGTATGTTCTTATATTTAAGAGACATGTACACATAAAGTGTGTATATGACACAATTAAAGATGTTTTAACTAATGAGAAGACTGTATATCAACCAAACCTCTCCCTTAAAAGAAGACAAAACAAGGAGAGTGGAAAGAAGTATCACCATTATTCATATGTAGTACTTTGTTGTGCTGGAGAGAAGACATTGGGTAGAGCTCAGTGAGTAATTTGTTGGCTATTAGTCCTTCATTAGTTTTGCTTCCACTTCAGTTTGATTTATGTACTACGTAGTAGGATTTGCTAAACAATTTCTGCAAACAAAAAATGTTGGAGGAATATAATATTCAGAACTAAAGCTACAAGTTAAATTACACAGATTAGTTACAGGCTCTGGTTTTGATCCCTAACTGGATTAATAGAAATTGGATTCTGGTGCAAGTACACAAAGCCAAGACCATGTTTGGGTTTTAAAAACAAACAAACAATCCCCAAACTCCAACTTGATTCTTTCTCCTGATTCTCCTGTTGCTGCAGGAGACCTGCCATTGTGGATGGGGAGAGCACACACACAAGCACAGAGGTGTTCCCACAGCAGCTGTGCATTGAAACACCAACTGGTGCACACTCTGTGCCCTGATTTGGGAAATCACTTCCACTTCCTTGCTTCCTGATATGCTGCTCCTTGCAGCAGGATTGAAGTACATCCTTGTGCTCTCTGACATGGCACCTACATACCTGCTAGGTTTGTTGCTAGGACTTTTTGTTTCTTTCTAAATATGTCAAAATAGTAACAAGAAGCTTTGCAGCCAAAGAGTTAGGGTTTTATAGGGATCAACTTATTTAGCCAAATGTCCTTCAAATACTTTAATCTGTTGTGCAATCTCATTTAAGTTCATGAAGTTGACTCATGTTCCTAACTGCTGTATCTGTGTGGCCAGGTCTTGAATCCTGTTCTCACCATACTGGATGAGATGGCTCTGGCAGGTATAACCTCTTCAAAATACGTTTTTCACAAGGAGGTCTTTTTTCCTTGATAAAAACCTACATGTAATACTGTCAAATGATAAAACTGTCATTGCATTTTGTAATGAAAATGTTTCCTTTGTATGTTAGATCTTCATTCAAAGTGGGCTAAATTAAATGTAAATCTAAGTCACATGATTCTTCTTGTATCAGTTTTGTTGTAATGCGTCTTTGATAGCTCCTACTGTTTGGAAGATTCCTTTAATTCTTATTTTATTTTAAATGGCAAGTGCCTGTTGTTTTTTTTTCTCCCCTAAAATCCAGTGAGAAATCTCCTTTAAGTGGTTGAATATCCAGGTCACTTTTCTGTGACCTATTTTTCTGCTCATGTTGACTCAAAACATAGATCTGAATTGAAAATAAGAATAGCTTGTCAAGATCCATAACAGCATGCAAAGGCCTGGCAGTGGGTAAATGTGAGTCAGAAAGAGAGGTTCACATGAACCTACATGATTTTTCTTTTCCATTGATTGTGATAGAAAGGTGCTACATGACGAGGTAATTTTGTGAGGGACGTGAACTCTGCACCCTCTATCAAAGCTTTCAGCAGAAGATGGGAGATCCTCTTAGCAAAGAGGAGACAGGCTTAAACACACAGTGGGTCAATTCTGTAAGCTTCTTGCTTTGACTCTGTGTCCAGGGAGTCATCTGGGGCACTCTTACTAAGCCAGGAGTGAACAGGCACTTCCAGTTGGGTCAGTTCTTGTCTGCTGAGGAGTCAGCAGAGGAGGTATGCACAGAGATGTGGCACAACATCACGGGCAGCTGTGAGCAGCACAGTAAATCACCAAGCCAAATGGGAGAACCAGCTATTGCCCATTCTTTTCCCTCTGGGCATGATGAAGTTCTTTCAAAAATCCAGTAAGTTTGGTGCCATGCAGATGAGTGCTGTAGCAGCTCTCTGCCCAGGAATGAGGGTGGGTGTGTGTGCCCTCACCTTACACAGACAAATTGTTTGTGGGGGTGTCATCTGCAGTAAAATCTGAGTTTTCATTTGGTTGCTGTTTGGGTGCTGTCTTAAGCTTCTCTTGAATGTGGTATGTTCTGAGGTGTTTTTTTCATTACTTTTTATATACTCTCTATTTTTTCCATACTGTACCAAAAGCACTCATAAAGCATCTCCAGTGCATGTGTTCTTCCTTCTGTATCTATAAGCTCATGGCCTCTACTGTGTCTGCCACAATAGTCTTTCATGTTTTCACACTGGTTTTCTAGCCCAGGTCTGTGTGATATGGTACTGCTGAAATCAGCTTTCTTAATAATCCTGTGACATCTGTTTTGTAAAACCCAGAAGATATTCTTTGATGCTTTGAGTATTAAATTATTTCAGAAAAAGTTGTCCTATGTCTTCAAGAGCCTGTTTGACTCAGTTTATTGCTACATGCCAGAGTTTTGTTTCCTTTTCATAAGATTTTTTCCCCAGTCAATGACTGACCTCCATCAATTTTTTTCCATCCCCATTGCTTTTCACATTTGTACTGTGTCTATTAAGCTACCACCACTACCTCAGACATGCAAGTCACAAGTAATTAATATTTTGAAAGCTGTTTCAACTGCCCTCCAGACTCCAGTCCAGCAAAGGACTTGTATATGAGAATAGCTAGGAGTGCACAGATTTCCCCACTGGATTTAATGGCTCAGAGTTTTTGGCAATAGTAAGTAGTGGTGCCACTACAGTCCTGGAAAAAAAACAAGCCCCGACAGAGCTGGATGCATGGCTGTACTCTTCCCCACATTAATTGTCAAGCTTCTATATGTTTAAACATTCAAAATTTTCTTGCCTGCTTGATCTGGGAGTAAGTTTGAAATTGGGAAAATCCTTGTCCAGGTCGGGTTTGATTAAAAGACCTGTGTCCCTCTGAGAAATCACAGCAACATCAGTGCGTGGCAGCTGCAGGTGGAATGGGCCACAAAATACAGCCAGTCTCAAAGGACAGGAAGAAGATACAGATTGAGAGTGCAAAAGGTAGTGGCAGCATCCATGTACTGGTGGTGAACTTAAATGATGATGCCTTACTAAATGAGGTCATCATCTAACACACCCTCCCCACCATGCCCAGGAACAAATGCATGGCTGAATTCTGATGAAATATTTGTCAGTCAGTGGGTGTTTCTTATGTTTACTCCTACAAATATGGAGACTAAATCACTTGTGTCAGGATGATATGAGTAAAATGAAGGTCACTTTCAGAATACTTTAGCATGCCTTGGAGGCACTGCTGATAAGGAAAAAGACAAAAGGACAAAAAAAAACAAAATTAGCTTTTAATTTCCCACCAAAACTGTGGCTGTCAGAAATAAGAAGATGAGTGAAATCTTTTGCAACATGCAGCACAGGACTGTATATTTAACATCTTATCTTATTCAGCCTATCACAGAGACAGAACATGTAATTGCGTGTGTGTGTGTGTCTGTATAAATATAAATGGATCTGTACACATAGCTCAGAAAAATTTTGGTGACACACTTTCATATCTAGTTTCAGTTTAAAAATCTTTCTACCCTAAATTAGGTGAATACAAACAAATCAGATATATTAATTTTCTGTTGAGAATGCTTTGGTGATTGCTTACAAAGAAAAGTTATTTACATGCTGATATAAGGCATTACTTAGCATAATGAGGGGTAATTTTCTCAGCCTCAAAGCTATTAGGCTCCCTTACATGTTATACTCAGCTCTGTTACATGGTTGTGCTGCTCTGTGTGATCCCCAGGTTCATGCTTGTGGTTTGTCTGATGGAGTTTTACAACACTGGTGCAGAGCCCCACAGCCAGTGTGTGGGTACATGCCCTCCAGCCCTCACCCCCTACAGCCAGGGAGACAGAGCCAGCTGTGCCCCAGAACCTCCCTCATGCCAGGAAAGGTTGGCAGGGAGGTGATTTGAGCACCCATGGGTGTGTGTTGGTGGGCACTCACCCACCTGCCAGGGTCCTTAGTGGATGGGTGCACTGCAGAGCTTGGTTTGGGGTTTGAAACATGATTAATACCTCCTCTGAAGATGCCTGGTGATCATGTTATGTGCATGTAAGGGATAGCTTCCTTCTCACCCTTTCAGAGTGCATTGTCTTCATAGAATCACAGAATACTCTGACTTGGAAGGGACCCATCAGGATCATCGAGTGTCTGACTCTGGGCCCTGCACAGAACCATTCCCAGGAATCCCACCCTGTGCCTGAGAGCATTGTCCAAACACTTGTTGAGAGCTCTGTCAGGCTTGGTGCTGTGACCACTTTCCTGGGGAGGCTGTTCCACTGCCCAACCCCCTCTGCACAAAGAATCTTTTCCTAATATCCAGCCTGAACCTCCCCTGACACAGCTTTGGGCCATTCCCTCCTGTCACTGGTCACAGAGAGAAGAAATCAGTGCCTGCCCCTTCTCTTCCCCTCATGTTGAAGGCTGTGATGAGGTCTCCCCTCAGACTCCTCCAGGCTGAGCAGACCAAGTGCCCTCAGCTGCTACTCATATGTCTTCCCCTCCTGACCCCTCACCATCCTCATGTCCCTCCTTTGGACACTCATAATTAATGGCTTTTTTTAATGTTGTGGTGACCAAAAGTCAAAGTTCAAAGGTGAACGCAGTACTCAAGGAAACAAAATATATGTAAAAATGAAGAGTCACAAATGCTAATAGTTGTATTGTCTGCTAATGACATTGATCTGGGGCTTTAAAAGAATACTGTTTCTAAAGAGAGGTTTCAAAATCTTATATATAAAAAGTTATGATTTTCTGGCCTGAATTGTGGAAAGCCCCTTCACTTATTTTGAGGTTTTCCAAAGAATATGTTTGTGTTCATAGTCTGTCTCAGGAACATGAGGACCTGTGTTCATGCACCAAATAAATGGACAGAAAACTAATTCACATCTCCCTTGACACTGTTTTGGTTTTGCTTTGACCTTGATGTGGTGCTGAAACTACTTTGCCTTTAAAAGCCTCTGTCTTTTTGGTTTCTGTTTTTTTTTCTGAGCAACCTGGTCTATTTGAAGGCCCTCCTGCTCACAACAGAGGGATTGGAACTAGATGATCTTCAAGGTCCCCTTCCAACCCAAACCATCCTATGATTCTGTGAAGAATCAGGGCAAGGAGATTAAGTTCAATGGTGGAATCCATAAGGTAGGTGAGAAATAGCATGAGACTTGCTGAATTGAGACAGCTAGCTTTGTTAACAGTTACTTGAATTTAAACCAGTGACAGGCTGTGAGCCCTACAGTCACTCTCTGTTTTTTCAAAATTTAAATAATGAGCTGTTTAAAAATACATTGTATTTTCTACTTAAATAGTTTTAAGTCTATTTATATTTTAATTGACATGGTATGTAGGCATCTGCAAGTACTTTTTGTGTGGAGGCCATTTTAAAATATTGTATGTCACAGGTGCCTTAAAAATGCATTTTTATTGTGTTATGAGGTAAAGGTTTGGTGAGAATCTCACTGTTAAACAATTAAGCCTCTAAGGCTAGCAGGTCTGGGTTCTGTTCTGTCAGCAACAAATGGCATGAGTGCCTGGCAATGCCAAGAACATCTTGCATTGATCTACAAGGAGCTCACCATGCATGTGACAGCAGCCAGAGCTTGCCCAGGTTTCAGAATGGCATGACCTGGTCTTCTGAATGCTCCTCATCTGCTCCCACACAAGGGTCCGGGACACCCAGCGGGGCCTTCACCTTTACAAAGCACACAGGAGTGGGAGTGCTTTGAAGAAGAAAATATCTGCTTTGTCCTGAAATCACATCTCTGATGCACCAGAGAGAAGGCAGGTCTTTGCATAAACCAAAGCCTTGATTTCACTTCTTTCAAAAGGGCCATACAGGCCTTTAGGTTGGGATGGGTATCAGGAGGTCTCTTGTCCAAGCTCCAGGTCAAAGCAGGGTCGCCTGTGACACCAGCCCATGTTACTCAAGCCTTTGTCCAGGCAGCTCTTGAAAGCCTCCAGCACCAGAGCCTACACAGCCTGTCTGATGATTCCTTCCACTGCCTGCCTGCCCTCATGGACAACAAATTGCTCTTTATATCCAGTCTGACTCTCGTTTCATCTTTCAGCTGTAATGTCTGATCCTGCCAGACACTGATGGGACAGCGTGGCTCCTTCTCCTGCATCACTCCCCTGTCAATACAGGCAGCTGGACATTGGATCTTTCCCCAGACTGTGCTCCTCAGCCCCCTTTCAGTTCCTCCAGATATTCATAGGCTAAAAAAGACTTTTTTGCTTTTCCTGCCTTAGTGCCTGTTCAGTGAGGGCTGCTCACAGCTGTGTGACCACTGATGTTGGGAGGAGAGGAGGTGGGAAGAGTAGCACTTGCAGGGCCTCTGAAATGGGACACCACCCGTGCTGACTTCGGCATCTCAGTAGTGCAGAGAACTGGGTGTCCTGGCTTGGGAGCAGAAAGAGCTAAAGCTCTCAAGCTTTAAGCCAGAAGTCATAGTTCAAAGTAAACAGGAGCTGTGTGCACGCAGCAGAGGAACACAAGTGTGGGATGTTCAGTACACTCTGCATCCTTGTGCTCCAGCAGCACAGGAAGGTGTGTCCAGCCTGCAGCTGGGAAAGGTAGATTGAGTCTCAGCACTGCTTGTTCAAGCCTTCAATTCCACCAGAGCACTCTTGAGGCAGGACAGTAAGTGCACAGTACAATCACTTTAGTTCTAGTATGAATACAAAATTTTCTCAGTGAGTAATCATTGGCAGGTGAAGTTAATAGAAAATCTCGAAGAACAGAAGGCACAGGAGTGCCTGTGTTCTTCAATTTTTCTAAATATTACAGGTTCCCAGCACATTTTGATTTAATTTCACTTTGATTTCTTGTCATCATTTTTTTTTTAATGAAGAAAAGGCTCTTTTCCCTCCCTCTCCATTCTCTTTGTTTCTCTCTTGAGTACTGGATATGCTGTTACCCTCTCACCTTAGCCATTGTAATGTCATAACTGCTGGCAAACTGTGGAACCCAAAAGAGATCTGTGATTTCCAAGGTGCTTTATTTATTTATTTATTAATTTATTTTTTTTTCCTTTTTAAGTGGGTAGAGTTTCAATGAGTGTATCGGGGCAGGAAGCTTCTACAGGAAGTTTCTTAAAAGGGTTCAGGAGAAATCTACTCAGTGTTCAGGTTCTGAAAACACTGGGGAAAAAAACCCACATGAAAATGAATTGAACTTTAATGTCTTCTGGCCTTAAACTCTAGAAGAGTTTGTTTTACCCTTTTATCTTTCAGCTGTGGGCAGATGAGACCAGACAGCCAATTAGCAATGGTGCATATCTGTTGACTAGACATCATGGGACTAAGCTACAGCTTGTTTAAAATGGTATCATTCCACTGCCTGCCCTGAGTTCTCTGCTCAGGACATACCTACCTCGTTAGTGTATGCAATGGAAGTGTGGGCATAATTACACATAGGTCTCCTTTAGAAAAACAAGGCAACCTCAGGAACAGAAACCTCACTGCAGGCAACAATTCTGTAAGAATTGTGACTCTTTGCCAGAGCTGTTGAGAAATAACATTGGGGATCATGGTATAGCTGAATGTTATTTCTTTCACATTGTGTGAGAGGCATTCCAGCTGAGCCTTCTCTTCTCTATGTGCTCTGCAAAGCAACTGTCTCAAAAGAGCAGCTGGTAAATTTGGAAAGAAGGTGAATCTGTGAAGTAACTCCCACTGGATGTTTCAACTGTTCCTATTTATTTGTTTATTTATTAACTCTTTATGCACACAGGTGAGGACCACAAAACTATTTATCTCATTTTTGCCACAATGAGCTCCATCCCCATTTCAATGCAAGCATCAGATAATTTTAGCTATACATTTCCCCTGAAATCAGTATTTTTAAACTAAACTATAAAATTAGAGAAATTATATAATTGATTAGCAGATGTTTAAAAGTTTCTGCTTTCTAGTATTTCTCTGTTGATCAGTAAGTCAAAATAACAATTGGAATTGCTTGACTGGAAGACTAACTACAATCATGCATGTTATTTACATTTTAATGTATTGTTGTTTTTCCTGTTCAAGTAAACTACTTCTTTGGATGCACCTGTATAATGAATTTCCATGGGAATAGGCTTATATTAACTTTTCCTTGTTATGTTTAGGGGGTCTTCCAGAGATCAGGTTAAGATTAAAAAATATGTTGTCTTGAACACCAGAACTGAAGTGAAATTTTAGCTAAGAATTAGAAGTTTAGAGGTCAGGCCTCTCCTTTTGTAGGTATATCTGTCACCCTCCTGCTCCTACCTGCAACTGGGGCCTGCACCAGCAGCATACAGGCTTTGTGATAGTCTTAGGACTGGGCCAGATATTGCCTGCAACACTTGATCCATCACTAAAACACATGCCAAACACAGTATATCACACCTAAAATCTCCTACCTTACTGGTCTCTGCTAAGTTTGTGAAGTTCTAGGAGAAAACAGGTGAATTTATTTTAAATATATGAGTGAAGATGACCTTTTTGACTAACACTGGCTATGGGTCTAATTGACCTTGGCAGCATGAAAGGGTCATTTCTTGACATGGCTGAACTGTTCTAGAACAATTTATCCAGTGTGCTGGGTACAAACAGTCTTTTCTTCAGTATCAGGCATGCATGTCTTATCTTTCTACCTATTCTTTTTTTAAAGAATCTTAGCTATTGTGAAGCAGGCAAGGAAAAATATGTTCTCTATACTGCTTGTTCTCCTCAGCCTCTAGTATTCTATCTTGGACAATAACATTTCATGAATACCTATTTTTGCACTTTTTTTTTTTTTTTGCTTGGATGATTTTAAAGGAGCCTCTTTTTCTTCTCCAGCACTGCAGAACAGGGTCTCAGGGGCTGTTTTTGTGCTGCTGACATTGATGGACCTTTCCAGTTGATAGAACAGGTTTTAATCAGCATCTAATATTGTCTTCTGAATGTAAGTAAAGAAAAAAATACCCAATTTGGTTGTCTTAAAACATCAGGTCTTGAAATACAGTGCAAAGACATAATAATAATACTCAGTAACATGATAACAACCCTTCTGCTTTGTTTTTCAAGGAAAATTTCATCTTAATAGTGGGAGAACAACAGATTTTTTCGGTGTCCAGAATGAAGAATCTAGTTCAGCTCTGCTTTCTCTCTCTGTGGGGTTCTGCAATTACCATGGTGGGATGTTTGATTTGGGGTTTGGGGAGGGTTGTGGTGGGGTTTCTTTCCAACAGAAGGGGCAAAAGGTCATGTCAGGTTTTGTTTCAAGATGAAAATCAGTGTTTTCTTCTCTGTGGATTATCAATAATAGCCTCTAGAACAGATTTACTGAATTAGCCATGTCCCAGTGTAGACAGTGACAAATGCAAGTGTGTTTACATGCAAGGTTTTCTTTTTCCAAAGGAAATGTTGTGAAGGCACTGCACACGAAGAATATCTCTGGGGAAGAAAAACATGGTTATGAATTTGAAGAGAGAGAATTAAATTCATATCTTCTCCCAGCCATTCTCCATTGCCCTGGCAATTCTGCTGTTGGTTTGTTTTGGGCTTTTTTCCCTTCAATTTTACTGTTTCACAGACGGTTCAGGTAATTCAGAAGCCTATTTTTATTTTATTTATTTTATTTCATTTAGCAACCATGAAACATTACATTACAAGAGCTTTTAGATCTGTATTTCTTCTTGTTTTCCTGAGAAATATTTTTGTCCTTGTCATTGATTTAAAATTTTGCATTATTCTCTGTGTTTCTCTTAGAGAAATAGAAGATGTAAGTGTTGTAGACAACATTTTAACCATGACATTTTAGGCCCCAATCTAAGGATGTGTAATGCTAATTTTAATAACCATTTTGGTGGAAGACATCTAATTCCAGTGTAGAGCATGAATTTTAGAAGAAATATACCTGTACAGTCCTATTAGGATGTCCTTGTTTGAAAATCTGGAAAGTAAAGCATAATGCAATTGAAATCAGTTATGTTATGAATAATGTAGGCTATCCATTATCCTTTGTAAAAAGTTGCACGTGCTTCTCAAACCTACCTGGATACATCCCTGTTATGTGACCCCCATAGCAATGAGAACCATGGAATACCAAGGAGACCACAGAGGATTATGTGTTCCTGGAGTGTTGAGCCAAAACTGCACCTAAATTACACCAGCATGCCTCTGTGTCCTCACACTGAGGAGCTTCTTCATGGACTGGAACTCTTCTTTGTGCAGGTGGAGGGGCACAGGCTCACGCCTGTCTCTGCCTCACTTCCCATGGCTGGGTGTTTGAACCATAAAGAGACATCAGTGTGCTTCTGAGGACGGGTTTGGCTCACAGAGCTGGGTGTTTGAACCATAAAGAGACATCACTGTGCTTCTGAGGACAGGGTTTGGCTCACAGAGCTGGGTGTTTGAACCCCAAAGAGAAATCAATGTGCTTCTGAGGAGAGGGTTTGGCTCACAGAACTACCACAAACCTGTGTCCCTTTATTGTTTCCCAATAAAACAGCTTCTTTGGCTGAGGTCCTGCAAAGATTTATGCACATGCTTGGTTCTCTGCTCTAAGACTAATCTTGCTGGTTTCAGCAGGACCACAGGCAGTGTGTACATGTAAATCATCATGGCACTCTCCTTTCTGAAAATCAGTGTAAGTGGAAAACAGATTTCAATGTATATCTAGTTATTCAGCCTTCTTATTTAAGGGGAGAAGGGACAAGAAACATTTTCTCTCAGTAACAGAGCTTTAAAATCCTGCAGTCAGGCATTATTGCAAAACTGGTATTGGAAGCTGGTTTTAAACAAATTTTGCTGCAAAATAAAGCTGATCATAAAAGTTTGTAGGTCTTATCTTCTCAGTGACTAGTGGTAGACACTCAACAAGAAATTTATTTTGGTGAGAACTACTGACTTTCTCACTAAACCTGTCCTAATTTTACTGTGCTCTTATATCTTGTTTTGTAAGATCAGATCTTCAGATTCTTGAGAGAAAGTAACTTTTCCAATAATCAGAGATCCAAGAGGGTAATGTGGGATTAGGGCAAATGTGGCACATTCTTTCTGCACTATGTGCTTTCCTGACTAGGATACTTTCTTATTATGTTCTCTGCAGCTTGGGATGCTGTCTAAACATTTCAGCCACTTAAAAAGATACACTGATTATTTTTTTTTTAATTTTGTGTTAATATTTTCATTTTTTGGATAAGAAAATTTTTCACTCCCTCAGCTAAGGCTCTTATCCAAAAAATACCAGAGAGTTTAGAAAAGAGCAGACAAATCAGTCTTCAACAGGTCAGCCAACCTTGGTGAGAGCCTCCTTGGAGGGAAAGAGAAAGATCCAGGAGAGGAAACACAAACTGATCCAAGCTGCATGTGCCTGGGAGGATACACAGGGGTTTGGAGTATACCTGAGGATGCTGGGGTTAGGCTTCAGCAGTGACATAAATGTTGTTTTCTAATTATCTGGGGAAAGGAGGAGAACAGGAATGTTCATGGGGCAAGTGGGGTGGGTAGTAAAACTGAGATAAAGAGAACTAAAAACCAAATGCCCCACGTTCCTTCTGACTGCATCCCTGCTTTTCTCAGCATCACTTCACAGTTTGCTTTTAAATCCTCTTATGCAGGACTAGTAAAGAAGAAGATAAAGGAAGGGAGTTAACTAGTAAAGGAAAGAGGGGCTTTGACCTCAGTGTTGGGTACTGAAGGGCTTCTGCTGTTGTGGTGTAATCCTTTGCTGGAATGAGCCAAACTCTGTTACTTAATTGGGCAAAGCTCCTGTTGATTTGTGCTTGATTAACAGCCCTGGGATGTGGCTCTGTACAGTTGTGAGGAGAGATGCCTCAGCATTTCAGCTCAGCCCACAAGGCTGATCCCCGCAGCTGCTGCTTCCCAGAACTCCCCAGCTACTGGTAGTGTGCACAATTTGAGGAGGGAATTTCTCTTTCAGCAGATGCAAAATGTTGCAGTATGCATGCTGAAAGGTAAAGGCATTAGCTGGCAAGAGGGAATGAGGGTTAGGGAAGTGGCAGAGCAGAAATCTCTCATCTTTTCTCCTTTCCAGCCCCTCTGCAGTGCCCAGTGCCATTGCAAAGAAAGTTTTGGGGTTGGCTTTTTGTTTGTTTGTTTTTGTTTTGGGGTTTTTTTGTTTGTTTTGGTTTTTTGTTGTTTTTTGTTTGTTTTTTCCTTTCCTTTAGTTTTAGTGTGATTGGGTTGCTTTTGTGGTTGCCTTTGGGGATCTGTGCAGTGCAAAGGCCATTGCTATTTGGCATTAGTTAAGACCTTCTATGTCTTGATGGTACCAGAAGATATGGACTGTTAGGGGTTGGTTTGTTGGTTTGTTTGTTTGTTTGCTTGCTTGTTTGTTTATTTGAATGGAGCCAGCAGACCTGCTTGCAAGCAGCTTTTAGCATCTTGGGAAGTTAGAGACCACCCATGGTGTCTCTTGAACATTTGTGGTAAAATGTGGTCTCCTCTAAGTAGCAGCAGGATTAGAAAAACACTGGGCTGAGTACACACATCCATATAAGGATGCCTAAAATTTTCTTCTTCAGACAGATTGTGAGGTTTCACCTTTTGTTCGTTATTCATGGCTTTCTAATGGATGCATTCAGTTTGAAAATCTGCATGTCAGGCATGTGCAGCCATACTGTACTGCTGCAGTGCTGCTACCATGTGCTGCTACCATGTGCAGGAGTCACTTTATGTAGAAAATATCTGGTCAGTACCCTCTTTTAAAGCCAAATATTTGGCTGTACTTGTCTCATGAGCTCTGGCCATGTTTTATTGCACATAAACTCTAAGAATACCACTCATCCCTCAAAAAAAAAAAAAATAAACAGTCAAACTGTATAGACTGGAAAAATTAGATTGTGCACAGGCCTGTTATTAAACCTCAGATGCCCCATCAGTCTCTGAATTAAGAACAAACAAACAAACAGAAGGCTTGCAGGCTGCCTGGTGTTTAACAAAAGAGGGGCAATTAATGAATTGGGTGTGAAGCTGCACTGTGATTTTTATGAAAGATTTTGGAAAGGGTGTTAAACTAATGGAATCCATAACATTTGGCACAGGGTTTACTGGTTTGAATTTCACATTCTTCGTACATTCTTAACTGTCTCATGGACATCTGATGAACTGAAGAAACTTTCTGTGTACCATTTTCACAGTATCTTCATTGTGTTGTATAAATATGAAATGGTTAAACATGGAAATGTTAACTATATATAATTTGCTTTCTGTTACAGAATTATTAATGATATGGCAGATGTAGTGTTTGCATATTCTGCTTTGTCATTAAAACCTTGCTGTGTATCTCCTTGATGGTAACTCCTTTTAAACTGAGCAGTAACGTGGCTTGAATGAAGACTTTGGGGTTTAGTAAGTGAGAAATATACAGGCTTGGGATTCAGAGGAGCTGATGCTCTGTCAGCTCTTCTGTGTTGATGGTGACGTGCTCCTGTCATGTTCACTCTCTGCGCTTGAGAATTGCCTTTTGAGAAGCAACAGCATCATGCTGGCTGAAATTGCTCTGGGGTCAATATCTTTATCCTTCTTCAGGGAAGGAACATGGATCCTGCCATCCTCTCTATGGACCACAATGTGTTTCCATTCCTTTTGTTTTGAGACAGTAATTCCTGTTGTTTGCTCAGGTTCTTTCCAGTCCAGAAAGTGGCAATGATAGGGCATGAAATGAGCTGTATAAAAGGTTGTACACTAATTCATGGGGCAGGAAGTAGATGTAAACAATTGTATTTCAAAGTGCACTTATCTGGCTGGTTTTCTAGGTAGAGAGGGGAATATCACTGGGGAAATAACACTTATTTGTTTCGTTCTGAAAAAAAATAACTGATATTGTGGCCTAATTATCTGAATTTCTGAAGTTGTATACCATCTAAAGAGAGATTTATGAGAAAAGTAAGGAACTCTTCCCTTTTGTTGTAAATTGGTGTCCCCAGATATGCAGCTGTTGTACACACAGAGCCAAGAAAAACAGATGTGAGAAGAAGAAACTGGAGAACATAAGAGCACACAATAAAATAGATTATCCCATTCCCAGAAACCCACATTTCTCCCGTATATGATGGATATATAGCTTACACCAATATATAAAGACAGTATAAAGAGAAAGGGAGGGACAAGTGAATTACAGCAGTGCAGTCCTTGGTACTCCGTAGCTTTTAGGGGCTGCTGTGCCTGGCTGCAGAGGGATTCTCTTTTTCAGCATCCACTTTGTGTTCCATTTTCCTGCTGGATTTTCAGGAGTGTTATCTGGTTATTGATGTTGTTGGTGAATTGTGGTTCTAATTGATGGAGACCATACATGGGGAAAAGAGCTTCTGGTGCATCTTCATGTCATTGTCACGGCTCTTTCTTGGTACCTTTCTGCAGTAAATCTACCCTTACACTTCTGACAGTGCAGCTCAGTGTAGCCACTGAGCTGATTGATTACATGTAGGTTCACACCAGTCTTTCAGAAGGCAAATCCATTTACATACATCAGGGAATGTGCTTTCTTATTATTTTGCTTAACTTTTGCCAATAACTGAAATGACTCTAAGCTTTAATGATATTAATGTTATTTTACTTATTGTATCTAGTCTTTGATACACAGGACATCCTTAACAACTAATAGATTCAAGGTCTGTCCCTATGTAATTAATTCCTCTCTTTATGTTTTTAGGCTGGTGGAATAATGGAAAAGCATTTAATTAAGGATATATTTGTGAAACTTCCCTGAGGCTGATTCATGCATAAAACTTAGAAATGATGTGCTGCTCAGCTAGTAACTTTTCAACAGGATCCCTTCCTTTCAGCAGAGACCTCTTGTTTTGAGGTAGTAATTGTCTCTTCTGGATATTTGGGAAAATCAAATACGGGTGCAAATCAGCACTGCTTCGTTGCCTGTAGCAGATTAATGCCCATTCCCAAAGCCTAAGGCTTTAATTGACTGTTTGCATAAAGGCAACCTTGTCACAAGTTAATAGGAAAGTTATACTTGATTTTATGTGACTGGCACTGGTTGGTTGTTTTCCAGAATTTAAACCACTTGACAAAATCTTAAATAGTGTTTGTGGCGCTAGTGGGGGTTTTTTAAATATTAAATTCTATTAAATCTTCTTGATACCTGTGTTAAGAGACTTATTGCAGTGACATTCTGGAAGAGAGGTAGACACAAAACTCTGTGCCATTTACAAAACTTAAAATAAAATAATGGTTTTACCTGATTTACTCTGTTGGTACATATGGTTTTGCTTAAGAGAAAAAACCAAACCCAAACAAGAAAAATATACAAACAAACACCAACCCCCCAGAGCAGAGTACAGGGAAAATATTACAACTCAGTGGGAGGCATAATACAGATTTGCTTCATGTAGTAATGCCTTTGATTTCTTTCTCTTTCATGTGTGGTGCTATCATTTATAATGCTAGTTTTTGTTTGCATGTCTCTAACTATAGTGTTTACTCCCAGGAATTGTTTTGTAATGGCTGATTGCCCCAAATAAAGGATGGTTAGATAACCTCGTCTTTAGCTAAAAGAGCTTGGGTTTGTTGCAACAGACAAAATACAACTATTGTTAGAATACAAGAATCAAACACAGTTCTTCACCCAGTAACCTGCAAAGGGAATAAAAAGAAATGTGACTTTCTGTAATAGTTTGTAGCCCAATATTCACAATTTTGTTGAGAAATGTGATTCTTTTGTGGAACTGCAAACTAAAAATGCATATACTTCTGCTCGTTTTTTTCTATTTACAATATATTCAGAGACCCAGTAAAACAGTATTAACTTAGAGGCTAAATACCTAATAAAATACATGGTTTCCATTTTACACACCAAAATCTTCACTCAGAATAAAAATTTGGAGAGGTTTAAGGAAATATGTTGGTAAGTGAAGGGTGACACTTGCCAGAGCTGTGAGTGGTGCCATCATTTTGATGTATATTCCACAATCATTCCCTCTGATATCCTATATGTACAGCAGTGATTGTTCTAAGCCAAATCACTGATAAAAACATACACAGAGACAGTTGGGGGTGTAAAATCCAAGCAGAGATTTTGTTGTTGGACCCTTCTCTAATTTCATGAGGTGTATGTGTTTTCATTGCAGATTTGTTAAATCACTGTGTCACCCCAGTTACTTTTATATTCCAAAGTTGTTATTTTATATAAAAAAATCAGTGCTGATACAGTGCAAAATGCATCTTTCTGTTTGCCTGATATTCTATTATCATTCAGGATCTCACAACTGTAGGAAAAAAATGTAGTGCCATAATGAGTAGAAGTTATGAAATCAGATTTCCTGTAGCTTTGTGCTAAATGTGTGAATCTTCTTGTGTCCAAAAGATTAACATAAGAAATTTCCCTCTGCAGGAAAATTATCTTTCTTCTGCCCTACCACCCATACTTGCACAGAACTTGCTCAGACAGTATTTTTATAACTGCTACCATTCTGTCAAAAACCTCACTGAAATTGCCCTGAAAAACTGGAAGTTATTTTGCAAGGTAGAAAAATGGATAGAAGCACCTGTGCAGGCAGTTGTATAAAGTGACTTCCTTGAGAAGGTGGACTGATAATAAAAACTGACTTGCTTAATTCCAGCTGCTCTGACTATGCTGGAGCAGATAACCTGTGCCTCCGTTTGTCACGGAGGGAGGAAGCGAGAGAAGCCCCTTTATCGCCAGATTTGATTTGCTGCAACTCAGAAGTGTTGTTCAGCTTCCAGGAGATCTCTGAATGGATTTCATTCTGCAGTGGTATCAGCTGGAGGGTGATTGATTTGGTTGTGCTCTTTTTCTTCCCTATTGTGTAAGAGTTGTGGGGATTTCAAAAAATGTTTCTTTTACAGCATTAGCTGAAAGGCCAGGGGGAAAAAATAAAAATCAACAGCATGTCCCCTCTCAATCCTTTTTGTCCACCCACCAGTAAAATCCAGGGAAGCTGATTTGCTGTGCTTCAATTTTTGACAATATTTTTTTTTTAATTGTTAAGCTTTCATTGTTATTGATATTGCTTTAGAAATGGGAAATGTACTATTACATTTTGAAACCTCAAAATACACATACAGTGGAAAAATTTTGAATTTAAAAATATTCCACAGCTTCAAGGGTGGTCACAATGCTGCCTTTCAGGGTGGGTGTGTTGCTCCTTTGGATCCATATTTTCTGATGTCTGGTAAGGTTCTATAGCTTATCTGGTCAGATCCTGGTGCTAATAATGGCAAGGTGATGGGTTTGATCCCTGTATGGGCCATTCACTTCAGAGTTGGGTTTGATGATCCTTTTGGGTCCCTTCCAGTCGGAATATTCTGAATCCTGATTATAAATAAATGCATATATATAAATCCTTGGCTGTTCTGCTATTCAGGCTTGGCCAGCCCCTCCCTGAGGATCATCTGTTGGGAAACCTAGACAGAAGTGTATATCAGGATGGTTTCCCTTCCTCTCCTTTCTCCCCTTTGTTTTAATTTCTCTTCCTGTAAGGGACCATCTGAAGCTCACAGGACTGGGGATATTTGAATAAATGAAAGAGGCTGACATCACTGTCTTTTATATTGAATGTCTACATAAACCTAAACTTCTAGAGTACTTAAAGATCAGCTAAGCTAAACAGATTGCCCAAAGCAGCTGTTGGTTGTTTGAAATAGCTTTTTATCCATCATTTATATACTTGAGCAAGTTTTTTTTAAGTGAAGTTGGCACTGCAAAAATCAGTTTAAATTAAAAACAAACAACAAAACAACACCAGCTTCACAGCAAAGAATTTCATCCTCCATATGTACATATCTGTACAATGTATATTTCTTCTCCCTACATATCACCCTGGCTACAAATATGAGTGCTAGGAGGGTAAGGTTTCATGTCAAAACATTGGCACTTGATGACACTGCCCAAGTGGGATCTTCTGAGATGAAAAGCATTTGTCTGTGAGATCTGATCTATTTGCTCTGGCTGATTATTCAGCAGTTAGACTTGGGGTAGGAGTGCACAGTCTAAAAGAAGCTGTTGACAAACAAAAGAAAAGAGAGATTTATACTTGGTCTTTCCTCTGGAGCCAGAGTTCTGTGTGTGTCCCGACAGGACTCCTAAAGCTGAAATTTCTATGGCAATACATGGGTGCTGATGGGTTCCTCCAGAGCCATCCTGGGTATCCCACTGCCACCGCCCCTCTTGCCCCTCCAGTGCTGTGGAGGAGGGAGATGTCCACCCAGCTGTGTTTCTTTGTCTCTCTTTAATGCTATCCTGCTGGTTTGGTCAGCTGATTTTTCCCCCTGTTTGAATTAATTCCTGCTATAAAACTGAAAAGCTGGCTATGAAATCTTTCAGGGTTTAACTTTGGTTTTTCCTGTTCAGAGCAGCCTCTCAGGTAGCTCTTTCTCCTGATGATTCTGACTCATGGCACCTCTGGATCCTGCTCCTGTCTCTGCTCCACAGGGCTGGGGAACAGCCAGCAACAACCCTTCAGAGACAGCTGAGGACTCTCTGAGACTTCTCATGATGAATAATCCATGTCTGATGCCTGTGATGGCCTCAGGCAACTCTGGTTGCTTCTGGGTCTTAGAGCTGCTTAAGGATCTTTGCTGGAGCCTCTGGGCCCTGCGTTAGACAGCAGCTGATTTCCTACAAAGCTGCCATTTATTCAGACCTGGGGAGCTATGATGGACTTAGGCCTGTCTTGCTCTTGGCTAGGGGGATTGGTGTTGTCTGACCAGCAGACACCTTGCATGGATGCAGATGGAACATTTTACTGGAGCAGCTTTTCGGGAATGGTTCATTGACAGAGGCAACTGCTTCTGTCTTATTGTTCCATTGAGTGAAAAATGCAAGTGTGGTAGAACAGCATCCCTGTGTCAGTAAGGGGCTCTTCTGGAACTGTTTCAGGCTCTGTAGATGGATTGCTGGAAGGAGCTGGCTGAGGAGAGTTGTCCCAAGCTGGCTGTGACATCCAGGGCTGTCGTGATGGATGCTTTGTGCAGCGCTGAGCTGGGCTGTGTGGGGCTGAGCCTGCTCACCTCCACTAGCTGCCATGTGCACCACCACACCACCAGTGATTTTAGAGATGTAAGCAGAAGCAGTTAGCTCTGGAGGATGAGGTACCACAAAGGTTCTCATCTGGTTGGTTTTGTTTACTTCTAATGCTCAAGTACAAGAGATGAGAATCACCAGGATCTACCCTAAGCATCTCCTATAATAACTTTCTCAGTGGATCTAAGCCTTGCAAATATTTTCCACTCCATTCCTGTCTTGTCTTCACTCCTGTAAGAGCTTTTTGCTTCACCCAGCTAAAACCTTCCTGGGTCTCATGTGTGGCAAGAGCCCTTAACCAAAAACATGCTTTAGAGTCACAGGCTATAGTATGTGTGTGTCAACTTCAGCTACTTGTGTGGCTTTCCCTTTAGGTCATCCTAGGCATCTGGAGAAGGTTCCCTCAAATGGGGTCTTGATAATAAAAATATATTTTAAAAAACCAAACAAACAAAAACAAAAAAGCAAAAAAACCACAACAAAAAAACCAAACGAAAACAAAACCAAGAAAAAACCCCAGAAAATTTGCATGAAGAGTACAGTACTCGAGGTGTCCTAGTTAATGACCTCTCTGAGAAGCTTATCAAGCAAACACTGAAGAGTCTTTGAACTTGCCCTTAACACAAGCCTTGATATTGGGCTCATCAGTGCTGCAGAATTACAGTATACTTCAGGGAATTGTTTATCTCTGCAATCCTCTAAAACAGGATGACTGGAATGGTTATAGGCAAACACCATCCATTTTGTCCTGGCATGGGCTGGGCTTTCAAACACTTGAGATGATGAAAGCTGTATTCTCTCTTGCTTTGTGGATGTTATCCTGCCTGCTATCATCATTAAGCATCTGGGAAATAGCATTGCATTTAGATGGGCTAACTCAGGATTTCTAAATAAAATAAAAAGAATTTCCTGCCTTTTATTCTGAAATTTTTAATTTTTTATTTCCTCTCAGAATTTCTGGTTGCACATGTGAGGTGCATCCAAACTGATGTACTTTGTGTCTTGGTTTCTACCACCTTGGGGCTTCTTTGGCTCTAGGCTTTTGTGATTCCTTTATTGAAGTGATCATTTCAATAGACAAAGCACAGAACTTTGAGCTGGGTTTATTAGAATGTAACAACATCACTGTATTCTTCTCTGGAACTGAACAGTAGTAGGAAAAATACTTAGAAACTGCTCTTATAAATTGCTTTTGTTTTCAGAACTTTCTGAAATTGATTCACTGATCACTGATCCTTCCACATCCTGAGCGCAGCACTGCTGACAAACAATTTTTTGAAGGCAAAAAACTGCCAAAACTGGCAGGCTTGATGTTCACTCTCAGGTGCAGGAGCTGTTGTTGCTGCAAACATTGCAGCTGGGCTATTACAACTTGGACCTGGAAAGACAAACTCCTTACGAGGTGACATCAGGAGGAGCAGTACCCTCCTCTCTGAAAATGGAGAATTTTATGATCTCCCTCCTCCTGTGTGATTAGTCATTGGGAGAGCAGCTGTTCACCACGTACTGGGCAGCTTTCCAGCAGTGTGACATTATTGACATGCCCCAATCATCACCCATTTCTGCCTACACTTCTGGCTTACATGCTTGAAATGTTCCTTTCGTCAGCTTTTGGGTCAACAGGAGGCTGGAGCCCGTGTGAAAGTGAGATGAGGGTACTTCTACAACAAACAAGACTCCTCCTTTCACGCGTCCTTACTGCAGTTCTCTTCTTTCACTGGGATTACACTTGAGTTAGTAAAGCCAACAAGGGGCTCCCTCAACCTCGGGATCAAGTTGCCACGTAAAAGTTTTTTAATTCAGAAATTCTGGGCTAAATAATCTTCAGCATCTAAAATAAAACTCATACCTATTTCTCCAAGAAGGTGGGTTTCTAAGTGCTTGGGTGATGCTGAGCGACTGAAGGAGGGATTCCACAGATAATCTTAACATTTTTTATTATGGTCTCCTGAAATTGTATCTGTCATCCCTTCCCCCTCCAAGGGGGACAAAATTTCATTTTAGTGGAAGGGTTTTTGGAAAGGTTACAAAAATATCTCTTACACTCACTGAAATGTGACTGACAATAAAACCTATGCAAGGGAGCTGTAAGAAACAGATGAGCTATGGCTGTCCCAGATTTTGGATCTTTGGTCTCTCTTTGCACTTCAAAAGCATTATGTAATTTTCAGAATTAATCAATGAGTTACGCTTATATGGAGAAAACTAAACCAGAAAGGTTAGTTGCTTGAGAGCAAAACCAAAAAAAAAATTGCAATAATCCTTTTTTTTCTTAGTCCCACAGTAGACATATTTGATAGTGTTGTGGCTTGTTCTCTTCCTTCTTGTTCCAAGGGAGGGGGATGTCTCCTCATCGGTGGTGCTGCACTCCCATTGACACAAGTGGGGCTGGCTCCCTTTGAGCAGGGCTGCAGTGGTCAGAACCTGAATCACCCCCAGGGGCCTTGAACCACTGGCAGCAGAGGAGCAACTTGTGACCTTAAGGGGAAAAATGGTGATAAACATTATACTCCAGCCACTGGAGTTCTTTCATTGCTCCCCTGAAAAATAAGGATTAATAAAGCAGCAGAAGACTGGCAGGTTTAGGGTTTGGGTTACCTTGTTTTTCAGCATCTCAGCAGCTCAGTAGCTGCTCCTGAGAGCTCCAATATCAACTGGACAATCAGTGCTCAGAGAAAGGAGCTTTATGTTTCCTTCAGTGTTAAAGGACAAGAGCTACCTGCCTCGCTGGCGAATGTGATTAATTGTTGCTTGTCTGGAGGAGAGGAGTTATGGCCTGTTGGTTTTTCAGACTGCCTTGTCTGCCTTGCCTCTCCTACAAGGCTGCTGAAAGGAGTGGAGGGGAGGATACTGTAGAATTTGTCAGTATGATGCTGATACGCAGTGAAGTGCATGAGTATAAATATACTTCTCCTTTTTGAACTGATCTGCATCCACAAATAAGCAGATTATAATAAAGCATGGGGTAAATCTCCTAATTTTTTTTCACAGAGAAGAGCAGTCGTGAAAATCAGATCATCTTCCAAAACTGCTCCTTTGCCAAATGCAACATTTCTATATATACACCAGTGTGGTCCAGCACTGACATCTTAATAGCAATGGAGTAAAATTGTCTTTTAATGCCTGTGCTTATTCCTTGTTCCCACAATAGCTGCTCAAGACATGATTCTGCTGATAAACATTCATAAGGTTTTGTTTAGAGAAATTGTTTTCTATGTTGTCCCTGCAAGACAGTCTGGGGAAAGAGGTTCTTGAAATGGTAGGGCTTCCATTTTACTGAGAATCTCAACATTTTTTACTTTTTACATTTCATTTAAAACTCCTGTAAAATTACTGTGTTTAACAAAAAAAAAAAAAAAAAAAAAAAAAAAAAAAAAAAAAGAAAAAAAGCTTCTCATCCTCCTCATCTTATTTTTGCTGCTTATTTAAGCACAGGAAAGTCACAATTTTTATAACTAGCAGGTATCTGCATTATGCCCCAAGAAGTCCAAAGTCCTGTGTTATAGGCCTTTGTGCAGATAACGATGATGATCATAGTCATGTTTTTTATTTGGGGGGCTCTGGAAGAGAGAACTGTAGTGAGGCATTGTAAAACCAGAGCTTCCCATCAGATCTTCCCCACTCCAAACTTTTCTCCTGCTCTTCATTTTTACATTATGATTGTTTTCTTTTTCTATGTGCCCTTCTTAGCCTGCTCTCCTGACAGCCCAGCTGGTACTGTTCATAATTGGCAGGCCATTCAGGGCTTAGACAAAAATAGCTGTAAATTAAAACACGATTGACTGACCACTCTCTCCCCTGCCTTGCACCTTCTGTAGATACTTCTATGTGTGGAACATGAGTGGGAAATTATATCACTTTGTTCTAGTAAGATTTTATGCATCCTTTGCAGGGATGTAAAGGAGTACAGGCTGGTATTGTATAGACACGGGACCAATAATTTACATTAAGGCTTGTGTACAAGTTCTTCCTTTGGTTCACACTTTCCACTTTTCATGCATTTCATTAATTTTAATTATTTATAATATTAATAATAAACCAGTCTTCCTTCTGCTCTGTCCCAGGGGAACCGTCTCATGAAAATTAAAAATTAGGTATGTTGTTACTGTATCTGCTAAGCATTAGGAGCCAGATTATTCTAGATAGTGATATCTGGAGAGTATGCTGATAATTTTAAATTGTCATTCACCCAGATAGTGAATTGGAGTTGAAAGAGGGGTGGACGGTGTCAAGCTGTTACAAGCTCTGTAACAGCACCTCTGGAAACCTCAATGGTGATTTAATAATGAAAAAAGACCCTAAAAGTATTTTAAAAAATAAAAATCCAAAGCTTACAATGGTCTGTACCTGTAACAAGACTGATTAACAAAAAACTTTTGAAATGCTAATTATTAAGATGAAAGGCTAATAATTAGTCTGTGTAATTATTAACCAACTTTCAGAACTGACCTGACAGCTGTTTCCTGTGTTTTGGAAAGGATGATGGGCAGAGGAAGAAGGCTGCCACAGTGTTCCACCCATCCTTACTGACAGACACGTACTGGGAGGTGCAAAGCCCACAGCTGGTGCTGCAGCTCAGGTAGAAAGGAAGGCAGGCAGGTAAGCAGGTTCATATAGGGTGAATGGGAGACATCCTTAGGTTTGACTTATTCTAAATCACCTTCTCCTCTAAAGAATGAAAATTCTGGGAAGTTTTTGGCATGGTTTTGGCGTCTGTTTTGTTGGCTGTGTGGGATTTAAAGTCTGTACCTTGCTAAAGGGGCAGTTCTTCTTGTAGCAGGTTTACAAAGGAGTCGGCACCCAATGTTCTGGTCTAGCATCCATAAATGGGGTCACAGCTCTCCTAAGTCTACAGGTTGGTAGAGCTTTTGCAGTAATGACTTTCCTTAGAGCAGGCATCCAATTTCTTTTAAATCCGTTTAGGTCCAGTTGACCCAGGAGAAGAAATTCTTAGGAGGAGTTTTCTGTTCCTCCCCCATCCAGTCACTGCACAAACAAGAACGCAGCCTCTATGAGTAAATTACTATGTTTGGTTTAAATGTCTTCAGATTTCAGCAAGCTCAAGATGTGCAGCTGAACTTGTTTTAATTCTCCCTTCCCCTCTGCCACAAAATTTTGCTCAGAAAAGAGTTTCTGGGATGAGTTTTGACTAGCTTCTGGGATGAGTTTTGACTAGCTTCTGACTTTGCATATATTTTTTTTCCTATGTGCTTTCTGGCATATTTGTTATGTTCACGGGGTAATTGCTGTTCTATACCACATGGAGACCTTGATCTGACACTGAAGCAAATGCAGTTCCTGTGTTGAAGGCAGAAGCTTCCTTTTGAAAGTTGTCACAAAGCTCCTGCTCTTGCAGAAGATAATAGATTTCAAAGCCACCAGGAAAGCTGTCAGAGGGATCAGGCTGAGTATTGCCATAAGGCATATGGATATCTGTTTAATTTTTTTCCTTTTTTAATTAATTAATACAGACTAAAGCTTCTCAGGACTTGGAACATTAGGAGTATCTTCGAAGTGGATTTGTTGGCAGAGGCTGGAAGGCAGGATCAAAGATGCATAATAGATTCTTTACTGCATGGCCCAGCCTCAAAAAATTGGGTCTCATCTCACAGTGCAGAAGTTGATGGTGATTTTTTGATTTTTTTGTAATCTATGGTGAACACCTGTCAGAGCTCTGCTGTGACTGGTTTCACTGAGCAGTGCCTAATGCCTAGTTGATTGACTTATCCTAACATAGAAAGTAGATATGCTATATTTGGGTTATTTTGAACCAAAAGCCCATTTTAGGATGTAGTTAGTTTCACATGCTTTCCTTGTTGCAGAAGAGGACAGAATTGGAAAATGTGTGCATTTTAAATGGGAATGAGAGTTTTTATGTGTTGGACAGTAATTGTTTTCATGTTCAGGAGTACATGGGAGTGCAGAATATGAGAGTGTTTTGGGACTGAAACAAAGGGTGGAGAAGGAATTGGTGTTTTGCAGGGTGCTGTTGTAAAGCTGATGGCTGACCTGCTTCGCAGCTTTTCTTCCTTCCACAGTTTCTGATCCTGGGGCTGCTGACCTGGGCTCTCCATAGGGGAAGCTAGAACAGAATCTGAAAAGCTGTCCTGCAGGAATGGGGGGAGAGGTCTGTGAAAATGGATGGGAAGAGGAACTGGAGGGAAATTACTCCCATGAGTTCCCCATTACTATTTTATATGTATTTTAATGGGTTGCTCTTAGTCCTGGTGAGCCTGCTGTGTTGGTTCCTGTGCTTTTGCCTTTCCCAACGTGGTAGGATGCTTGCTGAAACAAGGATGAAAGATGGGGAAAATATGTTTATGTTGTTTGGTAGTGGGTGAATACTTGAAGTGATTCCAGGTAAACCACCTTCTAGACTGCTGCCACACCTGAACTAATTATCTTCACAGAGACATTTTTATTTACTGTGAGGAAGTCCCCAGAAGTTGTGCTGTCTGTGTAGGAAGAAGGGTTTAAATAATTCCTGTAACCCCTTTCTCATACTCATTTTCTGTTAGAATTGTTGTTGTCTGTATTTTCCAGGTAGTATTGAGAGCAAACTGGTAATTGTACCTTTGGTAAGCTGTTGGTATGATCACTTTTTTCTAGGTTAAATGATTTATGATGCTTTACCACAGCCTTGTAAACAGGAAAAGCCAGCCTAAAGACAGAAGAGAGACACTAATTACAGAATGATAGAAATACAAATTTAAAGCAGCCACAGTAAGGCAGAGAACTTAAACAAAAGAGCGTCCCTTTTATTACAACCTAAGCCTTAATTACATATCCTAAGTCCTCTATTATATCCTAAGTTTAATTGCAGAAAACAGAGGATGGGAAAACTAAGCCTTCACAGCCATATTTGGCAGGAGCTCTGGAATAAGATTTGCCATTAGAGGAGAAAGTAGGAAGTGAGCCCTCATGAGGAGCACCTTGGTGACATCAGGATGCTCTAACTTGGCCAAGAGGAGATGAGGAGAACCTGGAGCTCCTGCCATGACAGAATGGGACAGAAGTAAGTTGATGAGTACAGGCTTTATGCCCCCTGAATTAGTTAAGAGAGAAGGTAATGACCTGGTGTTGTACTTTACTTCTTCGTCATTTAAAAAAAAAAGAGAATGTTTAACTCTACATTGGAGGTGTGAATTTGTCACAAGATGGCTTAACAGGCTCCTGAATTGTTTATCAGCCACCATGAATGGTGTTTACTTGAGCAAATGTTTAAATAATTGTTATTTGGGGGGATTGGTAGCATCAGATGTTGATCTTGCAGAAAGAACATATTTAGTAAATCATGGAAGTATACAGAATGCAGCTCTTCTACCTCTCAGTACGTAATGACAGCAAGGTTTCTAGACTTGTTTTCTTTCATTTCTTCCCATCCTCCCCAAAGTGGTCACTGAGGAAGGCCATGTCCTGCTTCAGTTGGTGTAGGGGGCTCTGATCAGTCCTGTAAACCTTGGATTCTCTTCCATGGAATCCTGGACTTCATATGTTTTCCTAGTTTGGTTTTCTTTGTTTACAAATACACAGGGTTTTCTAGCTAGTCTAAATCGAGTGTGTTCATTAAGTCTGAATAATGAAAGCATCGCTTTTTCCTCTTGGCTTAGTGCAGACAATACAAAGAAAGCCATAACCTAGATAATCATGGAGGCTTAAACACCCCAGTTCATTTACTACAAGTAGATTCCTCTAAGTTTCAAGAGTTAGGATGGGGTTTTTTTGGCTTGGGCTCTTGTGTGGCTTCTGAGACAGAGTTGTCTTTAAAAATAGGTGGAATTTTTTTTCTGACAAAGAAAATGCACTTATTTAGCCACCTTTGGTTTATATTTTGAATTCTTGCTTCAAACAATGGGAGTCCTACAGAATTTCTGAACAAAATCATTTAGTATTTTGCATAAGAATATTTTCTAATTGCATTCTGTAACTCAAGTTAAACACTCAGAAAGATGATAGATATAGTGAACAGTCTATATTAAAGATTTAATATGTGTCCAGAGTATCTTAATATTTCAATGCTTAATGTTATCTACCTATATTTTCTGTCTCTATAGACAGAAAATTGTCATCTGTTTTCCCTTTTCCACAGATGAAGTGGCACACAGAGACAATTAGATCTATCTCTTCACACTTGTTTTTAAAAGCATCAGGGCCCAAATTCATGCAAAAATAATATGGCAGTGTCAGGAGTTAAACTTTGCTTTTAGTCTTAGATCACATTCCTCTTCCCTCAGCTGAAGTGCCTCCAAAGGGGATTTTGAAAGCTTCATACCATGAGCAAAAGCTTCCTCTGAATGCTTCCCCTCTGTTGTTTCCAATGGAATTTTGTTGTTGTTTATGGTCTCCTTCAGTACCTGCTTATGTAAAGCATGGAATTCCTCAGGGAGAGAGCAGTTAGTGAGAGACTCACAAAAACAGTGTGTGTGGAAATGGAAGAAGGTCTCTACCTCCCTTTTAAGTCCTGTGGGTTGTCATGAGCTCCATTTCCAGCTGGCAGAGGCACTAGATAAGTCTCCATGAAACTCCATTCCCAACTTAGTTTGTTATCTTTCTTCCCAGCATCTGACCAGGTCAGTTTGTCTCCATTGCTGCTATCTATTCATGGACATGAATACATGGTACAGTTGGATTTTGTTACCCATAGAGAACTAGTTAGGACTTGGGGTTATTGTAGATAAAGGAAATGATAAATTCTTCCGTGCTTATATTATACAGTTTTCACATCTGCAGTGTAAAATATATTGGCAGCTGTGAAACTGCAAAACCTGGGCTGTTTTCTACTTCTGTCTTTTTTTGTTTGTTTGTTTTTTAATGCATAGTTTTGCCCTCAGTATGGGATTTCTTTGTCAAAAACACTGAGGTGAAAAGCCACGCAGCCCTCACCTTGTGAAAGAGCTTTAGAGCAAGCTGCTGCCATGCTCTCCTGGACTGGGGGACACAAAGCTGTCTGGCTGACACCTTGGAGAAACAAGAGTGTGTCTCCACATCTCTATCTCCTTTGCATAATCTGTGATATCTGAATTAAGTTTCATGACATATTAACACTTTGAAGCTGAGTTAATACACTGTGTTGTATATAATACATTATGTATGACTTGGGCATCAATTGTGCTGGAGCATCAGCAGCCACAGACTTGAAAATGTCTTTTTCTGTGACAGAAATCCTAAATAATACTGAAACCAAGTTCTGTTGGCACAATTTTATTTTGTATTCCTTGTCCCACTACAGGGTCTCTTACTTGCAAAACCACTCATGTTCAAGCTTCCTCTTCTTTCCTCCATGTACTTGTCACAAAGTCCCCGTTCAACATCTTTCATATTACAAATATTCCCAGGGTGTTGCACGGTTAATTTTAATTTGTAACATCAGAAGTGCTAGGATTATGTTAGCTTTGCTGAGCCTGGCCACTATGATGTGAAGAAGAACAATGATGAGCATTAACATTTATAATAGCTATGTACTGCAAAGAAGAGTAAGAAACAGAAAGAAGACAAACCCCACTGTGTTTTTCTCTTCTTGCATATTCACATATCATGCTCCCAAACTGAGCCAAGATAGAGCTTGTTTTGTGGACTTGTGAGCTATTCATTGGTCTGACATTGGATACAGTATACATATATATATATATATGGGAAAATATGCAGTCACAGGTTTATTGCTCTTAATATAACTCATCTTAAGCCTGATTACTTTTGTTTCAAAATTAGACTCTTAGAGCATATTAATTATGGACATATCCCCTGACAACATGGCTGTCCATGGGGGATTTCTGCCCTTAACTCTGATTAGTGTTAATAGGAGCTACCCATGTAATCTCCTAGAGGACCAAATAAGAAATAATGTGCTGCTAGCTGCTGTTTGTTGTTTAGGGTATAGAACAATGCTAAAATGTTCCAGGAGGGAATTGGTAGAGTGCTTAATAATGCCAGTCTGAAACCTTTCCACACTTTAGGTAAATACTGTAAATACTCCTATATACAAGAGCATGTAGGGGCAGAGCAAAGGGGAATGGGTTCAAATTGAAAGAGAGCAGATTTAGAATAGATTAGATATTAGGAAAAAATCTTTACTGTGCAGGTGCTGAGGCACTGGAACAGATTTCCCAGAAGGTCAGGATTCCCAATCCCTGGAATTGTTCAAGGCCAGGCTGGATGGGGCTCTGAGCAACCTGGTCTAGTGGAAGGTGTCCCTGCCCATGGCAGTGGGGCTGGAGTGAGATGATCTTTAACATAAGATGATCCCTTCCAATTTAGGTCACTCTGTGATTCTCTGTGGTGAATTCTGGAACTGATAAAAACACATCACAGTACTATATGCAATATTACATATTTTAAGGGTTATATATAAACGTGATAGTTCTTTTCTTGTTTGGTTGGGGCTTTGTTGCTCTCGTTTTGGTTTTCTAACCTGAATTAGACATTAGGGAATAACTTTTATTTTTTTTCCATGGAAGCACTGGACTGAGGAATGTTACTATTATATAAATGATGTCTACGTGACGTGATGTTGTGTGCCCTAATTATCCACTTTAATTCTCCCCCCACCTTGAATTTCTTGGGGGAAAATAATCTCATTGGAATTAGCAACAGAAACGATTTTCAAACAGAGGGGGTGGCCTGTGCTAGATGTTAGATAAACTTAGAGATTATTGGGCCTGTGTTGTCTGAGACTTCTGGGCTCTAGTGGAAGCTAAGCATATAATAATTAAAATAGCTTCTTAGTGATGGAGAATTTACTGCATCTTTTGACAATTCATCTCAGTAGCTAATTATACTTAAAACGTGCTTTTTATCTTCAGATTGAACTTGCAAATATTGGATTCTGTTTTGTGTCTGCCCACTAATTTAGAGTCTTATGAAATATCTTCTTCTTGTCTAGTCCCTTAAAGATTATAATCTTCTCTTTGAAGCAAAATACATTTAGTTCAGTGTCTCACTGGAAGGAGTCTTTTTTTTTTTTTTTTTTTTAGTTACAAAATCATTCTTGTTGCTCTTCTCAGCTCTCGTTCCAAGCTTATTTATTTTTATTTATTTATTTAAATTAAAGGTATTGTAGTTTCCCAGAGGCTTTCCTGCATTGTTCCCAGAGTCATTATGGTTTCCTGTGCACATCTGCAGCTGTCCCTAAGTAAGCAAGTGTCACAGACCTTTGAGCCTTCCTCATGGAGAGAGGTCTGACAACCCTGAGCCGACGGAAAGAGCAGGCAGGTGCCATGCAGAATCCAGCCTAAAGGGTTTTATTGTCTGACACCATTCAGAAGCTGCACCCAGGAATAAAGCAGGATCTCTTCCAAAAGATCGTGCCTATTCTTAGAAACAGCTAAATCTTATGATCATGATGGTAGGCCCGTGTGACTGGAGGGCCGTGTTCCAGGGCGGAGGTGATGAGGAATGCATAATGCCTGCCTTATCATGGGCTCCTCAAGAGGAGAAAGTCACAGCTTGCTGGATATACAGAGGGAAATAAAAGGTGTAACACAGTTGTAGCTGTGCCAGCTGCTCTGCAGGTCAGAGCAGGGCAGAAGTACTCTTACCCAAGATGTGGTAACAGAAGAAAAGTAATTGTGTCATTTTCTGTCAGTCCGCTCTCTGCAAAGAATGCAAGTCAAACTCTGGGGTTAGATGAATGATGATGCTGACAAAGCAGTGCCCTAAAGGTGTGTGTGGGGATAAACAAACACATCCAAATGAGAAGAGTCATGGGCTTCTCTTAGGGAACAGTGGGAGCTGACCATCCTCATCCGAACACTTCTGAGTTCAGCTAGCCCAGCCTCATGCAAAGGCACGCTTTATAGTGCTTCACTTGGTTTATTCTTTATCCACCTGCAAGACTAGGTGGAAATTTCCTTTTTGCATCATACTGTTAATGAAAATGAAGGAAAATGGGGTCAGGTATAAGTGAGGGTGTCTCCCCCATCACATGGAAGAGAAACAAAAAAGGAAGAGAAAAAAGCTCACCAGAGAGGCATGGAAGGAAATTCATGTGTTGAAAAGAAGGTAGTGGTGAAAAATAAGAAGAGTGTGACTGTGATCCCTCTGTCTGTGGATAATTTATTTCTAACAGGCTGTAAAAAATATACTTCCAAGCATTTGTTTTATTTTAGTTGTAGATGAAGAATTGTTCAGTACACCTTTACTTTCTTAATCTTTTTCTGCTCCATATTTTTATGACAACACAGTTTTAATGGAACATTATACCAGGATATAATATATATCCAGGATCTTCTAGTACTTTTCTGTCACTTGGTTTTGTTACAGTAAATGCATACAGGCATCTTGAGCTTTTACTCAAGATGCCTGTATGCATTTTTGGTACTCTTTTTTGGTACAGAAATAATTAAAGCATCTTAGGTGGCCTGTCTCTTGATATTTTAATTTGATGTTTAGCTAGGTTTCTGCTCCTGATCAAAGATTTATTTTAGTGGAGGACAGGGCACAAATGTCTTCTCTTCAAATTTGCTGGGCTGTGCCTGTTAGCATATTTTATAATGAAATACACAGAAGCCAAGCACTGACACTGCTCCAAAGTAAAACTGGTAGCAAAAAGCTGTGCAACTATAAAACTCATGACACCATCATAAAGTATGGCTTTTCAGTGTGGATGGGCTGACACTTTTCTACTATTTCATCTTTTTAGCTGATTTATTAAGTAGGGGTGAATGTTGCTGTGGGCTGAATTACTGTAAATATCATCTCAAAAAGTGATCTCTGCAAAGACAGGCCTCAGAACATTGCCTGATTTCTGTATTTAACTCTGCTTATTAGAACTGATCACTCAGAGAACACACAACAAATATCCACAGTATTCAGAAGGTACATAAAATCTTAAATTGATTTTATTTCTTTTTGTACTCTTTAACATTTAATGTAATCCTATCAAGTTGGGTGGCGTGTTTTATTTTCTGGGCATAGGAAGATGGGGGAAAAAAACCCCCACACCATGCTTTAAGCGTCATTAACAAAGAACTTTACACAAGGAGGAGATGTTAATAAGTAATGAAACAAAGGCTCTTTTATGGAGATTAAATGTCCATGTGTCGAAGTACAAAGTTCGTGTTGCAAAGTGCAGCTGTTCCCCTGCTCACAGCCCCAAAGGCTGGGTTCAGAGTCTGCCAGCTTTCCTGTCATGGAGCTGACCGGGGCAAGGTCCGGCCGAGGTTCAGAGGTCAGTGGCTGAAGCTTTGCTGGCCCCGTGGCCCGGCCGTCTGACACACTCGGGATAACCAACTTAAAATTATAACTACAACCAACAAAAACTTCCCCTTCCCTTTTCTGATGTGTCAGATTTCATTAAAGAGGGAACGTTTTGGAAGGAGTCACTGAAGTGTTTAAAAATAATGTGCTGCATAATGGAGTGACCTCACCAAACCCCTCTGAGGGAGCAGGCTAGGAAAATGATGCATGTGGGAAGTAGTGCCCGTGTGCGTTCTCCTTCCTCCTAAGATGTATTTAAATGAGGAAAAATGAACAGCTAATTCTGTATATCCAAAGGGATGAAACAACTCTTTTAAAGAAAGAAACAAGAAAGAAAAAAAGCTAGTTCCTGTGTTTCCTTTGTGTCATGGTAACGGTGTTCCACACCATGGGGGTGAAGAGAACTTAATATGTCTGGATATCCTGCTTTCAAATCCTCCTTTTTCACCTCCTTCAGAGGCTTTTTGGAAGCTAACCCAAACTTTCTTATTCATAAGGGCTGAAAAGCCCACCTGTGCAGCTTTTTTGATTAGCTGTGGTCATATCAAAGGCTGCTGTACCCAAGCACAGACCCTGAGTGAGAACGGAGACTGACAACTGAGAGCAAAGGCTGGTACAAACACTCTTGGAGGAATTTATATTTCAGGCAATGCTGTGTTACAGATAGAGAAAAGTTTCCTGTCTGTTGCCACATTCTTTATCATGGAAAGGATGATAAACCATGGGTGGTAAACCAAGTCATCAGTGCTCAGTGCCCACAGCATGCTGCAGGTCTGAGCAGCCTGCTGTCATCTCACCTCACTGAGAGGAAAGCATGTTCAGAAAACTTTCTCAGACATCAGAAGTCTGCCACCCCATATCACAGCTGCTATATGTCTGGGTTCAATAAATTTAATTATTGAGAGCCACAATTAAAACCAGGATACATGGAAGCACTGTAGTAGCCAAAAGCGTGAGTTCTGGACTAAAAGATTTCTGTGTTTAGAAACGATGTTTTTTTATTTCCTACAAACATTGATGAGTCCACCAAATACCAGAGGAGCCATCCTCTGATGAGTTAGTCCTATGCTTTTGTTCTTACTTCAGGTCTGACCTTCCCCTTCTAAGCAATAGATTTAAGAAACTACAAGGACCCTGCAGTGAACACAGCACCCCATGGCTTGTGAAAAGAGTATGAGCTACTCAGTGCTTAAAAAGAAGTGAGGAAAAAAAAAAGTCAGCCAAGGTCCACAGATCCAAAATAATGTGTTATAATGGCTGAGCCCTTCCTGGGAGAATGCTGAGAAACAGAAATAACAGGAACCGTACCTGTGATGTTCCATTCCTGTCCTGGACTGTGGAAACTCAGGAATATTAGGGAGGGCTTTTTTTTCTGCTACTCTTTCCTGCCTGTGTGCAACTGCTGCAGTGAAGAGACCAAGTCATTGAGACATTGCTGGAAGTAGTGGCTGTGGCAGAGCACATCCATAATCAGTTCATTTGGTCTGCACTGATGCAAATCCCTGACATGGCAGCAAAGGTAACATTTTATGTTGCTCCCACTGCTGAAGTTCTGCCTGAGTCTCTGGCCTCTCTTTGCAAGGCTGATTATACCTGGCCTTGGAATCTTTGTTTCCTAAGAAACTCTGACTGTCACTACCCTCCCCAGTGCTACTGGCAACTGAAAATACACAAAAGGTGGGGAGAAGATGATAAATATCTTAACAGCTATAAAGTGTGTATATTGCTTTCTGCACTGATAAAAGTCCTTCAGGTGATAGAGCTCTTCTGGGTGGTAACTACTGTTTTGAGCCTTGGCTTGCTTCATCTGAGAAGATGAACCCTGTCAGGCCATTACTACTGCATGGAGTGGGATTCCTTCATTCTTTTCTGTTGGCATTGACCACATATTAATAATAATATATTTGTAGGGGAAGGTATAATGGAAGGAAGGAGGAGGGTACCTATAGCCCTGTGATTAGTGAGTTTTCATGGGCCAGGGTAGTAGGCTGAAGTTCAGGTACATAGTCCAAATCAAGCAAAACAGGAACTGGGACTGGGCTGCAAGGTAGCAGCTATGCTGATTGTTGGCTCCACTGAAGTAGATAGGTGAATGTTTGCATCTCCCTCTTGCCCTCCCCTTGCCCCGTTTTCATCATAGTCTTGTGTGCCTGTGTCACCTGGCTCCAGTTGGAAATGCAAGAATAAACAGGAAAATTACTTGCAGGTCAATTCTTGCTTTCAGTTTTCTGCTTCTTTACTTTCTCCCTCTCTTTATCTGGTTTTTCTCCCCTTTTTGTTTTATTTTAAATTTTTGTCTGAGTCTTCCTGCTTTTGTTTAAAGTTGCCTATTTTCTTTCTCAGCAGATAGTTTGAGAATCATCCCACCTGTTGCCTGCCTGAACCAAGAACCAGATCCTAGAGGAGGACTGTGCCATACTAGTTGGTTGCAGATCTACTGGGATCCTAATATTGAGAGAGATCTAACAGGTAGGTAAAAAATGGAATTTATTCAAGGTGCTGAGACTCTTAAAAGAGAAGACTGTTATTGCCCCTTCTGAAAAGAAAAAGTGGCCAGAAAATGGTGTATGCATGCAAATATGACTTGCAAGATCTTTTTAATCTGGGAACTACTGTCTTTCCACTAAGAGTCTGTGCCTGTGAAATGTTTTCTTCTCAGTTTACAAACTCCCCAGTCCCTGTTTCAAACCCCTCCAGGTAAGGCTATCAGAAAAGTGCTCCCATCTGGCTTCCTCCTTCTCATGCAAATACACGTGTCTTAAGAAAATGCAGGGGGATTTCCTTCTGCAGGAATACTGAAAAAAAGCCAAACCAGAATAGTCCAAAAGGCATTTTTATTTGTTCCTCATTATTATTTTGGTTTTGCTCTCCTCTCCAGAACTTTCTTTTCTGCATGTCTTCTTCACTCAGTCTTGACCACACTGGCTGGGTAGAGTAATAGGCCTGTGTGCAGCTACAGTTTTACTGCTTTATTCTCCTGGGGCAGTTAAGACAAGCTTTCCACCATCCATTGCTTCTTCCTAATGTAGGTAGTGTTATATCAGCAAGAAGATGCTTGTAGAGATACTTAGAGTGCTCTCTAAAGCAAACTGATGTTGATAATTTGTTGTCATATTCAGTGAAACTGTTTGCACACTAGGACTTTAACAATTTATTTTAAAAATTGCATTTCAAATAAAATACAAAGTACCCCAGGTAAATGTTAAAATTAGAAGAGGATTCTGAGTAGCTCACTACTTTATATGTTGGTAATAATGAAACAAGTACATGTTAGATGAGTTGCACACTTTGTTACAAAATTAGAAGGAAAGAGTGGACTAAATTAAAGTTTTTTTATAGGTCTACATATAGGACATCCTATATGTAGGTCCATATAGGGACTTTGACAAACTTCTTCAAAAGAGTTGTTCAAACAGTAATGTTTGTTTCCTCATATTAAGATTTAAGTCTTCCTTGGAAAGAAGCTCATATTTTTGCACTTCAGTCATAGAGCATGGCTTGCACCGTGTAAAATATTGATTGAAAATAAGCTTCTCTAAGAAAAGAAAAAAGAGTAAAATAACCAAACTTGCTTACAATGTGTTAATTATGATAGACATCACGTAAGATATATGATATGAGAAAGGTTTGAGTCTTTATTATGAAAGGACCTTGTTGTTTCTGGTTTTCCTGTCTGACATCAGATTTTATATGAAAATCCAGATTTGTATTGCTTCTGTATTAAGTGGGGGGTCCTGTGTGATTACCCTGTTGTGTGTCTGGCTGCTGTTTTGCCATAGTTAAGGGTGGAGATCAGTGGTTTATTGTGAAGATGCTGGCTTTAAATACAGAGTTCAGATTGTGGTAGAATATTTTTGGTTTACTGAACTCTCAGTTCTCAAAAATAAATCTCAATAAACTGTCACCTATGGTGGGAGTGATTTAAACAATTAATGATGTTTTGACTGGAAGAAGTATGAATGCAGAAGGATCTTCCAGAGAATTGAATCAATTTCTTGCCAGTCTTACTTTTAGCTTGTTTTTCCTTTCTCTAATTGACTCTCACACTCTGGGAGTGATCCTTTGTCCCTGCTCTTGTTCCCCAAAGTGCTCCCTGCCTGCCTATCAGCACAGATACGCAGTTTTCATCTGTGGAGAGTTTTCTAACTTTTTAGTCATAACTGAAAATTTATGTGCTCAGTTCAACTCGATGAATTGCATGACAAATCTGCAGCAAGGCAGACGCCATCGGGGAGACAGAGAGGCTGCCCGTCTGTCTTGCCAAGTATCTCAGCAATCCTGGGACAGCAGCAGCTCCCTAATGCGACAATGAGCCGTGTTGACTTTTTGATATATACGGGTACAAAGTTCCTGCCGAAGATTTTTGCTTCTCGAGCGATCGTTTGACGCAGCCGGGTATCTCCACCGTGCTTCCATATCTGCTGGAGAGGGAGAGGGAGGGCAGCACACCGGGGCGTTTCAGCGCCTTATCAGCCGTGCTGGTGGGTGCTGTGAGGACCAAAGAGGAGCCAGGGTGCTCCTCACAGACTTCAAGGTGTGTGCCTGCATGTGTAGCCTATTTTCCATGCTGCAACTGAAATGTTGGCTAATTAGCTTTTGCTTGTTTACATTAATTGAATTTGTACACATAGGCTGTTTTGATATATTTATTTTTATTTCAAAACTCTACTGTTTTTTATGCTGGATAGACAGCAACACCATGCATTTATTTTCAGTGCTGACAAGCAGACTTGTTTCCTTGTGAGCAGATGAATTGTTTACTTTTCAGACAAAATACGAACACACTCTTTGGAGCTGTATTATAGCATGAACTGGTCTATCTGAGAGACTGGTAGGTACACATTAAACAAACAACAGGTGTTCAAATTCATTGCTGCAGCTAAAATAGCATTTGCTGAAATATATATAAAAAATTCTGAGAGTGCAAGAAGGACTTGAAAATATGTCCACTTTTTTTATTCACATCCCATTTCAATAGCTCATTTTTAAGTAACAGTGAAATTGTTTGGACTTATTTGGTTTCAGAAGAAATGAATACAAGATAAAATAATTGGTTATCTTCAGTTAGGTGTTAAGATGTACCTTTTTCTTTTTCCAGGAAAGATCCTTGAATTAAAAATAAGCCAGTTGATTTTCTATGGATTTCATCTGAGCCACGAGCTTTAGGTTAATGAGACTTTGATTTCTTTTTCAAAATACCAAATCAATTTATGTGAGGGACAGAGCTTAAGTTTTCATTTTACCCCCAAGTTTTCTATTTTTAATGTGTTTTCTAAAGGGACTCCTGAAGTCTGGAATATTGGTGATGCAGGGCTTTCTTGCTATGACTAGGACGAGTAGTCAGACACTGCTTGTGCACAAAGTGAAATGAAGGCATGGAAGAGAGGAAAAAACTTGGAACAACAGCTTATGAAATTGGCCACCCAGCTTCCTCTTAATATAATGGTGATGGCAAAAAGACTCTTGAATCTTGCAATTCTTCACATCTCTGTGGAATTCAGCAGCTGCCTCTGGATACGGTCATTAGCTTCTTTAAAGTGGTGTTGATGTTTTCACAAAACTAAGCAGATATCAGCCCCTGAAACACTAACTGTATGGAAAAGGGATAGATGGATTTAGTTGAATTCCTTCCCTTTGAATGTCACAAATGTAGATTTCACACAAGGAGGATAAAACAGTGTTGCAGTTTAAGCAGCTTTTCTCTAATTGTTGGATTTTACTTTTCTGTGTTTATGCCCTCTTTTTTTTTCCCCTTCTTTGCCATTGACTTTTATGGCAAGGAGCTAATATAAAGATGGTTTTGATAAACACATCCTGTGTATCTTAAGCATCAGCTCAGTGAATCTTCCTTTGAGCTGCAAATCCATTCCAATACTCAGGATTTTAGCCAGAGCCACAGGGCAAAACTCTTATGTTGCACAAAAAAAAAAAAAAAAGCCAAGGGACTTTTTAATGATCCAGCAGAGATGATAGGACCTTGGCATATGAAAAACCCTGATGTAGTAAATCAAAGCAGGCTGTCTTGAGTGTAGTAATATTTCTATGCTAATAAATTAGTGTCATAAGTGATTTGTCAATAAGATGTAGAATATGCTATGAGGGAAGTCAGACAGTATTTTTCTTTCCCATAGAAAAATAGGGTGAGGTCATAGCAAAATCCTCAACATGATTTTTTCCTAAGAATTATGTGGGTGCTCTGACCCACTGTGCAATATTTGCATATTTAAATTCTTATGTGCCTAAGGTACCCTTACGTAACTAAGCAAGGTAGATGAAGATGGGCTGAGAGAATTGGGGCTTCTGGAGAAGAGATGACTCTATAGTGGTCTTTTAGCACTAAAAGATGACTTATAAGGAAGATGGGGACAGATTTTTTAGCAGGGCTTGTTGCGATAGGACAAGATGTAATGTTTTTAAACTGAAAGAGGGTAGATTGAAACTAAAGAGAGAAATTCTGTATGATGAGGGTGGTGAACCACTGTTACAGATAGCCCAGAGAGGTTTTAGATGCCCTATTCCTGGAAGTTCATCAAGGTCAGGTTGGATGGAGCTCTGAGCAACATGATCTACTTGAAGATGTCCCTGCTCACTGCAGGGCCTTGGACTGGATGACCTTCAACCCAAACCATTCTACTTATCTTTTGATCTGCTTGTCACACCAGGCCCTGTTGCACACAACCTTCCCCCACTGCTGCTTCATACATAAACAATTGCAGGTAGAAGTTCAGCCTGGCCATTTGGCACTCCTCTATCCAGTGATGCTACAAAAATCCCTTAGGAAGGTCACAGAATTATCAAACTCTAAAGAACCATACTTTGATATCTTTGTTTTAATTCATCCCTGCTTTTAACAGATTTGGAAGTTGCATCTTAGTACAAAATTTGGAAGTGTTAAGTGGATGTAGTTCCTTTGGAACTTGCTGGGTTGTCTGCAGCAGAGCTGTACATCTTACATGAGCCTACCGAAAGAAGTGTGATACTGAGAAAAGTTTCCATCTTTCTCAACATCCAGAGAGTTTTGGAAGGTAGAAGGCTGGTTTGTTTGCCATGTTTTTCAAGTAACATTTGCCAATCTGTAGATTGTTACAGATCTTCTTCTGTAGTAGTAAATCAGGGTTTCTGCAGTTTGGACCCGTTAGCCATGGCTCAGGAGCAGGTCTCTGAGGTGGAACCCTGGCGCATCCTCTCACACATCACAGTGTGTATTTTCAGAACCACCTCTGCACTGTGCCCTCTGGTTGCACTTTCTTCTTGTGGGTTTCTGATTTCAGGTCATGATTCCTGGGCAGATACTTTTTCCTATCTCTGGCTGCTGACCCTTGGTTTGACTTTCTGCTTCCTGGTTTTTGGCCATGAGCATTGGGCTCATTTCCCAGTTCTGGACACAGGCCCTAACCTTTAGGCTGGATAGCCCATGCTCCAGTCTGCAATCCTAGACAGCCACCAGGCCATCTGTAGTAGACAGTACTCTAATTTACTCAATAACAAATGAAATTTAGCAGATACATTTGGGTTTTTTTTCTTTTTTTAATTTATGACAACTGCAGCTATTTACTTGTAAACTGGTCTTCTATTAGTATTTTGCTAGACTGTGAAATGTGAGCTTCTACTTTTCATTAGTTATTGTACTGTGCCTAATGGCCATCCTTTCTTAGGGAGAGTATCACCATGTCTGAGCCAGTGGAGGGGGTGAACAGAACTGTTAGCATGTATAAACATTTCAAATCGGTGGCCACAAGTCCAATAAATTACTCTAGAAAAAGCAATAGTGTCAGAACTTCCATTTCATTTCTATGTAACATGTTATAAACATTATTGATATACTGTATGCATGGTCTGCTTTTTTTTATGGGAGTTCATAATGTCATTCTTGCACACATGACATAAGAGTGTAAACACACTCAAAATGTGGTCACTCAGACCCATAAGAGTGTCGTGACTGAAACTTGATGAAAATATGAGTTACAAAGTTCACAAAGTATGAAGATAAATTTCCAGAAAGAGGAAGAATTGAAACTTATAATGTGTGTTAATGTTCAGGAGGAAGAAGGGTCAGGTTGCTTTGGCAGGAAAATAAATGGATAAGGAGTGCAAAGCTGAGTTGTAAAATGAACTGAAGTTGATACTTAACCAGTTACAAGTCATATGGTATAGACAATAATGTGAATCTGAGTGAAAACTGCTTTTGTATATGCTATATATGTTTCATTGTTTATACACAAAATGGTGTAGCATAGGAATTCACACACACACACACACATATATATATACACACATATATACACATTCAACAGAAAATAGAAGTCACAAGATCTGGGTGAATTTTATTTAATTTTGCCCATCAAAAAAACAGGGATGAAAAGTTCCATGCTGATGCAATATTTTTGCTTTGTAATGTTTTGATGGAATTAGGTAGTTAAAATCAAAGCAATAAGTAATTCATCCATCCTGTTTCTATGTGAAAGTATGTGACTCTTGCCAATCTAGGAAAAAAGTGTTATTTTGTTCTAGCTCAAAGGTAAGTTATGTTCTGCTGTTCATGGCTGTTTCATAGAAATGTGAACCTTTCTTAATTTTAGAGCTTAAATCAAGATCCATCAATAAGGAAACAGACTAATTTTTTTATTAAATTATACAAACTCCCTTGCTAAACCCATCTCCTTCTGCCCTTTGACTAGAAGAACTGTCCTTTACTAGAGTAGTTTTCCTGTAATGGGTTTTATTACCCTGAAGTAGGCTAGCTCAAATAAGGCATAGCAAGATGTTCATGGGACTTAGCTAACACTGAATTGAGACTCTCTTGCTTAGTAGGAGTGAAGGGGATGGTGGAAAAAGCAAGTTTAGTGCATTGATTTTGTGTGTTTCTTCCAAATTGGCCCCATGGATTAATAAGATTTTACATACAATTGTTAAACTATCAGCTCAGAGAATAAAATAAAACAAGTACCTCCTCCACTTTATTGTTCAGTTAAGATCTTTTAGTATAAAAAGCTACAGCAGAATAGCAGGGCATGGTTTTTTATCTAAACTAACTAAACTTTTTACTTGGTTTAAAGCTCTTTAATGGAACTGCCTGTGAACTTGAATGGTATTCACCATGTATAATGATAGATTTTTTTTTTTTCCCTTTCCAAATGAATTAAAAATGGAAAGTACTTCCAGTACTTCTTGGTAAGTACAAAGAAGTCAGATCCCTTGGTACCACAGAGGTCCTTTCTTCATTAGAGGCAGGTAGTTTCCATTATTCATATTTGGTACCACTTCATTTAAAGTCCCACCATTACTTAAAAAGCAAGATATTAATGAGAGATGTTACTGGAGTGCTATCTTTTAATTTGATATTGTTCGATCCAGATGTTTTAGAATTTCTAAGAGTAAAGCTTCCATTACCTTATATTAGAGAAGATTTTATAGGCAAGAACATCTAATTCTTGTCTGGTTTCCCTTGATAGCCAATTGCCTTTCTTAAATCTTCACCATTTACTTCTAGGGCAATTCTTTTGCTTTGCTTTAAATAATTTCTCTGATTCCTTGATATCCATGCATTGCAATTAGTTATATATAGATATTTTTCATACCACCCCCATCCACTTAGCTGGTGAGGAGACAAGTAATACATACTTAGCACTTTTAATTTTACCTCATAAATCAGTCATTGTAGCTCCAAAATCAGTTACATTTTTCCTAAACCATCACTCAGTACAAAGAGTCTATTATGTGTGTCTGTGAATAATACATTAATTGTGTGGTTTAAATTCATAAACAATGTTACACAATTAACTTCATAAAATTGCTCACTTTCAAAATTGTATAGCTACAATTTCTATAATAGTAGCTAAAAGACAAAAGCACTAAGCCAGGCATTGTCACTTTGAATTGCCACTGGTAAAGCAGAGGCCTCTTAAATGTGCATTTATGACAGAGAGAAAGTGTAGTTCTTGTTACAGATTCATTCCTTTAAGTTCTTTCTCCAAGGTTTTGTTTTGTGTTGCTCTGCACTAATGATGTAAGACGTGATTACTTCAGGCAATGGCTTTATTAATATAAAGAAATATTACTGAAGATTTTTTTTAACTGGATTTTTAAAAAGGTATATTTTTCATTGCGTTTTATTCTCTATCAGATTGTTAAAAAAATATTTTGCTCTTTTGCCTTTGGCAAACACTTTTTTCTTGGGATGGCATGAATAGCAGGATCTACAAGAAAAGAGTACACAATCCAAAAACAAAAGTAAGCATATTTATATGTTGATAATTGCTTGTTCCAAGTTTGAAGACTAAACTGAGATCCAGATCCCACAGGCTAGACAGCAGCAAAGGTATCTCTGTTGTATTACAGCATTCAGATAAGGTAGAGAAAGGGTTGAAATAGGCATTTCACATCTGGGAAGCTGAGGTGGGAGAAGTGGAGAAGGAATCTGCCCAGTATTACAGAATTCAGCTGGAGAATCAGGAGTGTGAGCTCCTGCCTTCCCACTGAACCGATCTACAAAACTCTATTTATTCTATAATCTGTTTTTATGCTCTTATCTATTTAATCTTCCCCCCACATCAATTTTTATAAGTATATCTCCACAGAGAGCTCCGGCTTAAGGAATGTTTCTGCAGATGAACCCTGAGGTTTCATAGTAACACTGTATAATCATTACACGGGAGGTACTCGGCGTTAAAATGCAGCAAATTTCCATTGGAAATGACTCGTTCCAGAGCGGGGAACGGGGGTTTGCTGTCTCTTATTGCCTCCCTGCCATGGCTCACGGTCGGCAGCCGCCGCTCCTTACATAATGTCACATATGTCACATATGTGCCGCCAGATTGCCCCATCCTGCCGGGGCAGGGGAGGCTCCCCTGGCCCCTGCTGCTCTCACCGGGAGGAGAAGCCTGCGGAGGCCCGCTTGGGATTTTCCCATCGGGCTTTTGGGAATGGGAGCCTGGGGACCAGGCTCTGTGCCTCCGTGCGTGTGCCGGGAGCAGGGAGGGGGGGAAGTGCTGGGGAACTGCAGGGGAAGTGCAGGGGAAGTGCTGGGGAATGCTGGGGCACTGCTGGGGCACTGCTGGGGAAGTGCCAGAGAACTGCTGGAGAACTGCTGGGAAAGTGCAGGGAAGTGCTGGGGAACTGCTGGGGAAGTGCTGGGGAAGTGCTGGGGAAGTGCCAAGGAACTGCTGGGGAAGTGCCAAGGAACTGGTGGAGAACTGCTGGGAAAGTGCTGGGGAAGTGCTGGAGAATGCTGGGGCACTGCTGGAGAACTGCTGGCACACTGCTAGGGAAGTGCTGGGGAAGTGCTGGGGAAGTGCTGGAGAATGCTGGGGCACTGCTGGGGGACTGCTGGGGGACTGCTGGAGAACTGCTGGGGAACTGCTGGGGCACTGCTGGGGAACTGCTGGAGAACTGCTGGAGAACTGCTGGGGCACTGCTGGGGCACTGCTGTCTCTGCTCCCCTTGCTCACAGCGCTGCTCTCCGGCTCCTCTCTGGGCTTTTTCCTCTCCTGGCCATTTTTCCCCATCATTCCTCTCCGAATAACCCCAAGGTTAGCCCTGCCCTTCTGCCACCTGGATATTTCCACACAAGGGCTGCGTGGTCAAAATCAGTGTCTCAGCCATTCTTAACCTCTGCTGCATGAAAATACACTGGGGGGAAGTTATCCCGTGGCCCATAGCTGTGGTGTAGAAATACACTCAAATGAAAGCCCAGGAATGGAATGAAAGGATTTGGTGCCCTACTACTCGAAGTAAAACACAGCCAGTAGCTCTTTAGCATGGGATACCAGTTACTGCACGTGTTATTTGTCTAAACTGGAGATTCCACCACTGCTGAATTGCACCGTGTGTGAAACTCCAAATCTGCTACTGTTTCAGATTTATAAAACAGCATTATAGGGAATATAGACCTATTAATTTTACAGTCTAATTTCTGATTAGATTTTACAGCACCTCTGATGCATAGATTTTTACCCATTAAAAATGATGACAATCCAGTTCTGTCATTTTAAGTAGAATTAGAGCCAGTATTGCCAAGTATGATAATGTCTTGTAAAAAAAATGAACTCTCACACACACACAGACACACATATATATATAAATTAAAATAACTCAGCACCATGTTATTTCTCTATAGGAAAAGGGCCCTTGCTAAGAGAGTGAGACTGTTACCTGTTAGTGCAGTCAAGAGCCCATGGGTCTGACAATTGACATCAACAGAAATTCTCCATTCAGGCTGAGCAGGTTAAGTAATGTTTCCTAGCACAGCTGTGTAATGTGTCTGTTGGTAATTAAAAGAGTCTGCTAGAGCTGGTTAAGGAAAAGCATAAAGTGAAGCATTTTCTTTCAGAAAATAGTTTTGTAAAGAATTAAAATCTCTACATTGCGAATGCCTTGTATTAGAAGAAACTAATTTTTTTTTTAAAGAGGAAAAAGAAACCCAACACTGAAACAGTCTGTTCCTGGTTTATTTTGGACGCAAACTTAAATAAACACCCCCAAAACCAAAAATGGAAGTGTTGCAATATGAAAATAAAACTTCCCTTTTCTATAATGTCAATTTTAAATTTGGGGAAGCGACTTATTCTGATTTGACACATGGCCAGATTCTGGAACCAGACATAAAATGACACTCTCACTTGGGACATGACTTTCCATTTGCATTTGTAGATGCAAGGTACGTTTTTTAGCCCTGATTTGCTACACTAATCCTGTTGACTTCACTTGAAAAGAATGGCACGTTTCCCACTAACTTTATTAGTGGCAGGATTGGGCCTTGATGCAATACCTCATGTCACAGCAGCAAAACTTGTTGCCAATAGTCTGTCTCAAGGGAGGAGATTTCCAGTAACTGCTCCCTGAGAACTATTCTGAAAAGGCAGCTTTTTTCTGTCCAGCCATCGGGATAATGATATACTCCATCCCTAAAGAGAGGGGCATTGACGGAGCTGCATTGATGGCACCAGAGGTCCCTGCTGGCTTGTTCACTAAACAGAACTGGCAACTGACTCTGAAGATAAAAGTTCTTGACGTTTTTCCAAGCTGGTGGAATGGAGCTGAGTGACACTTAGAAATAAATAGAGGAGGGAATAGTATGATCTTGAATGACAGCAGAGCTCTCATGAAAGATTTTCATGGGGGAAACGTGGGATGTACTGTTCCAGGATTGAGTCTAGGGGATTTGTTGACAGTTGGATAATGTACATGCTTGCTACTTGTATGAAATGTAGAAGAAAACAAGGGGAAAAGTTCCAAAGGAATATTTTTTTCCCACTTAATCAGCTAAACCCAAATACAGTATATATCTCTTCCTTCCCAATAACTGACTCTACAAATTGCCAATCTCTTTGGAAATCTCTTAGAAGAATATTCTCTCTCCCAACAAGGAAAAGTACTTCATGCAGAACATTTGTCACTTGTCTTTATCATAATTCATGATCTTATCCTTCATTCTGTTGCTTGTTTAAGCACACAGAAATAATACTTTTAACCTGAGACTTCAAAGGTAAAAATATTGTGAAGAGGTCTCCATTCTTTTTCTTCTCATCTCTGATTTAAGCCTTTGAACATCAAAGTGGCTCAAAGTTTGGGGTAAGTTCTTAAGGATCCAGTTACTAGAAAAATCAATTGATTTTCCACGTTCATATTCACGATAGACAAGAACAAATATTAATATTCAAGAATAGTTTAATAATTTACAACAATTAAAACAAGTTGCTTCTTAATCTTTTGCTCTGTACAATGAAGCTCATTCATTCCATTGTATGATATGAAAAATCCTTGACTTCTGTCAGTCAGAAGTTGCCAGAAAAAGAATCAGAACCTAGGATTTACAAAACAATTAAGAACATAAAATAAATTCCCCAAACAAAGAATGCTGCCACTTTAATTACAGTTTCACACTGTCATGTAAAAGGTTAACACTTAAAAAATTAGTCTTGTACCCTCAATCTATTACCCCTAAGCAATTCTCATTTTCACATTAATTTTTGTAGGCTGCTATTCATTTATTTCTAAATGAAATACTTTTCAACCCTGTCAGTTTATCTCTGTACATATTCTCATTACAACAGACACTAGAGCCAAAATATTTTAATCTTCAGTGTAATCCCTGTACTCCCATATTCTTAGCTACAACTTTAGGGGTTCTACAATTGCTCTTTTCCTTTAAAATTGTGGCGCCCCTTTGTGCAGAAATTCTTGCTCTTGTAAGGACTTCCTATAAACAAGTAAGTTCTGCAGTCTGTTGTGAAATTACCTTTGTTGTCAGTGCTAGGAAGTTATAAATCCTCTCAGCCCCCACCACTCACTCTTGAAGTTCTGTGTTCTCAGGCAAGGGTCTAATAACCCTGATCTGTTAGGTTTAGTTTCTGGTCATTTAAAAGCCAAGTCCTGAGAAAAGAACTCTTAATATTTTCTTTTTCATAGGAAAGACCAAAATAAAATTAAACAGCTAGCCATTAAACACTTATTAAGCATTCCATGGCAGCTGACAGACAAAGCTGAAGCCAGAACCCCTCAGAAAAAAACACAAATTGTGAGAATACTCAGGCAGAACAGCCCAGACTGCCTCTGTCAGTCCTAGTGCTCCAATCAGCCTGGCAGAAGGGTGATGACACATAAGTACAGAAGCTCAGGACCTCTGGACAATGAACCAATATGACTTCACAGAAGCCATTTATTGTTCAATTATGCACTTATTTATACACCCTAAAACTACTGTTCACTTAAACACACATCTTTTCATTGGTGCCCCTGTCCTGTCCATGAGCTCTGCACACACCCCTCGGGGCACAGGACTGGTTACAGCCCAGGTGTTCAACTGCCCTCTGTTACCTGGCTCTTGTGGTCTTCTTTTCTTCTTTTCAGCCTCTTCTTTCTTATTTTTAGAACTGCTTATGTCTTAGCAACCTTGAGGAATTCCAGAGGGTCTGATAATAAATTTTAAATAAAGTTTGGCTGGAGCACATTATGGCCCAAGCTGTTCAGATACGTTGCTACACATGAGAAGTCTTCCTTCAGAAGAAAATCAGACTTTGCAAAGAAATGGTGCCTATACGTAGTTTTATTTAAATACATAAGGTATGGCCATAGTGCACAAGCACTGGATTCAGGAACTGAAAAGTGCTTCTGGATCTGCCAGCTGGGATACACTAAAGTCTTCTGAAATAGATACAGGATACAAGCAGAAATCCAGCACCCAGTGCCCATGCAATAGCTGTAAGATCACGAGTAGACAATATGTGGGTTTACCCCTTTGTTGTTGTTGTTGTCCAAAGTCAGTGATAAAACTTCCATTGCCTTAAGCTGGTAGATTCAGCCCCCTGAAAAATATCTTTTATAATAAGTCAAAGTTCATGAAAAAATTGGTTGAACAAGAGTAGTAATAGCTTAAATAGATTTTGTGGTGTATTAGTAGCTACTGTGAGAGAACAGCAGGTATGAAACATGCATTAGTCTGTACAATACTTGCTCAGGAAACAGCACCTGCTACACAAGATGAAATTTGATAATCAGCCTCCTCGGTGGATCAACAAGCTGGGCATTAAAATAATCTAGCCTAGGGAGCATAAAAGCATGAGTGAGCAATAAGCAAAGCACATTTAGTTCAAATAATAAGAAGAAGCCTTAATCTTTTGACTGCAACACTGAAAGAAGAGCTTGCAATCATAAAATATATAGGGTTTTTAGCCAATGAACCAACTTTGAATTTTAAAGCTGGGTTAGGAGTTCAAGTGGGTGTGGGTTGATGGCAAGAGCCAGCCATGAACAGCCCAGGGCTTTTCTCTGATTTTAACTGAAGAAAATTGATGCTTGTAGAGGCTTTTATGCTTACCAGCCTGTCAATATGGTAATAGCATCATCTGAAATTGCTGGTTTGGTTAACAATATCTGTGACTTGTCGGCATAGAAATGAAATCCAGGACCGTGCCAATGACCAGCGCTGCTCACAGGCAGCTTCAGATTGCTGAGTAAGATCAGGGTGAGAGAGGAACCCTACAGAGCACAAAAAATAAATGCTCTGGGAGAAGGACACAAATTACCCTTGAAAATATAATGCAGGTAAATGTTGGATAAAGATGATTTAAGCCAATTTAGAACTGTGCCAAACAGGAAGATAAAGCTCCTCAGGCATTCAAGAAGAACATTAAGATATATACAAAATGATAGATACAAAATGAGAGTAGCTGGTCTATGAGAGCTTGTCTTTATGAGAAGGTTACACCTCTTTGCTGTCCTGCTGAAAATTTGAAGTAGTGGAAACCCCACCCAAAATATAGAATCTGTTTCCATACTCACTGAAGTCAAAAAGGAAATCCTTTATGTCTTTTGGAGATGCTGGTTTCTGGGAATATAAAATAACACAGAAATTCTTGGAGGGATTTTATACTTCATGTTGTGTATCAACTTACAACAAACAGAATTATTGCATGGTGTGGCACTTCTTGCTTTCTTCTGGATCTGAGCAAATGAATAATGCTTATTGCTACTCTTTTTTCATTTAAGCCCAGAAGGAATAAGAAAAAGACAATTAAACCTAATAATGGGATGACAGGTTCTGAAAATCATTATTTTTTTATCAATTTTCAAGAATTTAGGGAAAATTTAGTAGGTTATTTTTTTATTTTCTGGTTTATAGATTTTCTTTCTACCAGAAGCATTCTAGCAGGATCAGAAAATGTCAATGAAAATGTTCAGTGATATTTCAACTCTCAGAGAAGAGATAGGAGAAAAAACGAATGAAAACTCAGAAGAGAATAGCTGTGCAATTGAAGCAGAAGTATTCTTGATGGGAGTGTCTGGGCCATAAAATTTGTCCCAACCCAACCCAAAAAAAATAAAACAAACAGTGGGGTTTTGGGTATGAAGGTGGGAACTGGAAAAAAGTTGATGAGTCATAGAAAACAAAATTACATGTCTTCATGTCATGATTTATACTGTTTTGCTCATAAATCCAAGTGTGGCTTATTACTAGAATTGCAGTACATCTCTGATACTGGGAAAAAGGATTTCAGCAGAGAATAGTGAGAATCATAACATGGTATTTGTTTATATCTTTTCTTTTTCTTTATAGAAAGGACATGAACAAAATCTATTTACAATTGAAGTAATAACTCTGGAAAGCACATGAAACTATTTGTATCAAAGATCCAAGAATTTATCTGATTTGTTGTGTCATTTATTAGCTTTCTTTAGGCATCCATATGAGTGACATTAATCAGAGTGAATGGAAAACTACAAATAACTGGTACATAAAATGGCTTGGAAGAGGTGAAAAAATGTTTATGGATTTAATTATTTTTTGTTGTCTCAACCTGACTAATTTAACTGCTTAATAATTATTTTTTAAATAATTGTGACTAGTGATCACCTTTTCAAGAGTTTAAATCTGCTCTAGGCAAGACACACAGACAATTATTTTTTTTTCCCTACACATTTTTTCAAGCAACTGTTTATGTATGTTTCTGCTGGTAGACAATGGGCCAGGCCATTGAAATATTTAAGAGTTATTAAGGATGTAGAACATATCATATTTTAGGAGCTGCCTGTAAGGAGCCATGTGAGTCATTACCCTTCTATTAAAAAAGTTATCAACAGTATGATGTACCAAGAGTTTCAGTATGGTTTACATTAAAGAAGAGATTTTAGGGGATGGAATAATTTTGAGAGGAATTTCTCGGAAAAATATGGATCCATTTGCATTCTGTATAAAATGACAATATCCTGCTTAAATAAAATAACAAAACAAAGCAAGAAGTGGGCGCAGCAGGTTAGACAAAATTCAGCAGGTTAAACTTAAAATAATATTTCCAAACCAAATAAACATGAAACAAAACTTTCAAATTATCAACCAAATGCAATTATTTTCTCTATTCAGGCTTTTATTTTAAAGTAGTTGTTTTGGCCATTGTAATGCAGCAAAATGGATGTTGTTCAAATTAAGAATGTAACCCAGATATTCTCTGTGCTAAGTCATCAAAACCCAGAACAAATTTTCTTCACAGAAAATACTTTCACCCTTTTTTTTTTTTTAAAAAAAAAAAATCATATATCAAACAAGAAAAAAAGATATGCAATTATTCCAAAATTAGAATTACATATATAGAAACAGGGCATAGTGTCTGCTGTTTATATATGGCAGTATCCTCACGTTCCCACTCCTTTTAAAGCAAGGGCAGTCTTGGCTAGGCAGCTCTCTAAAATATATGCAAAAAGTGGCAAGGGAAATTTCCCAGCTCTGTGAGGGGATGTAACTTATGTGAGCAGAGCTGTTGCTTTGTGGTTTACAGTGACTTGAGTCACTCCTATGCCTCTGACAGACTTATGTCAGATGTAAACTGCTGGTGTGATGATCAACAGCATCAAAGCTGGATTTGTTATATACCCAACATTTCGTGGAGCTAAAGTCTCCTAATAAAACCTAGATATTTGTATGCTAATAAAAATATGCAAAGATATATAGTTGGATCAATTATAAAAGCACAGCTAATATGATTCTGATAAACTCTTCATGTAAAATAGAATCAAGCAGAAATTTATCTGCCTTCACATGGCCCAGTGATTGGAGTTCTTTAAGTTTTTTGATACACGGTTTAAATGGATTTTCTCATTAGGCATCTGTAAGTGGACAGAAACACTAATTAATCACTTGTGACTACATTTGTGATGTTAGGTAGGTAAACAACAATTTTTTTGAGAATATTTCATCCTCAGAACCAGAACCATGCTTTCAAAACAGTCTCCTTTTAGGTACTTAGACAAAGAAGCCAGATTTTCTTCAGAATTTCTTAGTTGTAGATAAGTTAATATGTGGGGAGAGAAATAGATTTAATAAAAATACATGAGATGCACAGTTTAGCTTAACACAGCAGTTTCCTGTGCTTGATTCAGAGCACATAGTATCATTTGTACTAAAGAATATTACTGCAATTTTAATACGTAATTAAAGTGTTCATATATTTTAAAATGTTTGTCCAGCACCTGTGTTATTTTGAAGGACAAACAAAGGACACTTAAGCTCTGCTTGTTTAGGTGCTTTCTAATGGTCCTCTCCAGAACTTTATCCATTTGCAGTGTGGTATTGGCTGCCAGATCGTGTGTGTATAATTTGTACGTACTGTTCATTTCATTTTAGAACATACTGTTTCAACAACACGGCTTGTGTCATCAGAACCACGACAAAGGGTTACCCAGAGCTCATATTAGCCAGCCAGAAAAATGGGGCTGTGAAACAAAATTGTTACTGAGAGTAACTTCTGAAAGCAGCGTGTGAGAGAGGGCACGATGCTTCAGTCCTCTTTCAATCTGTTACTGCTGACATGGGGAGCTCCTTTGTCAGAGAAAAGAGGCAAATACAAATTTGGAAAGGAAAATGAACGTTCTGAACAGTCTCAGCTTCATGCCTATAACCTTCTCAGACTTTATCTTTGCATGGCCATCGACCCACAAGAAGGAGCAGTGCTTGTGTAGTGTCATACCTGCTCTACTGGTACTTTCTCATGCCAGTTTATGAACGGGGACTCCAGCATGGCTGTTTTCTGAATGTGCTTTCACACTACCAGGAACGTGAGTCATCAGAACAATGTTCTCAGAAATATACTCTTCATGTTTGTGCAAGTGGGATGAAATTGCAGAAAATTCACAAGTACAGGATGCTCTCTTCTGGATAAAAACCCCAGTATTTTATTGTGGTAAAATAACTAATGCAAGGCAGTCATATCAATTTAGCACCAGCCCCTTTGACTCTTCTATAAGAGGTGTTACAGGGGCTGAAAATAGTGTTTATTTCCTGGCACTAAATGTAAAACCTGAAGTGTTAGTCCTCGTTTAGGGTCAAAAAACTGCACAGCCCTACTCCAAAAACACCCATGGCAAAGTAAGCCTCACCCTAGGTTGTGCCTCAGAACAGATACGGTGTGCTGGAGGCATGGCCAAAACTCACCAGATGCTGCAAGCATATGATTCCTCCATGAGAGTTTATATGGTACAGCTGTCTTTAAATGTTTCTGTAATTGAAAAGACTCTAGCATCTGGTCCTTTGCTTATTACTCTTAGAACAAATAGTCATGATCTGAAGTCTACTTTTAAATAATGCAGGGAAAAAAATTAATTTGAGCTGCTAAGGGTACATTCTTCTCAGATGACCTGCTTGGAAGTACTTGTAAAAATGGAAGTAGACTCTATAATTAAAAAAACCCCAACCTTTATAGTTTTAAATGCAGGCAGATGAAAAAGCAGTGGTGTGTAGTTTTTATAACTTTCAGCCAGAGTATATTATTCTTCATTTTACATGTTACATTGTTTAATTCAACTCCACCACCAACAGATGAAGACTTGCTGCTGTCATGAGGAAAACAGGAGATGCCCTAAGGTACCCCCTGCAGGAATCCTTCCCTGGACCAGCTCTTCCTCCATAGCACTTGTAGGGTTCCCACTGATTTCAGGTACTTCCAGATAGTACTCCTGAAGAACAGCAGACTTTTGTACCTTCAGATTTATGGATGAACACTGCTATATGATGATCGTTAATTTAATGATTTAACTCCTTTGAAGTTCTTTATTGAATAAACAAGATTCATAATAATTTCTTTTTACTTTTTCTTTTCTAATTTTTTTGGTGTGTGTGTGTGTGTGTGTGTGTATGTGTCCCTAAATTCTGAAACAACTAGGTGATTTAATCCTCTGTGAAGGCACCTTTGAAATGGTGGCTAATCTGACATATTACGTGAATTGAACTAGGCTGAGTCAAGGACAGAATTTCATTATTTGTCTATATAAGGTTGACAAACTATTTTAGAGGAAGATTTAGTCTGGAAATGCATTTCTGTAAAGCTAGCTAGCTTCTCGACCACATCCTAAGCCTCTCATATCATGATTGGATGCCGTAAAGCAAGGCCTTAATTATTGTGATTGAAAAAGGTGGTTTCAGAATGGTTAGCTTTTTGAGAGGCTGAGATAACCTTAAAGAAAAAATCAAAATAAAAACAACTGGAGCTATCCCAAGCTCTTTAAAGCACCTTATGTGATTTAAAAATAAGCTAGCATTAGCTTAAAAATGTTTGGGAATAATAAAATAGCATTTACATTTGCTTTTTTTTTTTTTTTTTAATAATAATTTATCTTTTTTTCCATATGGCACAGATCAATGTGTTTTGCTTCTGGTTGTTACTGAAATTCAGCTTTGCTCATCATTTTTAAATACAGCATCATCAAAATTATCAAAGAAAGGTTGTAGATACATCAACTATATATTTAACTATTGTTTAATGGTCACACAGATTGAATTTTTTCCTCATGGCTGTCAGAATCATAGTTATATTTTAGTTTTGATAGTTTTCCTTGGTCAAAAATATACCTCTGTCTTATAAAGGAGGGTGTGTTATTATACATTTTTATAAACATAAAATAGAAGTGGTTTGCTGATATTACCAAAGTACGACACCAATAGCTCTGCACCAAGTGCCTGGCATTGTGGGAGTGAGTTCTAATGTAACCTCTATAAATATGATTTTCCCTTCCAAGACTGATGTAAAGGTAGTTTATGCTTCCCTGTCACAATTGGCCTTCCACTTAACAGCATCTTATAGTGATGAATTCCATTTGAAAAGAAGATTCGAACAAAGTGTCCTGTTTTGTGATGTCTATAAGAAAGTGAAGGTATAGGCACCACCCACACATATAGATAGGCAGAGCACTGGATGCTCACCTTTTATGTCTGGGGAGCGAGTGTGTGTTTGGGTTTGGTTGAAGAATGCTCAGGAAGGACCAACAAATACACATCAGTACTTTCATACTTCTTGAGAGATGGATTTCACTGTGATGGAATTTTTCCTTTACTTGTACAGGTATTTATTTGGTATAATGTTTGAATTCTCATAGTGAAGTAATCATGGACTAGTGGCACAACCCATTGTGATACAACTATTAAGTGGTGGAAATAACCTACTAAATCTTTATGTTTTATTATTTAATACAGTCTCACTTGATTGTATCTTCCTGAAACTTGTGTCCTCAAGCAACAATATGTTACCTGACAACAATCATTTTAACAAATACTCCATACACACGTTTTTTTCTGTTGCTTGTCCAAGATTCCTCATTTTGTAGGTCTCATCTACGCAATACGTTCCCTAAGGTTAAGAATGAAAGACGTCTCTACTACAGACACTCTTGATTGAAATAGCAGATAAATTGCTGCAGTAATGAGAAAATTTCCTTTTCCCTAGATAACTCAGCTGCATAGCATTGGAAAAAAAAAAAAATTGAAATGAAGATTTTTGTGAAAAAAAAAATAAAAAATTAAGGATAATTTCTTTACGATCAAATTTTGCTAATGAGCCTATAATGGAAATGAAGAGCAAACCCATTCTTTTAATGGAACTACGATCAGGCTGTATTATGAGACTTATGCTCTCAAGAAAAGAGACTTGTATAAACACTCTGACATGCAATGGTTTCAGGAAATACTGCTGCATGTCTGGAAGAAACTGGTTAAAAACACATGATGAAGTTAACCTAAATCTTTCATTGGCTTAAAAAAATAGGTCAAGTAATACATTACTAGCTCCACTCTGAGCCTGTACACAATCCGTACATTCCGAAGTGAAAGAGGTTTTGCTTAACATTCCTACATCTACTTTCATTCATGGTATCTCTCGGTTAAAATATTAGCTTTTCATAAATGTGACTCCCTTTTGCTTTCTTTAAAGTGGAAATTCCCGTGCTCTTTAACCATATTAGTCTGTTACTAAAAAAGACGCTTGAAGAGATAATTTATTTTACCTGAGTTTTAAAACTAGAACATGTGTTAATGCAGTAATTACCATGCAGTTTAAATGTGACTTGCAAACAAATTTGTTTCTCTTTCGTCAGTCTTTGACTTGCAGAAGTTAGGTATGATGAAGTATTCTGTAAAGCGTTTGGCAGACAGTGTGCGACACGTCGAGACGTTTGTTAAACACCGGCACACAGGAGGTGTGATGAAGGTCGCATGCACTTTGTGGCTTCGTTTATACAGCCAAGTTCAGCTTGTATCTCTGCCTACTCTCTTCTTTGGCGGCAGCAAAGTCTAAAGAACAACTTGACATTTCGTGTAATTTCTGACAGCTGAGGTTTGGGGATGTCGCCTACCAAAATGGAGGGCTGACTCTTCTTGGGAAGCACTGCCCAACTCCGAGCTGGGTTGTTTTTTTGTTGTTTTTTGTGTTTTTTGTTTGTTTTGGGGTTTTTTTTTCCTCCTAAACTGTATTTATTTGCCATGTGAGCAGACAGCATGCCTTTGCTGAGCCTGTCTGTCCCCGACCCTGGAAGCGCTTCCCCGCTCCTGCCCTCCTTCCCCCGCGGCACAGGGAGCGCGGGGAGCCTGGCAGAGGCGGCAGGGATGCTCCCCGCTGCCGCTGGCCTGGGAAGCTGGGCCCGGGGATAAGGAGCCGTGCCGGGAGCCTGGCAGAGNTGCTCCCCGCTGCCGCTGGCCTGGGAAGCTGGGCCCGGGGATAAGGAGCCGTGCCGGGAGCCTGGCAGAGGCGGCAGGGATGCTCCCCGCTGCCGGTGGCCTGGGAAGCTGGCCCCGGGGATGAGGAGCCGTGCCGGGAGCCTGGCAGAGGCGGCAGGGATGCTCCCCGCTGCCGGTGGCCTGGGAAGCTGGGCCCGGGGATGAGGAGCCGTGCCGGGAGCCGGCGGTGGGGCGGGCGGGGGCAGCGCCACCTGGGAGCAGCCGCAGGTGCCGGGGCCGCTGCCCTTCCCTGCCGCCGACCGCTGCCGGGAGCATCCCGGCTTTCCCTTCAAAACAGCAGTAATAACAATAATAAGAGTGGTAGTATTGAAGTTTCTAGCGCGTGTTTTTTCGGAGGAAAGGCTGGAAACATAAGCCCTAAAGCGACAAGTACCGGTAACACTAGAAGCGCCCTCCCCCACTATTATTCCAAAGCAGCCGAAGGGGGAAAGGAAAAAGAAAAAGGAAAAAAAAAAAATCCAAAACAACAAAAAAGTGTTATTTTTAAGCCACTGCCGTTTTCATTAGATGCGGGTCCTCCGGTGCTGTAGCTCGTAAGTTTGTTTCCCGGGGGCTCTGCGACTTCAGGCAGATTAATGAGAGAGGGCAGGAGGTGATGGGATTCGCGTACGTGCGGCGGGGCCGCCCTGCCTTGCCCTGGCCTGGCCCGGCCTGGCCGCGCCGGGCGGGGCGGGGCGGGGGCGCATCCCCGAATGCCCGCATCCCGCCCTGCCTCCTGCCGCCCTCCCCGCGCCGGGGGTTACCAAAGGGTTAAGAAACTTGGCTGGAGAGATGAATGGCGCGGCGCGGGGAGGGGCCGGGCTGCGCCGCGGCGGGCGAGGTGGAAGGCGGAGAGGGAGGATCGCGGCTGCGGGTTAGGCTTTGAAAGTCAGCCTCGCAGGCATTGCAGCAGAGCCCCGAGCCGCGGAGAGCAGCGCAGCGCAGCGGAGCTCGGCTCGCCCTGTATGTGCGCGG